>NC_057731.1:12883026-12901430 GCF_004010195.1 Chiloscyllium plagiosum
ACCCCAACACACACAAAAGAAGTTGCATCAAGACACTGTTCAAAAGGGCCACAACACACTGCAGTACACCAGAACTGCAAAAGAGGAAGAACACCTCTACAATGTATTTGCCAAAAACGGATACCTCCGCAAATTCATCAACAGATGCCTAAGAGAAAGACAAAAGAATGAGGACATGCCAGAACCCAAAGGACTAGCCACACTACCATACATGAAGAGCATTTCCGAACTGACAGCCAGACTCCTATGACCACTAGGACTCATAACAGCACACAAACCAACAGCCACTCTCAGACAACAACTCACCAGGACAAAGGACCCGATACCTAGCATGAGCAAAACCAATGTAGTGTACAAAATCCCATGCAAGGACTGCACAAAACACTACATAGGACAAACTGGAAGACAGCTAACGATCCACATCCATGAATACCAACTAGCCACGAAGCGACATGAGCAGCTATCCTTAATAGGCACACACTCAGATGACAAGCAACATGAGTTCGACTGGGACAACACTACTATTATAGGACAAGCCAAACAGAACAGTCAGGGAATTCGTGGAAGCATGGCATTCATCCACAGATTCAATCAATAAGCACATGGACCTGGACCCAATATACCAGCCACTGCAGCGGAAAGCTGGAACTGACAACTGGAAGCGGCAGATATAAACCACTATAAATACCGGAGGAAACATCACAGAAGCGCTTCACAGGAGGCTCCCAAGCACTGAGGATGTCACCTAGACAGGGGACGAAACGTCTGCAACACAAATTCCCAGCTCGGCGAACAGAACCATAACAAGGAGATGAAATTCTCGACTTATGAGTTGCAAAGACATGGAAATAGTCACTGCTCATGAATGAGATTCAGAGCTTATAAGGGAATCTTTCAATGTTGGGAGCCTTGCCATGTTTATCCACTTGCTCAGCACTCAGGGTGTGGGATAATTCCACTCACTGTATATTTTCACCCTTTAATGTTCTGAACTATAGAAGATCACCTTCATTTCTTTAACTGTAGATCATGACTTTGTGTGGCAGCCCTTTTGAGTGCATTCCTGACTAACATTTTCAATAACTCCAACCTATTTTACACAAAGCCAAGGTGTCCATCTTTGTCCTATAAAGTCCTAATCTGTCCAAGTTTCAAGCACTGCTCCCATATGTTTTGCTCATTCCCTGAGGAGTCCAGCTAAAAGCAATACAGTGATTTCTTCCTTTTCTCTTGTGAGATATGGGTGTTTCCATCTGGCCAGCATATATTGCCTGTCTGTAGTTACCCTTGAGAAGATGGTGGTGAGCTGACTTCTTGAACTGCTGTAGCTCATGTACTGTTGGTGGACCCACAATGCTCTGAGGGAGGATATTCCAGGATTTGGACTCAGCAACATCGAAGAAATGGTGATATATTTCCAAGTCAGGATGGTGAATTGCAGGTGGTGGTGTTGCCATGCATCTGCTGCCCTTGTCCTTCTCGATGAAAGTGGTTGTGGGTTTGGAAGGTGTCATGTAAGGATCTTCTGCTGCGACTTGGTGTCGGTGGTAGAGGGCATGGATGCTTGTGAATGTGATGCCAATCAAGCGGGCTGCTTAGTCCTGGATGGTGTCAAGCTTCTTGAATGTTGTTGGAACTGTACTCATCAAGACGAGTGGGGAGTATTCTATCACACTCCTGTCTGGTGCCTTGTAGATGGTAGACAGACTGGGGAGTCAGCAGGTGGTTTACTTAGTATTCCTAGCTTCTGACCTACTCCTTCAGTTGCTGTTTTAGTGTGGTAAGTCCAATTGAGTTTCTGAATAATGGTAACACCAGGATGTTGTTTGTGGGGGATTCAGTGACGGTAACATCATTTAATGTCAAAGCGTAGTGCTTACATTGTTTCTTATTAGTAGTAGTCATTGCTTGGCATTTGTGTGATGTGAATGTAAGTTACCACTTCTCAGTGCTAGCCTGGATATTGTTCAGATCTTGTTGCATTTGGCCATGGACTGCTTCACTGTCTGGGGAGTCATGAATGATGCTGAACATTGCACGATCATTGGCGAACATATCCATTTCTGACCATATGTTGGAGCGAAGGTCATTGATGAAGCATCTGAAGGTGGTTGGGCCTGAGACACTCCCCTGAGGAACTCCAGCAGAGATGTTCTGGAGCTGAGATGACTGACCTTCCATCATATTCCTATTTGCAAGATATGACTCTCTCCAATGGAGAGATTGGTAAAGTGCCTTGATGCACACATGGTCGATTACAGCTTTGATGTTAAGGTCTGTCACTCTCCCCTCATCTCTGGAATTCAGCTCTTTTGTCCATGCTTAAATCAAGGCTGTAATGAGGTCAGGAGCTGAGTGGCCCTGGCAGAACCCAAACTGGGTGCCACTGAGCAGGTTATTGCTGAGCAAGTGCTGCCTGATAGCACTTCCATCACTTTACTGATGACCAAGAGTAGACTGATGGGGTTGTGGTTGACTGGTTGGATTTGTCCTGCTTTTTAATGTATAAGGTATATCTCGTCAATTTTCTACATTGTTGGGTAGATGCCAATGCTGTCGCTCTATTGGAACATCTTGGCGAGGGAGCTGCAAATTCTGGAGCACTAGTCTTCAGTACGACTGCCAGAATGTTGTCTCGACCCAGTGCCTCCAACCATTTCATGATATCAGATGGAATTGGCTGAAGACTGGTATCTGTAATGCTGGGGACCACTGGAGGAGGTTGAACTGTATCATCCACTTGGCACTTCTCGATGAAGCTTTTGCAGCAATCTTCAGTCTTATCCTTTGCATTGATGGGCTGGGCTCTTCCCTCATTGAGGATGGGAATGTTTGTGAAGCCTCCTCCTCTAAGAAGTTGTTGAATTGTTCACCACCATTCATGATGGGGTGTGGCAGGACTGCAGAGCTTCAATCATCTGACCTGCTGGTTGTGGGATCATTTTAGCTCTGTCGATCACTTGTTTCTTATGCAGTTTGACACACAGGTAGTCTGGTTTGGTAGATTCACCAGGTTGACGCCTCATCTTCAGTTATGCCTGGTGATCTCCACTGAACCAGGGTTGATGGTAATGGTTGAGTGAGCCTATGAGGTTGCAGACTGTGCTGGATTATAGTTCTGCTGCTATTGATGGCCTATAGCCTCTCATGGATGCCTAGTCTTGAGTTGCTAGATCTGTTTTTTTTTATTTTAGTAAACAATGCACAGTTTACAAAATAAAAACAGTTAACATTAAAAGCTGTATATGAAGAAACAGCAATTTACTAGGGAGAGGAGCAGCCAAGCCAAGTCCCAAACACCACCGTTCAACCAGTTTTCAGGGAAATCAGGACAAACCTCAAATCCCACCTTCAGTCACCAAACAGTAACAATGACATGTACATAAGACAGTCCAATTACAGAAAAACAATGCATAAATACAAACACCCCAAACAACCCAGCATGCCACTCACCCTTGCTAGATCTGTTTGAAGTCTGTCCCATTTAGCACGGTGTTAATGCCACACAACAAGATGGACGGTATTCTCAATGTGAAAGCAGGACTTAGTCTCCACAAGGACTGTGCCATGGTCACACTTACCAATACTGTCATGGACAGATACATCTGCAGGTCAGTTATGTTTTTCCCTCTTGTTGGTTCCCTCACCACATGCCACAGACCCAGTGTAGCAGCTACGTCGCAGACTCAGATGTCCAGCACAGAAACAGACCCTTCGGTCCAACTTGTCTATGCCGACCAGCTACCCGAATGTAATCTAATCCCATTTGCCAGCACTTGGCCCATATCCCTCTAAACCCTTCCTATTCATATACCCATCCAGATACCTTTTAAATTTTGTAATTTTAACTTACCGGACCAGCTCCATCATAGTACTGCTACCAAGCCACTCATCACGGTGGTAATCAGCAGGAGATTTCCTTGCCCATGTTAAAGCAGGAGCTATGAGACTTCCTGGAACCCAGAGTCAATGTTAAGGACTTCCAGGACAAATCCCTCCTGACCAATTGCAGCATTTAAAAGGCATCTGGATGGGTATATGAATAAGAAGAATTGAGAGGCATCTGGGCCAAGTGCTGGCAAATGGGACTAGATTAGATTAGGATATCTGATTGGCATGGACAAGTTTGACTGAAGGATCTGTATCTGGGCTGTACATCTCTATGACTGTACACTACTGAGCCACCACCTCTGTGGGTCTGTCCTGCTGATGGGACAAGACATATCTAAAGATGGTGATGGTGCCCTGGGCTATTGCCTGTGGGGTATGATTTTGTGAGTACTGGCTGTTATTCCACAACAGACCAAGACACACAAATAGAAAGTGGAACAGAACACCAGTGCTTCAACGGAGGCTCACTGGTGTTATGGTGACAAAACGCCTGAGATCAAATCTCCCAGATCAGTGAGCAAACTTACAAATAGAGAGGAACAGGAATAGCAGGTTGTAACTCAATTATATTCAGGCTGCTGTCAAAACTTGAACTTTGAAATATGACAACGTACACACGGATTGTCCTCTTCATATGCCAGATGTGATGAAATCATGGTGAATTATACAATCTCAAGGTTCTTTTCCACACTTAAAACATTGAACACCTTCACCACATTCAATGCACAATTCTCTGTTAAGAACTTGTCGTGGAAATTAAATCGACTCGACTCAAGAGCAAAGAAAGGAGCTTCATTTAAATTCTGCAGAATTGACCCAATACATTCAGCCAAATGCCTCGTGTAAGGGGTACTTGAGAGGGGGAGGAAGTTAGGAGAACCTTCTTTGGAGCAGGGAATGCTATGCTCAGGAAGTGGTTGAGGCATAGATGTATGTTGCCAAACGGCAGCTAGGAATCAAACTCTTTGCCAAAGGTTCAGCATCACATGTAGGCCCTTCCAGGTCAGGTTGGCAAATATCATTCCCTAAAGGATATTAGTGCATCAGATGGGCCTTTCTCACAATCAACAGAAATCATTAACCTAGCTGTGTATTCCAGAATTTCATTGAATCAAAGTTTCACCATTTGCCAAGTTGAGATGCAAACTCCTGAGCCCCAGACATTTGCCTGAAGTATTTCATTGCTAGGTCAGTGCCATTGCTATGACACCAAACCCTTGCCCTATATCTGACAGCACACAGCTTTATTGGTCTATCAAATTTGTGGGCAGTGCAGCAGCTCAGTGGTTAGCACTGCTGCCTCACAGATAGGGACCTGGGGCTACCTTGGACGACTATGTGGAGTTTGTACATTCTCCCCACGTCCGTGTGGGTTTCCTCTGGGTGCTCCAGTTTCCTTCCGCAATCCAAGGATGTGTAGGCCAGGTGAATTGGCTATGCTAAATTGCCCACAGTACAAGGTGCATTAGTCAGGGGGAAATATAAGGCAGGGGAATGAGCCTGGGAGGGTTACTCTTCCAAGGGTCAATGTGGACTTGTTGGGCCGAAGGGAGTGTTTCCACACTGTAGGGAATCTAATCTAATCAGTTATTACAAAGGCATGCCCAGGTCAACTATTCTTTCACTAATCAGCTGCATTGACATTTTGAAAGAAAGAAAAATAGTTGCTCTTAACCAAACCAAGGCGACCAACTGAAAGTGAAAATAGCTGCCACAATGTGTATTATTGTATATGGCATGGATATTTGAACTGGTGATGACACTTAGATAAATCATGTGACAAACAGGGGTGTGTGTTGACCGAGAATGTGCTTTATTAGAAGACCATTAGCAACAGTGAGAAGCAGCAATTGTCCCCTGTCGTCTTTTTTTTTTTAAAAAAAGAAGGGGAAACTGCCTTTCAATATTTGTGTGTATCTTTTTGGTATACATTATATATCCTCAAATTGCCTAGCTGTTGCTGGATATTATCCATTGATTGACATTGCATACAGGAAATCCACACTTCAGAGATCAGGTTCTGAACATTTCATCACTTGTGTGAATCAAGATCTCATTAACATTGTCAGCTGAGAACAGTTCCAAACAAATGGCGACCATATGTAAGATACAAGATATGAAGCTCTGGTTATCAGATTCTAAAGAAGGAGGAGAGGGATCCTTAAACTGATTTGCAGATCTCTTGGTCCAGAAAGCATCATCTCTTCATATACCTTTTGGGAATCAGACCAATGTTGATCTCCTCTGTCTCACACTCACTCCATCAAAGATGATGGGTCGATGGGCTGGGTTTGATTGCAGGAATGTAGATACAATTGTGCAGAGAACTTCGAAGAGAAGATTTCAATTTCCACACATTTCCAGCAGAAGAAACATATCAACTACAACCAGACTAGAGAGGCAGCTTCAATCTACAAACTCTTATCTTTATTATAAAACAGCCAAAACTAACCTCTTGATTAGTCATTCACATCTTTGCACATTTGGTCCAAATGTATGGGTTTGCATGTGAGCTACAGAGTTTGAGGTGTATTTCTACATTGAAATTAAGTGGCCCAGATAAAATACTAACAATAAAATTAGCCCTTACTCGAACTCAAGAAAACCTGTCTGGTTAATATTTCATCCAAAGTTTGAGAAGATCTGTAGCTCGGGTGCTCGTTGTTGTGGTTCTGTTCGCCGAGCTGGGAATTTGTGTTGCAGACGTTTCATCCCCTGTCTAGGTGACATCCTCAGTGCTTGGGAGCCTCCTGTGAAGCGCTTCTGTGGTGTTTCCTCCAGCACTATAAATGCCAGAGGAAACATCACAGAAGAAGCGCTTCACAGGAGGTTCCCAAGCACTGAGGATGTCACCTAGACAGGGGACGAAACGTCTGCAACACAAATTCCCAGCTTGGCGAACAGAACCACAACATTTCATCCATCACTCAAACAGGTAAGTACACAGTGAATTGGCAAATATACTTTCAAAAATTCAAAGTCCTGTTGCCATCAAATGAGGAGTGGGAAACAAGGGGCACCATTCCACATCTCCTCCGCCAGCGGTCTACCCCTAGATCATTCATAACAATATATCATATGCATACCCTCCTATTCGAATTAGTCCCATTTAGCATCAACTTCCTTTCAACTTCAGCTTGTTGTTCAGTTTTTTTTAATGTTCATAAATACTATTCAACTCAATTACTCCATGTGGCAATGGTTTCCCATACTAGTTCTATCAGTACCTTCTGCCAAAAACAGATGTAACCATGTTAACACGCATCACAATCCGAACATGCAACCTTAAGCTTGCACAAATCATACTGACAATTAACTTTCACAAACCTACTGATGTAAGTAGTGAATAAAACAAACAACAATTTTAATGCACTAAAAATTTTAAACTACATTGGAATGCAGTGCATTTTTTTTTTTACAAGACAGTAAAAAAAGGAGTTGAAAAGTGTGGTGCTGGAAAAGCAGAGCCGGTCAGGCAGCATGTGAGGAGCAGGAGAGTCGACGTTGAGCATAAGCTCTTCATCAACTTATGCTTGAAATGACAACTCTCCTGTGCTTTTCCAGTACCACACTTTTTGACTCTGATCCCTAGCATCTGCAGTCCTCACTTTCTCTTTGTAATCGAGGAGTGAAAATTAAAACAAAAGGAATGATTGTACCACTTAACATTAGTTTACCAAACCTAAGGTCATTTGCAAAAAAGTTACAATGGGTGGAGTCTTACAGGGGTTTGATTTAACTATGTGGAAGGATTTTGAGCAGAATTAGATGACGACCATCTCAACATCAGGAGTAATTTGCCCCATCATTTATTCTTTGGCTGACCAGCAAGGTGAGTTTCTTATGCAGTAGTTTGAGTTACCAGTTAAGGGGGATTATAGCTCATTAAAAACCTTACTAATGACAATTCATCTCAATAACATTCAGCTTCCTATCTTAACATTGAAAACTCTTGAGGTGGAACGGTACCTGGTAACGTCAGCTCACCACGAGCTGCAAGGAGTCTCTGTACTGCTCAGCACCAAACAGCTTCTCAGTGTGATCCATGGCACAAGCTGTACACAAGCCACAGACATTAGCACCTGATACTTGGCAACCCCTCAGCACCAGGAGAAAGTGAGGACTGCAGATGCTGGAGATCAGAGCTGAAAGTGTGTTGCTGGAAAAGCACAGGTCAGGCAGCATCCAAGGAGCAGGAGAATTGACATTTCAGGCATGAGCCCTTCTTCAGGAGTCCTGAAGAAGGGCTCATGCCCGAAACGCCGATTCTCCGGCTTTTTGGATGTTGCCTGACCTGCTGCGCTTTTCCACCAACACATTTTCAACCCCTCAGCACCATCATGGGCACATCTCTGATCCACTTGCTGGTCAAGTATGAAGCACAACCTTGTACTACAGGAGGTACTGGCTGCAGCAGGGATAGTTTATACACAGACAGGCTCCCATTTCTAGCACCTCCCTCATATCCGTTAAGTTAGGAGATTTTGGCCAGCCCTCTTGTTCTCTCTACTTCTCTTAGCAATTTGGCATGCAAGCCATACCCACTCTAACCACAGCTAGCCATTTGTACACATTGCTAGGCAATGTTCATAACATCTACTTCTGCCATCACAACTTCTACCAATACATCTTCCTTAGTGAACACCAATATAAAGTTCTACTATTACCCTGTCTATCTCTCTAACACCAGTTAGATCCAGCCTGCCTCTTACTAGCTGCTTCAAATTTACATGCTAGCAGACAATATTTCAATTGATATGGTCACTTTGCCAGACTGATTTTTCACTTCACTTCCTTTCTCAGTGTATTGTACTTAACTTGGTTCTCACTTGAGGAGTTCACTAGATAAACAACACAATCACTTTTTTTCTAGAATTTCATCAATATTGTCTCTCCATCAAAAGGATGTGTAGTTCTGGTGTTCAAATATTTCAACCTTGTCAGAACATACCCAAACTAAATTTGAAACATCTCCCACACAAAGTTCACATACTGTTCTGTTACAGGGTTTCCTGCAAATTTTTAGCTCCATTTATCCAGACTAGATCCCCTCTTTTCCATTGAAATTAGACTTGTTCAAGCTTAGAAGTTCCAAAGAACAAAGAACAAAACAGCACAGCAACAGGCTCTTTGGCACTCCAAGCCTGTGCTGACATATTTTTCCTTCCATGTTAAAACTGTTTTCACTTGCAGGATCCACATCCCTAGGTATTCATCCAGGTGCTTCCTAAAAAGCTGCTACGTGCCACCTCCTGTATTAGCGTGTTCTAGGCACTCACCACCCTTTGTGAGAAAAATGTGCCTCGCACATCTCTTTTGAACTTCTCCCCTCACATCTTAAACCCATATCCCCTCGCAATTGACCCCTTTACTCTGGAGAAAAAAAAAGTGTCATATTTTCCACTCTATCCATGCCATTCACAGTCTTATAGGCTTCTAACAGGTCACCCCTTAACCACCTGCATTCGAGGGAAAACAAGCCCAGTCTATCCAGCCTTTCTTCATAGCTAAAGCCTTCTATACCAGGCAACATCCAGATAAACCTTTTTTGTACTCTCTCCAAAGAATCCACATCACTCTGCTAGTTTGGTATCCAGAACTGTTCCAATACAATATTCCAAGTTTGGCCTAACTAAAGTTCTGTAAAGCTGCAGAATAACTAATCTATCCTTATAGATATTACTACTTCCAATGAAGGCAAGCATGTCATAAGCCTTTTTTATGAACCTTATCTACCTACATTGCCACTTTGTGATCTGTGGACCTGCACGTCCAGGTCCCTCTGCATATTAATAAAAGTCCTAAAGGGTTCTGCCATTCACTGCATAATTTCCTCTTGTACTTGACCATCCAAAGTGCATCACCTTACATTTATCCAGATTAAACTCCATCTGCCATTTTTCTGCCCAAGCCTCCAACTGACCTATATCCTGCTGTATCCTCTGACAATCCTCCTCACTATCTGCAACTCTATCAGAATTTGTACAGTCTGCAAACTTACTAATTAGACCAGCCACATTTTCCTCCAAACCATTAATGTAAACCACAAACAGCAGAGGGTCCCAGTTGTGGAGCACCACCAGTCACAGGTTTCCATTCCAAAAAGCATCCTTCCATCTCCAAGCTCTGTCACCTATGACTAAGCCAGTTCTGTATCCATCTTACTAGCTCACCCCAATACCATGTGACTTCTCTTTAGTACCAGTTTGCTGTGATAGACCTTTGTTAAAGGCTTTATTGAAGTCCATGTAGACAACATCAATCACTTTTCCCTCATCAATCATCTTCAGCACCTCTTCAAAAAGCTCAATTCAACTTAATGATGCACAACCTCCCCCACATAAAACTCTGCACTAATCAGTCCATTTGTTTCGAATTGCTTATAGATCTTGTCCCTAAGGGTCTTTTCCAATCATGTCCCACCCACTGACATGAGGCTCAGAGGTTTGTAATTTTCTGGATTATCCCTGTTACCATTTTTAAACAGTGGGACAATATTAGCTATTCTCCAGTCCTCTGGGACATTCCTTTTTTTTCTTTTTTTTTCATCTTTCTATTTTTTTTATTTTAACCCCCACACTACCACCTAAGTGCGGTAGTGCTTATTTTATCCCCAGCACCCATGGTGTGTGTGCAGGTGGGAGACACAGTGAAAGACACAAAGTGCACAAATCTTTATTCAAATTCCACCACCAGGAAGATAGGAAAACACCCGGGTGGCCAGTGACAAACACTGCCCTTTCCTCTGGAACATTAGTTGTAACTAAAGAGTTTACAATAATGTCTGTTCCACTTTAGATTATTCCTGTGACATTAAAGTGCATGGAATAGGGGCTAGTTTACTGACATGGATAGAGTAACCAGGTCTTTTTCCAAGTGGCAACCGATGACTGGGGAGGGGGGGTACTGGGGATCAGTGCTTGGACCCCCAGCTACTCACAATATATAACATAAATTTAATTTCCTCATTTAAAATGTTAAGATCTCCATGCTTCAAACAACACAAAGCTGGTTGGAGAGCAAACTGGGAGGAGGATGCTGACATGCTTCAGTATGATTTGGACAAATCAAGTGGGTGAGCAAATGCTTGCCAGGTCAAAAATAATGTGCATAAATATAAGGTTATCCACTTTGGTAGCAAGAACAGAAAGATGGGTTATGATCTGAATGGTGATGGAAAGGGGGATATGCAATGTGACTGGGAGCCTTTGCACATCAGTTGCTTAAAGTAGGT
The DNA here is from genome assembly GCF_004010195.1 of Chiloscyllium plagiosum. Taxonomy (NCBI): domain Eukaryota; kingdom Metazoa; phylum Chordata; class Chondrichthyes; order Orectolobiformes; family Hemiscylliidae; genus Chiloscyllium; species Chiloscyllium plagiosum. The sequence continues at coordinate 12,894,152 of NC_057731.1, forward strand.
GCAGCAGGCAGTGAAGAAGTTAGTATTCATAACGAGAGGATTCAAGTCCCGGAGCAGGGATGATTTGCTATAATTTTATAGAGCTTGCTAAGACTGCACTTGGAGTATTGTGTGCAGCTTTGGACTGATTCCTGGGATGGCAGGACTGACATAGGAAGCAAGAATGGATTGGTTAGGACTACTTTCACCAGAGTTTTGAAGAATGAAGGGAGGATGTTTTGGAAACCTGGACAGGGTAAATGTGGGAAGGAAGCTCCCAATGACCAGGGAGTCCAGAACTAGTTTAAGGATATGGAGTTGGCCATTTAGAACTGAAATGAGGAGAAATTTCTTCACCCAGAGGGTGGTGAGCCTGTGGAATTTTCTCAGCCACAGAAAGCAGTTAAAGCCAAAACATTGAATGGCTTCAAGAAGGAGTCAGACATGCTTCTTAGAGCTAAAGTGGTCAAAAGATATGATGCAAAAGTGGCAACAGGATACCCATTAGTTGAATAGTCAGCCATGATCATATTGAATGATGGAACAGGCATGATGGGCTGAATGGCCTACTCCTGCTTCCTTTTCCTATATTTCTCTTCTCCACAATCAATCTAAACTTTATGATACAATGATCACTCTTACTCAAGTGTTTTCCATCATATGTATGAACAATTTGGCTTACATCATTCCTCAACTTGAGGCACCAATTAGAATGAAAAACTGCCAGCTAAGGAAGTTCTCCTGAACATATTTCAGAAATTTCTTTCCTTCCTTGCTCTTTGCAACCATATTGTCAAAATCATTTGTGGATAATTGAAGGCCCTTGTTATCAGCACTCTAGTTCTTGCACATCTCTGTAATTTCCTTATGGATTTGCTCCTCTTTCTCATTATTTGGAGGACAGTAGAATACCTGGCAGCATTTACCTTCTTTGCTTGTCAATTCCAACCAAGGATTCTGTCCTTACCCACTTAAGGATGTCCTCTTTTCAGTAACCAGAATGTTTTCTAGACTAGAATAGAATTCCTACATAGAGGAGAAAGTGAGGTCTGCAGATGCTGGAGATCAGAGCTGAAAATGTGTTGCTGGAAAAGCGCAGCAGGTCAGGCAGCATCCAGGGAACAGGAGAATCGACGTTTCGGGCATAAGCCCTTCTTCAGGAAATCCTTCAGAATTCCTACAGGCCATTTGACCCAACAAGTCCACATTGACCCTCCGAAGTATAACCCACCCAGACTCAATCTCCTACCACTCTACATTTACCCCTGATTAATGCACCAAACCTACACATCCCTCAACACTATGGGCAATTTAGCATAGCCAATTCATCTAACCTGCTCATATTTGGATTGTGGGAGGAAACCGGAGCACCTGGAGGATACCCACACAGACACGGGGAAAATGTGCAAACTCCACCCAGACAGTTGCCTGAGGTTGGAATCGAACCCGGGTCCCTGGCGCTGTGAGGCAGCAGTGCTAACCACTGAGCCACCATGCCATGTGTGTACAGCATGGAAGCTTTGGTCAAACTCGTCCATGCCAACTAGGTATCCTAAATTAATCTAGTCCCATTTGCCAGCACTTGGCCCATGATCCTTTAAACCCTTCCTATTCATTAACTGTCCAGACGCCTTTTAAATGTTGTACTTGTACCAGCCTCAATCACTTCCTCTGGCAGCACATTCCACATGCACCACCCACTGCATAAAAACATTACCTCATAGGTCTCTTTTATATATTTCCCCTCTCATTTAAATCAATTGCCCTCTAGTTTGGACTCCCCTACCCCGCGAAAAAGACCTTGGCAATTTTCCCTATCCGCGCCCCTCATGATTTTATAAACCTCTTTTGGGTCACCTCCATGGCCTCCCCATACATGTCAAACCCTTCCAACTCCAGACAGTTGTCTCTATTTTGTCCTACGGATGACCAGCCTGTGGAGTGCAATCAGTTTTTAAATATACAGTAATTATTTTCCTTGTTGCACAATTAATGTATTTACTTTCCATGTAATCCAAGGCCTTTGTTTCGTTTGGCTTTGTGCCCAGCTTAAAGGAATGACATCAGTTATACGAATAGTTGTCAACCAACTGTTCTAAATCTAAAGTTCATATTCCAGGGTATGGAGTAGTAATCCCAATGAATCCAGTTGTTTATCCTCATGTTAACAGTTAAAAGTATTTTAATGAATAAGTTCTAATTACTATGGAGAGAATGTGTGAGTACCCTTTGACAGCCCCTTACCAGTAGTTTCTATTCATAAGATGTGCATTTCCTTACACTCGAATGAGTGTTCTATTTTTATAAGTCAGCTGCAGGTTTATATGGGTTTGGAAATAAAAAAAGGCTATTTACTATCACTCATATACGTCAAATTTAATGCAATGTTATATCCAGTCATGTCACATTCTCACATGGTTTAGATTTAGATGAAGGTTTTTAATATTACAGCACATAATTATCTCAATGTTATGGTGCAGTGGTGGTATCACTATCTCTGGACAAGGAGGTCTGGGTTTAAGCCTCATTTGCTCCAGAGATGTACAATAACATCTTTGAACAGGTTGATTAGAAAATATCCATCGTTATTCTCAATATCTTTTGCATCAGTACCTGAGGTTTCTTTGATGGATTCGATGCTTTCAAGTTGAAGTGATGGTCTTGTATTTCAGCATGCTGTGAGGCTCCTTGTACTCCAGTTTCTAGGAGGTTGCTTCTCAGGTAATCTTGAAACTGGCACAGATTGGGGAATCCTTTTTCCATTAGGATATCCCACTTTTAAAATATTCTTGCTTATTACCTAGGCTGGTTGGATGACTTTCAATTGTTTGTTTGTTTTGTACCTTTTTGGGGTATCTGCCTGAGAAACAAAGTTTTTTTAAAAAAAGCACCAAAATTGTTTCCTTATCATATGAAGTCTATTGCTTCAATTTTCTTTTTCCATACAAAGGATGGTATGTACCTGTACATTGATTACACCCCCCTGTGTTGTCATTTAACACTTTGATATTCACCCAGTCTAGTTTTGAATGGTGGAAACCATCACAATACAATGGAACATTGAGGGGATCTCTTCACATGTATCTCACACACATTGAATTTCAATGTTCAGTTTTGTCCAGGATAAAACAGAAACACAGGCCAGCTGGAGTGTTATACTTCTGTGTTTCTGCTTCTCTAAAAAAGGGATGAGTAAATTCCTCAGACAGCTGTGAATATCCATGTTTAAATAAGTATTTGCTTGAGACTTCGGACTTTCTCAAGCTCAAATCATAAAGGTAAAATCATTTGCAGCAGTCCTTTTAATGACTTATAGAGTCATAGAGATGTACATCATGGAAACAAACCCTTCGGTCCAACCTGTACATGCCGACCAGATATCCGAACCCAATCTAGTCCCACCTGGCAGCACCCAGCCCATATACCTCCAAACCCTCCCTATTCATACGCCCATGCAAATGCCTCTTAAAAGTTGCAATTGTACCAGCCTTCACCACTTCCTCTGGCAGCTCATTCCATACACATACCACCCTCTGCGTGAAAATGTTGCCTCTCAGGTCTCTTTTATATCTTTCTCCTATCAGCCTAAACCTATGCCCTCTAGTTCTGGATTCCCCGACCCCAGGGAAAAGATTTTGTCTATTTATCCTATCCATGCCCCTCATAATTTTTGTAAACCTCTACAAGGTCACCGCTCAGCCTCTCACGCTCCAGGGAAAACAGCCCCAGCCTGTTCAGCCTCTCCCTATAGCTCAAATCCTCCAACCCTGGCAACATTCTTGTAAATCTTTTCTGAACCCTTTCAAGTTTCACAACATCTTTCTGATAGAAAGGAGACCAGAATTGCACACAATATTCCAACAGTGGCCTAACCAATGTCCTGTACAGCCGCAACATGACCTCCCAACTCCTGTACTCAATACTCTGACCAATGAAGGAAAGCATACCAAACAGCTTCTTCACCAGTCTATCTACCTGCGACTCCACTTTCAAGGAGCTATGAACCTGTACTCCAAGGTTTCTTCGTTCAGCAACACTCCCTAGGACCTTACCATTAAGTGTATAAGTCCTGCTAAGATTTGCTTTCCCAAAATGCAGCACCTCGCATTTATCTGAATTAAACTCCATCTGCCACTTCTCAGCCCATTGGTCCATTTGGTCAAGATCCTGTTATAATCTGTGGTAACCCTCTTCGCTGTCCACTACACCTCCAATTTTGGTGTCATTTGCAAACTTGCTAACTGTACCTCTTATGCTTGCATCCAAATCATTTATGTAAATGACAAAAAGTAGAGGGCCCAGCACCGATCCCCGAAACATCGATTCTCCTGTTCCTTGGATGCTGCCTGACCTGCTGCGCTTTTCCAGCAACACATTTTCAGCACTCCACTGGTCACAGGCCTCTAGTCTGAAAAACAACCCACCACCACCACTGTCTGTCTTCTACCTTTGAGCCAGTTCTGTATCCAAACTTGCTTGTGTTCATATTTTAAACATAGACTAAAAGTTCATAATACTGGAACACAATGTAAATATACTATCTGAAAAGCAAAATGTTATTAAAAATCCAATCCTAAATCTGTTCACTTCACAATGCAACTGTGTTCATTTTCAATTGCTATGAATTACAATTTTTACCTTAGAACAGTTCTGAACTCGTCGAAATATTATGCAGTCTTTCTCCTCGAGCTGTGGTTCATTAAATCTGCCCCTCATATTTACCATAAGAGGATCAGTCCACCACTATAACAGGATTTGTAAAAAGGCTTTTGCATAAGTTCTAGACATTGAAATCTTATTTGGCAATTGACCTTTCTCCTATAGTGATAGGAAAAAGAAGTCATCCTAATTTCGATGAGTTCAATAGTTTAGTCAAGATTAATGACTCTTTAAACTTCATTTGATCTATTTGTCAATCAATGATTGCATCTGTGTCCACCCTCAGTACCTACAGATTGCAACATGAAAACAAGGCAATTTGCCAAATTGCTCCATATCCATTGCTATGCCCCAGGTAAGTAAACAATCCTAATCATATTTTCCACTCTTCTCTCATTTCCCAGACCTTGAGACATGGTGTTCCTGATTGTAAATAGCGCAGAATCTGTTGACAATTGTGACGTATGGTATCTGGACTTATTAAACCTATTATAAAAACTGAACTGATAAACATCCAAGGGAATTTTGTAATCTGCAGAAATTGCCTGATTATCCACTAACAGTTTAACCTGCATGACAAGATATTTCCGAATTATGCAGCAACTCTCCTTTTGTAAATAGCTGACTAATAATATGTTAGGTTGTCAGTCCTCCCATCATTTAACATATCCCCTTTATCTTGCTTTGTGTTCATTGGGCATCATATAGAATCTTAGAATGGTTACAGCAAGGAAGGAGACCATTCATCCATCAGGCCCATGCTGGCTCTCCACAAGATCAATGTAATTAATTTCACTAGGTAAAAGGACTCACCTTCACCCCCCCCCCCCTCTGCCCACGAATCAATGAATTTAATACACGCCGTGACGTTGAACACTTCTTTCTCTGCCTCCGCCTCCGAGCTTACTTTCACAATCAGGACCCCCGCCCACCTTCTGAGGACCCATTCGCCCTCCTCCAACACACTCCATCCACCTGGACACCCCACACTGGCCTATTACCTGCCCTCGATCTCTTCATTTCCAACTGCCACCAGGACATTAACCACCTCAATCTGTCTACCCCACTCCCCGACTTCAACCTCTCACCCTCACAATGCAGAGCCCTCCACTCCCTCTGCTACAATCCCAACCTCACCATCAAACCAGCAGATAAAGGGGGCACAGTGGTAGTCTGGCGCACTGACATCTACACTGCTGAAGCCAGACGCCAACTCGAGGACACTTCCTCCTACCACCCCCTTGACCATGACTCCACTCCCATCACCAAACCATCATCTCCCAAACATTACAGAACTCATCACCTCAGGAGATCTCCCACCCACAGCTTCCAACCTCATAGTCCAGGAACCCCACACTGTCCGGTTCTACCTCCTTCCCAAGATCCACAAGCCTGACCACCCTGGCTGACCCATTGTCTCAGCATGCTCCTGTCCTACTGAACTCACCCCAACCTACCTCGACACAGTCTTATCCCCCCTAGTCCAGGAACTCCCCACATATGTTTGAGACACCACCCATGCCCTCCACCTCCTCCAAGACGTCCGTTTCCCTGGCCCCCAATGCCTCATCTTCATCATGGATATCCAATCCCTCTACACCTCCATCCGCCATGACCAGGGACTCCAAGCTGTCTGTTTCTTCCTCTTCCGACATCCCCAATAGTACCCTTCCACTGACACACTCATTCATCTGGCCGAACTGGTCCTCACCCGGAACAATTTCTCCTTCAAATCCTCCCACTTCCTTCAGACCAAAGGGGTAGCCATGAGAACCCGTATGGGCCCCAGCTATGCCTGTCTCTTTGTTGGCTACGAAGAACAGTCCATCTTCCATAGTTACACCAGCACCACTCCCCACCTCTTCCTCCGTTACATTGATAACTGCATTGGCGCCACCTCGTGCTCCCCGAGGAGGTTGAGCAATTCATCAACTTCACCAACACATTCCACCTTGACCTTAAATCCACCTGGACCACCTCTGACACCTCCCTCCCCTTCCTGGACCTCTCCATCTCCATTAATGATGACCGACTTGACACTGACATTTTTTACAAACCCACCGACTCCCACAGCTATCTGGATTACACCTCTTCCCACCCTACCTCCTGCAAAATTGCGATCCCATATTCCCAATTCCTCCGCCTCTGCCGTATCTGCTCCCAGGAGGACCAGTTCCACCACAGAACACACCAGATGGCCTCCTTCTTTAGAGACCGCAATTTCCCTTCCCACGTGGTTAAAGATGCCTTCCAACAGATCTCGTCCACATCCCGCACCTCCGCCCTCAGACCCCACCCCTCCAACCGTAACAAGGACAGAACGTCCCTGGTGCTCACCTTCCACCCTACCAACCTTCGCATAAACCAAATCATCCGCCAACATTTCTGCCACCTCCAAATGGACCCCACTTCTAGTGATTTATTTCCCTCCCCACACCTTTCCGCTTTCCGCAAAGACCGTTCCCTCCGTGACTACCTGGTCAGGTCCACTCCCCTCTTCAACCCACCCTCCCATCCTGGCACCTTCCCCTGCCACCGCAGGAATTGCAAAACCTGCGCCCACACCTCCTCCCTCACCTCCATCCAAGGCCCCAAAGGAGCCTTCCACATCCATCAAAGTTTTACCTGCACATCCACCAAT
>NC_057731.1:12901531-12912594 GCF_004010195.1 Chiloscyllium plagiosum
CTTCCAGCTCAGCACTGTCCCCATGACTTGTCCTACCTGCCTATCTTCCTTTCCACCTATCCACTTCACCCTCCTCTCTGACCTACCACCTTCCTTCCCCACCCCCATTCACCCATTGTAATCTTTGCTACCTTCCCCCACTCTCCTCCCTGACCTATCACCTCCATCCCCACCGCCGTTCACCTATTGTACTCTATGCTACTTTCTCCCCACCCCCACCCTCCTCTCATTTATCTCTCCACCCTGCAGGCACTCTGCTTCTATTGCTGATGAAGGGCTTTTGCCCGAAATGTTGATTTTCCTGCTCCTCGATGTTGCCTGAACTGCTGTGCTTTTCCAGAACCACTCTAATCTAGAATCTAATTAATTTCACTCATCCACCATTTTTCTGCAGCCCACCAATGTATTTCCCCTTCAGCTGGGTGCCCCTGCTTGGGTCACTTTGACCAGTTTATGTATTAAAAACTTATCCAAATGCTCTTGTCAGAGAATTGCACAAAGGGATACAGGAATCAATTTGTGGTTCAACTTGATTTTCTTAACATAATATTCCTTATTAAGCAGTATTTGAGCATTTCTCAGATAGCCACAATATCGACCCTCTATTCAGCTTGATCTGTCTGAGAAAGGATATTACCCACAGCAATCCATGTGTTTGAGCTGAGCTGTTGGAGTCTCTTTCTTCTTGGTCATAGGTCTGACTCTCTTCCACAAAGGTGGATCTCACAGGTCAGGGCGAATTCTGTCTCTCTCTCTCTCTCCCTGTCTCTCTCTCTGATTCTGTCTCTGATTCTGTCACTGATTCTCTCTCTTTCTTTCTCTCTCTCTCTCTCTCTTCAGGTGGTTTGATCTCTGCTGCTGGGTCATGTCAAGTCTTCACAGTGAATTCAGTAAGGCTTTACTGGGCCTTTATTAAGAGATGGTGCATTCTTATTCTCCCTTGCTCCTTAACTTCCAGAATGTTCTTTGGCCTTTGGCCAATGGAGTCAGGAGCTGGTTTCAAATCATCCAGTGGGGTTGCACCAACATGTCTCACTGCCATCATGCCGGGAGGTGTAAAGTACAGATACTCAGGCAGTCAAGTTGCCAGAACATCTGATCGATACTTCTCCAATACGCACCCCTTGGATTGGTTGTAACCTTTTTGACCTGGTTTCCACTGCTCTCGTAGTTGATGGCTACTGACTGCTGTTTAATTTGATTCGGCCAATTTTCTGTCAAGCCTGATTTCTCTGGCTGTGAGTCAATTTAGAATGTCCACTTTTAGAGCTGTGGTCATTTGACTGCAAATAGTTTGCCCTAATTCCTATTGTAAGCCTCAACTGAATCAGCCTCCACAAATTTTCATTATTTGCTACATATTTTCTTTTATCAACATTGGCTATTTAACTAACTATCTGGGTATATATGTTCTAGCTCACAATCCTTTTGCCAATGGGAATACTTCCCTCTTTGTACTCTGCCTAGACTACTCATGATTGTGAATACCTCTACCAGATCTCCTCTTCCATTACATTCTCGAAGGAGAATCACTCAGTTTCTCCAGGAGATCATTACATTTTCCTGGTTTTGCAGTCCATTCGGTTTATTTGAGGCCACAGCACTGACCCTGAACTGGTATCTCTGCCCAGTCTGGTCAGGTATGAGAGGCTGGCACCTGAAGATGGCATAAGGACTAACCATCTCTGGATGGCCCCATCCGGCAGCAGTTTCTGGGTAGTGTTGGTAAACCTCAGAACCAGTTTGGCCTCCATCGGAGCTAGGGCTGATCACCACAGACTGAACAGCAGTTCCTTGCTTGCAGCATTTGAAGGGGTGACCAGTTGGTCTTTAAATATTATCCCGGAGCATTGAAACTGGGAACGTCTCATAAATGGTGAGAACCTCTGACTTAGCCACTGTGCAATTTGCCAAAAAACCTTGCTAATCTTCATACTTGCATCGAAACTGAGATAAAAAGCATGTTATCATGCAAGGTAATTTGCCTTGGTTCAAGGTGGATATGGTGTCATCACACACACACACACACACACTGTTCTTTAGTTTCAAATGGGAGCACTCCACCCAAAGTCTCTATTTATAAAGTCACGTATCACAAATGGTAATTTTGAAATTTCTTAACCTACTGCCCTGCCCCCTCAGAGATTTGTGCGCATATACCTTTGATCTCTGTTTCTTTTAGAAATGTGAATTGATATTGCTCCTTCTTACTCTTTCAACTAAAATGTATCACTTTGTCCCACTCAGCGTTAAATCCCATTTAGCATCAAGTCCACCCAAACATGATCTATCCTCAGGAAGTCTATTGCTATTTTCTTCACAGTTCTCAAGATTATGTCACCCATAAAGTATGAAATTGTGACCTGCATGCTCAAATTTAGGTCACTGTTACACATCAAGGAAAACAATGCCCATATTATTGCTGTATGCTTGCTTCATCTATCTTAGGAGAGATCAGTGAGTCTTAATAGGTTTAAAAAATAAGTATTTAATTATTTGTTAAGGAACAATGTATAGTTTTACAGAAGTGAGGCTGAGGCAATGCTGGCTCTCAGCCCAAGTTTCTCTGTCATGTGACCTCTTACATCATCTCTGTGGGCGGGGCTTTTAGTACTGACTCAGATGTTAACACTTCCACTCTTATGCCACAATACTGACCTCTGTGAAACCCCAATAAATATGTTCCTCCCGTCTGAAAGGAAAAGCAGCTGGTTGCTCACTGCGACTCAATTTTTCCTATCACTCGGCCAACTTTGTATTCAGATCAGAGTGGTGCTGGAAAAGCACAGCAGGTCAGGCAGCATCTGAGGAGCAGGAAAATTGCCGTTTTGGGCAAAAGCCCTTCATCAGGAATAGAAGCAGGGAGCCTCCAGGGTGGAGAGATAAATGGGAGGAGGTGGGGCTGGGGAGAAGGTAGCCGAGAGTACAATAGGTGGATGGGAGTGGGGATGAAGGTGATAGGTCGGAGAGGAGGGTGGAGCAGATAGGTGAGATGGAAGATTGGCAGGTAGGACAGGTCATGAGGATGGTGCTGAGCTGGAAGGCTGGAACCGGGGTAAAGTTGGGGGAGGGGAAATGAGGAAACTGGTAAAGTCCACATTGATGCTCTGGGGTTGAAGTGTTCTGAGGTGGAAGATGAAGCGTTTTTCTCCAGGTGTTGGGTGGTGAGGGAACGGCGGTAGAGGAGGCCCAGGGCCTGCATGTCCTCAGCAGAGTGGGAGGAACTTTGTATCCATTCTGTTATCATTCCTTTTATTTCATGGGCTTGAACTTTCCTAAAAATCCATTTGTGTGGCACTTCATCTCGCACCTCTTTTTGAAATCCATGCTCACAATAACAGCAATGTTTTCTTCATCAACACTCTCTTTCATCTTCTCATCCAAAAATCTCTTTGAAGTTTGTGGTAGAATTGGACAAGACGTCTGACGAGATGTAACTCAATGCTTTAAGCATTTTGCTGTATCGTTTTGCATTTGCCAAGCAGGGAGTCGAGGTTCTTGCCAGGCAGTGTCAAGTTGCCAATTAAATGGGTTATAGCTTTCTTAACAGGTCAACTCACCTTATTAATAGTCAGCTCCCCCTCGTACAAAAGTAATACGTGCTCACGCAACACAGTCGACTTCAAAATGAGAGTGCGGACATGACAACTTCAGCTCCCTGCCTTCTCCAAAGGACCTATGTGTTGCTCAGGACTGGACAGCATCTCAGAGCTCGATCCACGGGCAACAGCCTCACACTGCCCTCATTCACAGACATTTGCAGCCGATGTTTTTCAAGCCCTCACAACCACAGTGTGTGTCTCTGATACACTAGCTGGGCACTCTGTAGGCTGCACTGAAAATGGGTATTGCAGGGACACCGTAAGGACAAACAGGAATGGGTTCTCAGCTCACAGCAGAACCAGGCTACATTGTAAGGCTCTGATTTCGAAGCTCCTTGGATGCTGCCTGAACTGCTGTGCTCTTCCAGCACCACTAATCCAGAATCTGGTTTCCAGCATCTGCAGTCATTGTTTTTACCACATTGTAAGGCTGTTTGCTTGCTCCTTTTGTACTCGTTTCTTAGTGCCTATCCACATGCTTGTACTGTCCCAGTCTTGCCCTCTTGGAAAAGAGGGTGGGGGGGTGGGGAAGGCAGCTGGTGCTCAGTCCAATCAAGCATGAGGATGGGCTGTTTGTCCCTGTTGGTTTGGTGATCCCAGTTCCATCAGTCATGGACACAGTTGCATACAGACCAGGGATTTGGCTGTGGTCAGTTGACCACTAGGGTTGTTCACTGTCAGGGGTCTGTCCATCTACAATCTGGGATTGGTCAGTCTATAGAGTCATCATGATCACTCAGGATAATTGCTTATTGTCAGTAGAGAAAGTGTAAAGACAAGGTCAGGGTTTGCTCAGTCCTTCTAACAGCTGCTTTTTGAAGTTAGTCAGAGGTCACAAAGATTACAGTCCTGGGGAAGGATCGTCTGTTGTTCAGGAAGGTGCAAGAGGGACATGAATGGGTCCAGTTGGGATATAGTCAGTGTTAGTCTGATGGGGAAAGTTTGCTGAACATGAGAACACTGAAGGAACATATATAAATGAAGCACTGTTTGCAATTCTCAGCAACATTTAATTTGCAATCACTCAATCTCCCATGTCCAGTGCCTGTAGAGTGAAGGTTCGGGTGAACATGTTCAGATGCTGATCCAAGGTTGCAAACTTAAGACTGGCATCTAAATGATGGTGAGGTTAGCAGCAAGGACTTAAAGAAAAAGGCCAATACTGGCCAAAGGGGAATCGCTATTCATCAAACTTTCAATCATCGCTAGGCATGATCTGTAAAGAATGCAACAAGAGGTTTCCTAGGGGGGGTTGGGATAGGAAGAGTTTCCAAGCAGATCAGGCACTCGCCTTCTGATGCCATTTGCTGGACTCTCAGCTGGCATAGCCCCTTCACCAGGTTGGCGTACACACACTGAGGCTGAAGCTGAATGAACGTTGGAGATGTGGAACTTGTTATTGGGGGTGGAGGAGGGTGAACAGCCTCATCTGCAGGGGAGGCTACCAATGACAGGTGTCACAGCTAAGAACCTCAGAGTATTTTAAACCAACACTGATCCATTCAAATATCAAGCAGCTTTTACCTTATAGCAGTGGGGATACAGTCTCCAGTGGTAAACCTTGAGACTTCTTTGCCAGGAAAGAATTTTAAGCTTCTATATATGAATCTAATTGTGGAGTTTGCACATTCTTCCTGTGTCTGTGTGGGTTTCCACCAGCTGCTCTGGCTACCTCCCACGTTCCAAAGATGTGCAGATTAGGTGGACTGGCCGTGGGTAATTGCCCCGTGGTGTCCAGGGATGTGCAGTATAGATGGATTAGCCATGGGAAATGCAGGGTTACAGGGATATGGTGAGGAAGCTGGGTCTGGGTGGGTTGCAACTCAATGGGCTGAATGGCCTCATTCTGCACTGTAGGGATTCTACGATTCGAATTGTGTTCACAATGGCAGAGCTACCTACAACAGGACTGATACCTTTAAGAAGAATTGGTCATTCAGACATCAATAAAACATGATAACCACCATCATGTAATCTGAATAAGAAATGAAGGAGGCCATTGTCACAATCTAGTGCTGCAGATAACATCCATTCACCCCTGTCACAGATGGAGAGAAAATCTTTTACTGAAAGGTAAACTTGGGAGCTGGGATACCTTATCTTGGCGGAATGTGTTGATTTCAGAGATAACAGTAGCACTGAGTGCTTGTCCAGAATGGACTTTCTAACATCAATCAGCAGCAGGAGGTCGTGAGGTGGTATATTTGTGATGTGAATCATTGGAACAGACCATATGTCTTACAAATTTGCAATAAAGTAGCTTTGTTGCTTTTGCATTTTGAAAGCTTAGCATCTGAGAATTGTCTTAACCCCACAATTGCCTTTCCTCTCAAATGTCCCACTTCACCTCTTTGTGTTCCTAATGTAGATCATTTCCACCTAGAGTCCTGGGCCCAGCTTCTGGTGCCATGTTGGTCACTGGCGCTGCCTTCCTAAGAAGGTGAAGATAGATGTAGGAGGACTAGGCCTGTCACCAAGTCTAGGAGCAGCAGCAGCTGGTACGGGGGGGTGAGGAGCATCCAGCTCAGGAAGAGGTTGTAGCTGCAGAACCCCTCCATTTTCCGGGATGTGTGAGGGACCATGCCAATGCAGACTCTGTATGTCTCAGGAGACTATGACAGACCGGAGCGGGACCTGAGGGCTGCAAGAGTCAGGTGGGGACCACCCTCCCCCTGTGGCTGTGAGGGTGAATTTCTATCCGACAGGCTCCTTCCGGGGAGGGGTTGGGTGACCTGTGTGGGATCTCTCAGTCGTGCCCCCACAAATACATCAGGGCAATGACCGATACCATCCGGGCAAGATCACACCGGCTCATTTCACTTCCCGAGGATGGGGGTCAGTGGTGCAGTGTGGGCAGGAGGATTCAGGAACGTAGCTGTCTCTCGCGATGGTGACTGTATCCATGTGGCACTGAGAGGTCAGTTTCCATGACAGAGTTCAGCTACATTGGGTTTTACAAGGCAAACTAGATCTGACTGACAATTGGTTCCAGTTGTTGGGGGCTGGGTGCAGGAGAGCATTACAGACTGTAAAAATAGTCATTGAGCATCATGTCAGGCAGCATCTGAGGAGCAGGAGAGTCAACATTTAGGGCATAGGTCCTTCACCAGGAGCGTTTGGAGGTGGAACAGGTTAAGCCTGAAATGTCTGTGCTTTTCCAGCACCACACTCTCAACCCTGACCTCCAGCTTCGGCAGTCCTTGCTTTTGCCCATTCAGCACCATTGCCAGTGCTCGATTCCAAATGCGGCTGTGACCTTCAGGCTCAGTTGTTTTTCTTTGTGTTCTTGTTTGTTGTCTGCAAATAAAAACTGATGTTCGTAATTGTCTGATTGCCTGTAAATCGGTGCATTGTTGATGGGCCAAATGGGATTCTATGCTACACCTTCTATGCGATGTTTCCCTAATGGGAATTGAGTAACGTGCATCTACAGTGGGTACTGGGGACAGGGTAGTGTTGATCTGGAGGTGTTGTTAGATGGGATGTAGCTAAGGACACAGGTGATGTATGTAGCCTAGTCATTAGATGGTGATGAGGATGAGAGAACGGGGCTGCATGTGCGAGGAAGTGTCAGCCATATTGGCTCAGTGCTGTAAGCAGTGTGCTTATGTGTCTGCTGAGCCATTAAAATTGTTGGTGTGGGGCAATCCCAGAGGGCTAATGTTTGCCTGAGAGGACAGCATCCATACAGTCATCGAGTCATAGAGATGTACAGCACAGAAACAGACCCTTTGCTCCAATTTGTTCATGCCAACCAGATGTCCCAACCCAATCTCGTCCCACCTGCCAGCACCTGGCCCATATCCCTCCAAACCCTTCCTATACAAACCCATTCAGATGCCTTTTAAATGTTGCATTTTTACCAGCCTCCACCACTTCCTCTGGCAGCTCATTCCATACACGTACCACCCTCTGTGTGAAAAAAGTTGCCCCTTAGATCTCTTTTATATCTTTCCCCTCTCTCCCTAAACTGATGCCCTCTAGTTCTGGACTCCGCCACCCCAGGGAGTGGGGTGTCCCTCATGATTTTGTAAACCTCTATAAGGTGACCCCTCAGCCTCCGACGCTCCAATCTTTCAAAGGTGCTGGATTGAGTGATGTCTGCCTTTTGGCGGATATCCACTGAGTGGCGAGTTGTTCTGGGAATGATGTGTGTAGTAAGATGGGGCAGGAGTCAGATATGGGCAACAACATTTGGGGCAGAGTAGGTAGTTAATGAGTTGGGTTTGGTAAGACACAATGAGAAATCTAATTAGGCATTATGGCAAACAAACCCCATGAAAATCTCGATCAACTCAACACTGAACCAAAAAAGGTAAGATTCAGTTCTTGCTTACTATTGTACCTATTTAGGGTGTACAGCACTATTAAATTAGGTAGCCCTAGGCAATATCAATAAAGATTCTGTCCACAAGGGGTTAAGGACAGTTTTGAAAATGTAATCCAGAAAACATTTAATGAGGAATAGGATTTTCAAATGAAAGCGTATTTTCAGAGTCTTCCAAAAAAAATACATCAGTTGTTAACTTACACTTCTCGTTAGTGATAGCAATGTATATGTACGCAACAAAAGATTACGTATTGTGCTGACGCAATACTGCATTCAGAATTCCAGATGCCTGGGATATTTGAAGTGATCAATAATTGACTTCGTGACACACTGATAAACTACATCGCTATGCATCTGCTCACATGTACACTGGCTGGAGACTTCAATTATGAGGGCTTTCTTAATAATGAAAGGATAAAAACGGGCTCTACAGGGCTGCAGTGCTAATAATGAACCCATATTTTCAATGCTTGGTGTTTGGCAAGCAGTTTGATTCAAACAGCTGCTTGCCTTAACTTGGACCTGACTCGAGGAGTGAAATTAAACAAGCAGTTTAATGTTGAATTATACATGTAGCCTCCATGCAACCACTCCCACTGAAGGAGCAGTAGCTTGGAGCCATCTCAAGGCATATTTGATGGTAGAGCACAGTTAATCAGATGGGGCGGGGGGGGGGGGGGGGTGTTGTTAAGAGGTTACTTTGTCCTGGAATTTGGAAGAGAGATTTTAAGGCAAAGGTATAAAGCGGTCTACCAGAGCCAGGAGAGTAAACACACTGCGAGGCCTTGGTTTTCTTTAAGTTGGAACAATAGAAGCAGCCTGAATGGGTGTGGTCAAGTTCTCACAGAACCAGGGATTTTAGTTTTAGCTTTCAGCAGTTGCGACTGAGATCTTGAAGAAGTGGAGACTACTTTTTTCCCCCTCTCAGTTATAGCCAAAAACTGGGAGTTCTCGTCCTGCTATAGGAGTTGCATGTGAGACAACATGTTTTCTGAATCTGTCTTTGTCAATGATGTGTTTATGGGATGTTACTATATCGGAACAGTTAATTTGTGATTGTTACTGTATCTATTATTCTGTTAGGTTTTCCAGTGGAATTAAGTTATTCCAATTCTTTCTTTGTCTCGTTGTATTTTAACTACAGCAGCTGAAAAAAAATGTTTAGCTTTAAAGCCAATGGTTTGATCAAACAAATTGCACCTGAAATGCAACATCTTACATTTACCTTTAAAATAAGAAAACATTAAGGTCTAGATTATCTTCTGAATATTTTGAGGGGGTTTGGTCTGGTCCATTAGACCTGCCTCCAACCTGATTAAGACCATGGTGTGAATCCCTTGTTCCTAATTGATCATAAGAGAAAGGAGCAGAATTAGGCCATTTGGCCCATCCAGTTGGTTGTACAATTCAATCATGGCTGCTTTGTTTCTCAACACTATTCTTCTGCCTTCTCCCCATAACCCTTGATTCCCTTAATAATCAAGAAACTATCTATCTCTGTCTTAAATACACTCCTTAACTTGGTCTCCATAGGCCACTGCAGTAATGAGTTCCATAGATTCACAATCTTCTGGCTGATGAAATTCCTCCTCATCTCTGTCCTAATACTTTGTCCCTTCACTCTGAGGCCTTGCCCTCTTGTCCTAGACTCTCTTACTAGTGGAAATATCTTCACCATGTCCACACAATCCAGGCTTCTAGCATTCTGTAAATTTCAATGAGACATCTCCCCCCTCCCATCCTTCTAAACCCCCTTGCATAGAGGCTCAAGTTCTTCAACTGTTCCTCATATGACAAGTCCGTCATCCCTGGGATCGTTCTTGTTGAACTCTTTTGAGCCCCTCCAATGCCAGCACATCCTTCCTTAGATCCGGAACCCAAAACTGCTCATGGTATTTCAAGCGTGGTCTGACCAGAGCCTTATACAGCCTCAGCATATTCTGCTCTCATATTCTAGCCCTCTTCAAAAGAATGCTAAAATTACATTTCACTTCTAAACTATCGACTGAACCTGCATGTTAACCTTAACAGAATCCTGAACTAGGACTCCCATGTCTCTTTCTACTTCAGATTTCTAAAGCCTTACCCCATTTAGAAAATAATCTACACCTCTATTCTTCTTACCAAAGGCATAACCTCACACTTCCCCACATTGCCTTCCTTCTGCCGTCTCTTTGCCCACTCTCCTAGTCTGTCCAAGTCCCTCTGCAGCCTCCCTGCTTCCTCAACATTACCTGTCCTTCCACCAATCTTTGAATCATCTGCAAACCTAACAACAATGCCTTCATCCAGATCGTTAATGTACAATATGAAAAGTTGTAGCACTAACATTGTTCCCTGCGGAGTCTGCCAGTCAGCTCATTCTTTATCTATACCAATAACTTGCCCCTTAGTGGTCTAATCTTATTTAGCAGTCTCTTGTGTGGCACCATGTGTTAAAGTCCTTTTGAAAATCCAAATAGATCAGGACCAGTGGCCCTTCTTTGTCTAACTTGCTCATTATCTCCTCAAAGAATTCTAACAGATTTATCAGGCATGACTTCCCCTTGATGAAGCTATACTGACTCAGCCCTATTCTACCATGCACAAATCCCACAATCTCAAGCTTAATAATAGCCTTTAAAATCTTTTCAATGACCGAGGTCAGGCTAACCAACCTATAATTTCCTGTCTTCTGCCTCCCTCTTTTCTTGTATGAGAGTGTGACGTTAGCTATTTCCCAGTCTTCTTATTGCACATCTGTCTCATTACAAATCTCAAAATTCCGTATTTCCTGTTCCCTGGTAGGATTTACTGCAAACTGCTCCAAAAAACATCTTGTCAATATTCCAGGACTTCCTTTTCTTCTGATCCACTTCCAACCTGATTTTCCCAATCCACCCGCATACTCAAGCCCCCCCACGGCTATTGTAATAGTGCTTTTCTCCCATGCCTTTTCTATCTCCTGATTTCTTTTCTGCCCCACATCCTGAGTGATGCTCGGAGACCCCGTATACAACTCCCAACGAGGTCTTCTCTTCTTCACAATTTCTCAGGACTTATATACTTAGTGGTAAGGTCCTAGGGAGTGTTGCTGAACAAAGA
The DNA here is from genome assembly GCF_004010195.1 of Chiloscyllium plagiosum. Taxonomy (NCBI): domain Eukaryota; kingdom Metazoa; phylum Chordata; class Chondrichthyes; order Orectolobiformes; family Hemiscylliidae; genus Chiloscyllium; species Chiloscyllium plagiosum. The sequence continues at coordinate 12,912,548 of NC_057731.1, forward strand.
GACCTTGGAGTGCAGGTTCATAGCTCCTTGAAAGTGGAGTCGCAGGT
>NC_057731.1:12912606-12920948 GCF_004010195.1 Chiloscyllium plagiosum
TCCTTCCTATCGGAAAGATGTTGTGAAACTTGAAAGGGTTCAGAAAAGATTTACAAGGATGTTGCCAGGGTTGGAGGATTTGAACTACAGGGAGAGGCTGAACAGGCTGGGGCTGTTTTCCCTGGAGCGTCTGAGGCTGAGGGGTGACCTTATAGAGGTTTACAAAATTGTGAGGGGCATGGATAGGTTGAATTGACAAAATCTTTTCCCTGGGGTCGGGGAGTTCAGGACTAGAGGGCATAGGTTTAGGGTGAGAGGGGAAAGATATAAAAGAGACCTAAGGGGCATTTTTTTCACGCAGAGGGTGGTACATGTATGGAATGAGCTGCCAGAGGAAGTGGTGGAGGCTGGTACAATTGCAACATTTAAGAGGCATTTGGATGGGTATATGAATAGGAAGTGTTTGGAGGGATATGGGCCGGGTGCTGGCAGGTGGGACTAGATTGGCTTGGGATATCTGATCAGCATGGACGGGTTGGACCGAAAAGTCGATTTCCATGCTGTATATCTCTATGACTCTATGACTCTATGTATCATGGCCCTTCCATGTGGTCAAGAGCTGGGGAGGGCTGAGGATAGTGGCTGTAGAATATACGCAGCACGGCGGCTCAGTGGTTAGCACTGCTGCCTCACAGCGCCAGGGACCCAGGTTCGATTCCAGCCTCGGGCTACTGTCTGTGTGGAGTTTGCACATTCTCCCGTGTCTGCGTGGATTTCCTCCGGGTGCTCCGGTTTCTTCCCACAGTCCAAAAGATGTGCAGGTCAGGTGAATTGGCCATGCTAAATTGCCTGTAGTGTTAGGTGCATTAGTCAGAAGGAAATGGGTCTGGGTGGGTTATTCTTCAGAGGGTCGGTGTGGACTGGTTGGGCTGAAGGGCCTGTTTCCACACTGTAGGGAATCTAATCTAAAAAAAAAGGGCTGCCTGGACTCAGCAGTGCCACTTGTGCTTTGGTATCTGCTGCTGGTATTGCACCCACCTGAGGTTTCAGATCCAAGTGATAGCAGGGTGAAATTGGGAAAGGGGTCACCACCACGTGCAGCACCCTTCCCCCTTCCCCATTGATGGGTGCCCCTTGAATAGGCACTGAGTGCTTTCGAATGCACAATTTCCCCTCCAAGCACATAAGCAAATGTACTGGTCATAATCCTCACATGGTGAGTTCTCCCAACACGCCAACCCTACATTTGCTTTAAAGTTAAAAGTTATTTTATTTTTTGCAGTCAAATTATCTCCGAAGTGTAATGTCTTACATCTGGATGTCTTGCAGAACGTAACTAAAGATTCCACTGCATCTAAAGTGTTGCCTGACAGTTAGAAATTGCTGCTGCTGAAAATGGCTAAAGGTCAGGAATTATAGAACAGGAAATTCGCGGTTTGTTTCCAATTGTCCAACGTAATGTTCTGACTTATGTACTGGTAAAATTGGCTTTGAGTCGTAATGTCAGATCATATTCAAGTGGAATTTGAACATGCAGAATGTACTGAAAGGACAAAAAGAATGATAGTTAGAAGGAAATCATGAGCGAAGAGAAGAGTGAAGATTGAAGTGGACAAAAGTGAGCACTGCTGATGCTGGGACGGCACGGTGGCTCAGTGGTTAGCACTGCTGCCTCACAGCACCAGGGTCTCAAGTTTGATTCCAGCCTCAGGTGACTGTCTGTGTGGAGTTTGTACATTCTCCCTGTGTCCACGTGGGTTTCCTCCCACAGTCCAAAGATGCACCAGTGGTGCTGGAAGAGCACAGCAATTCAGGCAGCATCCGAGGACAGGCCTGAATTGCTGTGCTCTTCCAGCACCACTGATCCAGAATCTGGTTTCCAGCATCTGCAGTCATTGTTTTTACCCCAAAGATGCACCAGCCAAGTGAATTGGCCATCTAAATTGCACATAGTGCTAGGTGCATTAGTCAGAGGAAAATGGGTCTGGGTGGGTTACTCTTCAGCAGGTTGGGCTGTAGGGCCTGTTTTCACACTGTAGGGAATCTAATTAGGGCCAAGAGTGTGGTGCTGGAAAAGCACAACAGGTCAGGCAGCATCTGAGAAGCAGGAAAATTGATGTTTTGAGCAAAAGCCCTTCACCAGGAATTCTGCCTGACCGGTATCATAATGGAACCAATAGATACATTTGTCTATTTAGGACAAATGATAACAGAAGATAGCAAATTTGATGTAAAAGTTAGAAAAAAGGTTAAGGATGGTCAAAGTAATTTTGTGAACGTGAGGGATTTGTTATCAACAAGGAAGCTCTAAACTGTCACAAGGATGAACCTAATAAGATGCTGTATTTCTATCTACTTTTTTATCTACTTACATTCTATTCTACCTACTTTCCTGTATGCCCCAGAGACCTGGACAATGAGTAAACATCTATGGAAGAAAGTAGAGGACTTTGAAATTTGGATGCTGTCATTAGTCAAAATTACTGACCATAAGACAGTTGTAAAGGTGTTTCAAATTGCAAGAGCAAAGAGAAGAACTCTATAAAGTAGAACATGTCAGCATTTGGTCATTGGATCAGAGCAGAAATGCTACCGAGATCTCTTCTTGAGTACAAAGTAGATATAGTAGAAAGAGAAATCATCCCAAGTGGAGTTGGTTTTGAGTACAGTGAGCGACAGTGGATATGTAAGGATGGTACAAGACAGATAAATGTGGCATCCCATGAGAGTAGATCTCCCCACAGGAGTAACTACAAGAAGCAAAAGCAGATAATGTAAGAGAGAGATCATGAATTATATCGCCTCTCTAAACATTATCAAAGTTGAGTTGCTCTGATGTCACTGCAAACTGAAGTAAACAGAGGAGGTGCATAATGAGTGATAGTGTAATGTGGGAATATCAATTCTATCTCCTAAATTATCCCTGAAAGGGAGACATTTCATCAAGCCATAATTGATGCAATACAAAGCATAATGGAGCACTAATTACCATTTTCTCAGCCTGTGCTCCAAGATCACAGGGTGAGAAATTTTGGGAAAGTATAAACTATCTTTAAGGTATTAAAGTCAAAGACACACTGCTACCTACATTCCCCACTACACCATTTCATTCAGTGCTCTTTTACCTTGGAGTTAAGGCAAAATGACTAAGTACCAATAGAAAGCAGTTTTTGATAAATACTTTAGGTGCTAAAGTGTTAGAAGGTTGGCCAAAGATGTTTGTCCCAAATGGAGCACAATAAACCAATTTGGTTAAGTAATTGGTGCCAGTGATAAGAACAGTTACCCAGAGATTTGCAAATCAGTTGATTGCCACCTCAAATCCTGCTACAGCTCAGCAATTTACTGGCCAGTACCTTAACTGATGTTGTGTGAGTCTAAGCACAGTATTGAAATGATTCCAAGCACCACTTAACGGGTCCTTTAACATTTACTGAGGTATTTACTATTTAATCCCATTGCTCTTGGTTCTGTGAAGGTGACCTCTGAAATCTCTGAGAGACTTTGCCGAGATATCACCAAAACTCCGGCAATATTTATTCTAAACTTTAAAGAAAAATTCCAACCATGGGAAGTGATTACTGTTGCATAAATCAGCATTTAATGCTCATCCTCAATTGCCTGGAAGATAGTGTTGGTAAGCCCTGTCTTTAAACAGCCACAGTGCACGTAGTGTAGGTACACCCAGAGTGCTGTTAGGAAATGACATTTCCAGAATTTTGACCCAATGACAAAGAAATAGTGATATATTCCAAGTCATGATGGGGAACTTGCAGATTCCCATGCACCTGGTATTGGTTCACTGTTGGCAAAGCTGTGGTGAATGGTTACAAATTTACTGAAGATGCTAAATGTGGCAGTCACTGGGGGTTGCTAGTGGATAAAGTGGCTTGTAATGGGCTGTTGATCAAATGGGCTGTTTGTCCTGGATGTCATCAAGCTTCCTGAATGTTAATTGAGTTGTATTCACCCAGGCAAGTGGAGAACATTAGACTCATGTCCTGTAAATGGTGAAAAGGCTTTAGAAAGTGAAGATTTGAGTATTGCCTCTTGTCACCACTCTGCTTAAGTAAAGCTTATTGCTTCAGTAAAGTTTTGGGCTTATTAATGTTAACCCCACAAGAAATTGGCATTCAAGGATAGAAATGCCATTGAATGTCAAAGGAAGGTGTCCTCTTGGTAAAAATAGTCATTGCCTGACATTGTATGCTGTAAATGTTTCTCACCACTTGGTGCAAGCAATTTCTAATCCTCTGTGCATTGAGGAATTTAGCAGGACAATGAGAGTTGGTATGACCTAACATACCCAACCCATCTAGCGGAAATACACATTCATATGTGACATGACAGGGCCCTTTAAGAACACACAGGTAAGAGCAGGAGGTATGGCCTTCTCTGAATTTACCCCACTCTTGAGAGATACTATGGCTGATCATTTTTATTTACCATACTGTCCTATCCACATAATTCTTCTGGAAACAGAATGTTATGAAATCACAACAGTTTTAAAAACCAAGGATGCAACATTCTTCTCCAGAGTGTCCCTGGTGACAGTGCTACAAAAGCCTGAACCTTCAAAGATGTCAACTGGTCCACTTCATAGCCTGGCAGCACCATATAGTCTTGAAGGTATTACCACTGCCATGCACACCCAGGAAGTATACAGAATAGGAAATTTATTGAATGCTAATTTGGTATGCAAATGCCCACTTTGCCCTTTGCACGTCCTTTTAACACCCTCTTAATCACCTCCAGTGTTCATCTACACAACAGGAACCTTCCCCTTAACATTCCCACCACTGGTGCTGTTTATAGGGATTCTAATGGATTTTCAGACCAACAGGTTTTGAGTTTTGCAGTTGCAGACTGAATGGAAATGCTGTCAGGGAAGGTTTTTAGATTTGCATTATGTGGTGCTGAACTTTGACTGGAATCTCCACAGAGTTTTGAAGTCCTTCTAGCAGGAACTCTGATTCTCAGTTCCCTGTGGGCTGCGGCACAGCAGGGATAGAAGGCTTTCAACAGAAGGTCATAGCTACCAAGGTTCCTTGAAGAGCATTTCTTGTACCTTCCATTGAGCAATGTCTCATGTGGCTATGACTCACCGAACAGATAGCGACTGAGATCTGTCAACTTGGACAACCAGACCTGTGAAGGTGGTAGTGAGCTGCATTCTTGAACTGCTGCAATCCACTTGCTGTAGGTTGACCCTCAAAGGTGTTAGGGAGGGAATTGTGGGATTTTAACCCAGTAACACTGAAGGAACAATAATATATTTCCAAGTCAGAATGGTGAGTGGCTTAGAGGGGAACTTGAAGGTGGTGTTGTTCCCATGTATCTGCTGCCTTTGTGCTTCTAGATGGAAATGGTTGTGGGTTTAGATTAAAAGTAACTTAAATTTCATTTGGACTAAGTTAGAAATCACACAACACCAGGTTATAATCCAACAGGTTATTTGGAAACACTAGATTTCAAAGTGCTGCTCCTTCATCAGGTGGTTGTGGAGTATGAGATCATAAGACACAGAATTTATAGCAAAAGTTTACAGTGTGATGTAACTGAAATTATATATTGAAAAAGGCCTGGATTGTTTGTTAAGTCTCTCATCTTTTAGAATGACCATGTTGGTTTCAGTTCTTTCATATGTAAATCGCATACTTTCTCAAGTGAACTTTAATAGTTGGTGTCATGTCGGTCCAGATAATGTATTGAAGGTGTGAGGTGCCCTGTGTGAGGTTGTCTGTGCCCCAATGTTTAAACTGATTCTAATCTAAAAAAGGGATTTACAGAATCTTACATGGATTCATGCAGTTTTTGAGCAAAATAAAATACAATTCTGCAAGTACAAATTCACCCCACAAACTTATATGTATGTGTGTGTGCATGCGCTTGTGTGTGTGTGGGGGGGGGGTTATGAGTGTCTGTGAGTGTGTGTATGTGTGTGAGTGTGAGTGTAAAGGGGTAGAAGTCTGTGAAAGAGTGCATGAGCGTCTAAGTGTAGGAGTGTGTTTGCGAATGTATGAGATAGAGCTTGTGTATGAGACAGGGTCTGTGTGAGTGTATGGGTCTGTAGGAGTGGGTGTGTGTCTGCAGGAGTGGGTGTGTCCGCAGGAGTGTGTGTGTGACTGTAGGAGTGTGTGTGTAGGAGTGTCTGTGTCTGTGAGTGTGCACCTATCTGTGTCTGTCTGTCTGTCTGCAAGAATGTGTGTCTGTGCCTGTGTCTGTGTGTGTGCGTCTGTCTGTCTGTATGTGTCTGTGTCTGTCTGTATGTGTGTGTGTGCCTGTAGTGCAGTGGTGTCACCTGTAATGTGACATGAACCCAAGGTCCCAGTTGAGGTCATCCCCATGGGTATCGAACTTGGCTATCAGCCTCTGCTCTTCGTTGCCTGTCCCGAAGTCCGCCTTGGAGGATGGTCACGCGAAGGTCCAAGGTCGAATGTTCTGGACCGCTGAAGTGTTCTCTGACTGGGAGGGAATACTCCTGTCTGTTGATTGTTGTGTGGTGTCCATTCATCCGTTGCAACTTGGTGCTGTGTGATTTTTTAACTTTGTACACCCCAGTCCAACACTGGCATCTCCAATTCATTTGGAATGAACTGTTCACATACCCATTTAGACCAGCCCATTTTTTTAGTTTATGAGCTGTCTCTTCTGATTCTACTTTCTCCTAATGTTTTAGTGTCATCTGCAAATTGGACTTATCTGCTTTAAATTTCAGTATCCAAATCCTTGGGAGGAGACTGTGACTGATGCAAAATGGATGATAATAAGTCAGCGGTCTGATTTACATGTTTAACTCTTTTTTTCTTTCTTGTCAGCTCTCTTTGTTGCAGTATAGCTGACATGGAAACCAAATTGTGTCCAGGAAGCTTCCACAGATAATACAGTGAGAATGGCATGATTATCATTTCTACTTATATCAGTTAAAAATTAGATATTTGCCAGGGCAGCAGGAAGAAATCTTAATAAAAGCAAGTTACTGCGGATGCTGGAATCTGAAACCAAAAGAGAAAATGCTGGAAAATCTCAGCAGGTCTGGCAGCATCTGTAAGGAGAGAAAAGAGCTGACGTTTCAAGTCTAACTGACCCTTTGTCAGTTAGACTTGAAACGTCAGCTCTTTCCTCTCCTTACAGATGCTGCCAGACCTGCTGAGATTTTCCAGCATTTTCTCTTTAGGAAGAAATTTTATCTTCTTATTTTGGAATAGTGCCATGGACCTATTTATATCCACCTGGCAGAGGAGATGCAGTCTTGGTTTTATATCTTATTTGAAAGACCACATTTTCGATGGCGCAACGTTGCATTGGTCAGCTTTTAGGTGTTTGTGCTCAAGGCCCACAGTGGGACTTATTCAGTAACTTGATCCCCTTCCCTATGCTCCTGCATCCTGTGCATGGTCTGATCACACCACATCTCTCATTGCTACTGTGGATGGTGATGGTCCTCCTCTTCTCATTGAACATACCTCCAATCCTGATCTTGTCACTTTGAAGGTTTCTAAAGTTTAGAAAAAGCTGTGTCTGAAGAGCTCTCTGTCAACCAATCACCAAAAGCTTTCAGCTGTAACAAGTTAATCTTTCTTTAGATGGGACAATGATATGTTTGATACCTAACTTGATCTCTCTCTCTCTCTGCACCTTCTCTGTTACGGCAACACTGAATTCTGCACTCTGTTCAGCTACCTGGTGCACTATGTATGATTCAATCTGCCTGTAGATCACACAAAACAATACTTTTCATTGTATCTTTGTATATGTGACAACAATAAATTACATAAATCTGAACTTTAGCTGATATCTGATATCTGAGCTGTCTCTGAAACCTGGTCAGTTTCCAAGTCCCATAAAACCTTGCTTGAGGAATTAAATGTGGGTCTGAGTAATATTTAACAGACAAAGGGACATCATTACTAATACTAAAAGCCATTAACTGCACCAATAACTACCTAACTACATACATAATTAGATTCCCAACTTTAGTGAGTCTAGTTTTCTCTCTGGGAGCAAACACAGAAGAGATCATATTGAAGCTGAATTGCAGTTAGAAATCTCACCCACTCCCAATCTCCATCCTGACTGTCTCTGGGAGTTATGCTTTCCCCGTCAAAGTACCGAAATGGACCTTGAACCAATCTCTAATGTAAATAAAAGCAAGAATGTTCCCAATAAAGCAAGGTTAATGCAGGATGCTCGCGTAGAGACAAAAAAAACTGCAGATGCTGGAATCCAAAGGAGACAGGCAGGGGGCTGGAAGAACACAGCAAGCCAGGCAGCCTCAGGAGGTGGAGTGGTTGATATTTCTAGTGTAACCCTTCTTTTGGATTGGAGCCTTGAGATGTGTGAGTCTGTGTGTGTGTGAGTCTGTCTGTGTGTGTGAGTCTGTGTGTGTGTGCTGTGTGTGT
>NC_057731.1:12921145-12928141 GCF_004010195.1 Chiloscyllium plagiosum
GGGGGAGGAGTTGGGAAGGGAATTGGGGATGGGGAGGGAGGTTATTTGAAATCGGGGAACACAATGTTGAGGCTGGTAGGGTGCCAAACCAATGATAAGCTGCTGTTCCTCTAATAGGAGCTGTGGTTTGTATTGGCAATGGAGGAGGCCAAGGATGGTCATGTCAGAAATGGAGTGGTTGGGGGAATTGAAATGAGTGGTGACTGGAAGGTTTGGTTGGCCCCTGCAGACACAGCTGCGATGCTTGGTGAGCCATTCCCTGAGTTTATATTCAGTCTCCCCGATGTAGAGAAGACCACATCGGGAGCACCTGATGCAGTAAACTAGATTGGAGGACAGGCAGGTGAACCTCTGTCTCACCTGGAAGGACTGTTTGGGGCCCTGGATGGGGGTGAGGGGGGTGGTGTACTGGCAGGGTTTGCATCTTTTCTGTTGTAGGGGAAGGTACCTGGGGTTTGGTGGCCAGGGTGGCGTGAACCAAGGACTGTCAGAGGGAACGGTCCTTGCAGAGACTGAGAGGGGTGAGGAGGTGAAGATGTTCTAGTGATAGGGTCTATTTGAAGTTGGCGGAAGTGTTTGAGGATGATGCATAGGATGCGGAGACTGGTGGGTGGTAGGTAAGGACAAGGGGTCTCAGTCTTTATTGCATTGGGAGGGGGATTTAGTGGGGTGGAATGGAGAATGGAGATGGTGCGGTGAAGGGGCAACTGGATGACGGAGGGAGAAAAAGCCCATTGCTCAAAATAGGTGGACATCTGGGATACCCGCAAGTGGAATGTCTCCTCGTCAGCCCTCACCCACAACATGCCATCACCCTTCCCACCCAGGAACTCCTCCAAAACCTCACCCCTGAGTCTTACCACATATTCAGCATTCCCCCCACCCCGATCTCGAACTCTCTGAGGCCGAACAATCTGTTCTCAGGAAAGGGCTCATGTTTGTACCCCTCTGCCCCGACCTCAGTGAATTCTGGACCCTCCACGACCTGGAAGTCTTCTTCTGCCACGTCCGCCTCCGTGCCTCCTCCTTTGACAAAACCTCCCAACCTCCCTTTGAGGACCCCTTCTCCAACCTTCCTCTTCAACTTGGTCACTACCTGAGGGCCTTGTATCCATCCTAGACCTCTTCATTGCTGACTGCCAACCTCAATTTCTCCACCCCTCTCACCCACTCCCACCTCACCCCCTCTAAACATGCAGCGGTCCACTCTCTCCACCCCAACCCCTAGTTCACCACCAAACCCACTGACAAAGGTGGAGCAGTGGGAGTCTGCAGGACAGACCTCTATGTCACAACGGCCGAACGCCATCTCTCCGACACCGCATCCTACGTCCCCCTTGCCCACGATCCCACTGCGACCCATCATGCTCAAATTCAAGACACTGTCAGTGCCCTCATTGCCTCTGGTGATCTCCCCTCCACTGCCTCCAAGCTCATAGTTCCCTAGCCCTGCACCGTCCCCCCCAGCACTTTCTCTTCACTATGAACGTGCTGTCCTTATACACGTCCATACCCACAAAGATGGCCTCCAGGCCCTCTGCTTCTTCCTTTCCAATAAACCCATCCAGTCCCCCTCCACCAATACCCTCCTCTGCCTTGCCGAATCAGTACTCACCCTCAATAACTTCTCCTTTAACTCCTCCCATTTCCTCAAACTCAAGGGGGTGGCCATGGGCACCCAGATGGGACCCAGCTAAACCTGCCTCTTTTTTGCCAATGTAAAACAGTCCCTCTTCAGTACCTACACAGACACTGTGCCCCAACTCTTCCACCATTACATTGATGACTGCATTGGTGCAGCATCCTGCACCCAGGCTGAACTGGAGCAGTTCATCGACTTTGCCTACAACTTACACCCTGCCCTCAAATTCACTTGGTCCATCTCGGACACTTCCCTCCCCTTTCCTGACCTCTCCATTTCCATCTCTGGCAACAGTCTGCAGATGGACATCTACTACAAACCTACAGACTCCCTTGACTACCTGGACTACGCCTCCTCCCACCCAGTATCCTGCAAGAACTCCATCCCATTCTCCCAATTTCTCCACCTACACCACATCTGCTCAGACAAGGAAACATCCCACTCGCGAGCATTCCACATGTCCACCTATTTTGAACAACAGGCTTTTCCTCACTCCGTCATTCAGATAGCCTCCACTGCACCACCTCCATTCCCTGTCCCTGTCCCACTGCTCTAAACTTTCCCCCAATGCAATAAAGACAGTGTCCGCCTTGTCCTCACCTACCATCCCACCAGTCTCTGCATACAATGCATCATCTTTAAACACTTCCGCCAACTCCAAATAGACCCCACCACCGAGAACATTTTCTCCTCCCACTCCTCTCTGCCTTCTCCAAGGACCGATCCCTCCGATAGTCCTTGGTTACACTAGATTCCCCACAGTGTGGAAACAGGCCATTCGGCCCAACCAGTCCGCACCGACCCTCCGAAGATGACCCACCCAGACCCATTTCCCTCTGACTGATCCACCTAATACTACGGGCAATTTAGCATGGCCAATTCGTCCAACCTGCACATCCTTTGGACTGTGGGAGGAAACCGGAGCACCCGGAGGAAACCCACGCAGACGCAGGGAGAATGTGCAAACTCCACACAGACAGTTGCCCAAGGCTGGAATCGAACTTGGGATCCTGGTGCTGTGAGGCAGCAATGCTAACTACTGAGCCACCGTGCCGCCCCTTTTACACTACCCCCGCCACCAAACCCCAGGTACCTTCCCTTGCAACTAGAAAGGAGGCAAAACCTGCTAGTACACCAACCCCCCTCACCTCCATCCAGGGCCCCAACAGTTCTTCTAGGTGAGACAGAGGTTCACCTGCCTCTCCTCCAACCTAGTTTACTGCACCAGGTGGTCCCGGTATGGTCATCTCTACATCGGGGAGACCAAACGTGAACTTTGGGAATGGCTCACCGAGCATTTCAACCGGGTCTTCAGGGGCTAACTGGACCTCCCAGTCAACGCCCATTTCAATTCCTCCAACCACTCCCTTCCTGACATGACCATCCTTGGCCTCTACCATTGCCAATACAAAGCACAGTTCCTATTGGAGGAACAACACCTTATTTTTCACCTGGGCACCCTACAGCCCAGAGGACTCAACATTGACTTCAGCAATTTCAAATAACCTCCCTCCCCATCCCCGACTCCCTTCCCAGTCCCTCCCCCTCCCTGCCACTCCTCCCAGCCACCAGCCAGATTCATTCCTCCCATTTGTCATACCCTCCACCTGTCTTCACTTATCCCTACTTTACCACCCTTCTCCCACCTCCCTCTTTATCTGCAGCTCCCCCCACACCCACTCCCGGTCCTGAAGAATGGTTACATCCAAAACGTTGACTTCTGCACCTCCTGATGCTGCCTGGCTTGCTGTGTTGTTCCAGCCTCCTGGCTGTCTACAAAGGATATTCGCAAACAAAAGAGCAAAATACGAAATTCTGGGAATTTGGATCAAACTCAGAAAATTTTGGTGAGGTACCGTTGCTCTTGAATATCTCCAGATGATTAAATGTTGACCATTGACGCCAAAGAAAGCTGCCTGCTGACTGTTCAGAGTGAAGTGTTAAGAAGGATTTGGCTGCTCTACAATACAAACAATTTCATCTATTGAAATGCTGCTTCCTCTCAATTCTGCAATCCTGGCTTTGTCAACTCCCACATTGCTTTGTCTCCCAGCACAAGGGTAATTCAGTCAACCTGTGTTCAGGGATTTTGTCATATTTCTGGATTGAATTCCTGTGTCTAGCATAATATACTTGGTGTCCCCAAATAGTCAAGTTGTACTGACGCAGGACATTACAAGTTGACATTTTGAGCTTCACATCACCAAAATTGCCAGGTATTTTTCTTTACATTATAGAGGTTATATATAATGGCAGGAACCACCATCAATTGGTAACTGGGTGAAGGTGATGTCAGTGGAATGAAATTTGCAGTTGCCTACTTAACCTGATCTGTAGGAAAGGTCAGGGTATCCCCGAAATAATTTTTTATTTTTATAGCAAAAACAATTCACCTAATCTTAGTTTATTTATGGTCCCAATATCCTTCCATATCCTCCTCAGTTACACTAAATAGGATTGTCGTCCTCTTGATTGCTGAAGTGAGAACTCTTTATGTGTGAAGTTATGATGTGGACGGAGGTGATGGTGTTGGATTGGGGTGGATGAAGTCAGACATCACATGACACTGGGTTATGGTCCAACAGGTTTATTTGAAATCATAAGCTTTCGGAGCATTACTCCTGCCTCAAGTGATTGTGATTTCAAATTGACCTGTTGGACTCTCGCCTGGTGTCATGCAACTTCTGACTGAGTGAACTTAAGCAGTAATTGGTGTAGACATTAGTGACTATGCAGAGCAATAGAATGGAGCCTAACAATTCCTAATTGAGAATCACACGGGTACATTTTCTCAGCAGTAAATATCCATCTGTTGGTTCAGCATGCCTCACTGAGCCTCTTAACCTTGTGGTGTTGAGTTCTATTCTAGTGGTAGGACAAAATAATCTAGGGAACAGGAGAATCAACGTTTCGGGCATAAGCCCTTATTCAGGGATTCCTGAAGAAGGGCTTATGCCCGAAATGTCGATTCTCCTGTTCCCCGGATGCTGCCTGACCTGCTGCGCTGTTCCAGCAACACATTTTCAGCTCTGATCTCCAGCATCTGCAGACCTCCTCCCGACAAAATAATCTAACCAATCACCAAGGGAATGTAGCATTTAAAAATAAAATCCATTAACATAATAAACCACCAATATTTCTTTGCTTTCATTGATTACTCTCAGGAGTTTGGTAGTGGACACCTTCAAGAACTGTTGTGAGTCACTTTCATGGGTGCACCCGCAGCACTTTGGGAAAGTCCACATTATTCAGAACCCAAGCATTCGGAATTATTACGCATACGAGATTCAAAAGGGACATTCCGGATGCTTGGGATCCTGGTAATGGGGACTTTACTTAAGTTGCACATTTATAGTCTTAGATGGTAAACATGGCGAATAGATAAAGAGTGACGGCGTTGCCAAAAACAGCAATTCCAAGTAGGCATTGGAAGGGAATAATGGAGCAGATGCCTTATGAGGCCCAGTTGAAGACTTACCTTATCGATAGACACAGAATCACAAATCACGGACAGCTACTGTGAGCAATCCTGGATACTCATTTTTTAGAACACACATTCAACTTTTGGCTGGTAGGACTCCCAGCCGCCATTTTGATTTCTCATGCAACCTGCAGGTTTGGCTAACCAGCAGCCCTCATTCAGGAAGTGAGGTTAGATTGAAGAAGTTGGGGCTGATCTCTTTGGAGAGAAAGAGACCGATAGGAAATTTGACAGAAGGTTTTCAAATCCATGAGAGAGTTGTACAGAGTAGATAGTGAGAAGCTGTTCCTGTTCATAAAAGAGAAAAAAATCAGAATGAGGGGACGTGGGTTTAAAGTGATTGACAAATGAAGCAAGGGTGATGTGAGAAAAAAACCCTTTTATTCACACAGAGAGTAGTTAGGTATGAAATACAGTACACTGGCTGGAGATATGGTGGAGGCAGGTTCAATTCAACCATTCAAGAGAGCATTGGATCATTATTTCTACAGACATCAGAGAGTGGCGGGAGCTGGGCGGAAGTGAAGGCAGAACACAAAGCCGGTTGAGAAGGTAAATGATTGCTATTTAAGAACTTACCTCGACGCCAACGGTCTTTTCGCATCAGAGAGCGGCGGGAGCTGGGCGGAAGTGAAGTCGGAGCGCAGAGCCGGTCGGGAAGGTAAGTGATTGTTATTTGAGTGGGTGTATTCTAGACCCCAGGTCCTACAAAGTAGGGCTTCCCTCCCTCCCTCCTCATCTAACCTAAATTAAAAGTCCACAGATTTGCCCCAAAAAGAGGGTCCAAGGAAGTTCCTGTGGATTAAAGAGTGAGGCTTCAGCTCAGGAGTCTTTGACAAGGCAGTTGAGTGAAGTGATTACGCCACAGTTGAAGAGGGTGAAGACATGACTGCCAAGCTGGTTCAGTGTACTACGTGCTTGATGTGGGAGATCAATGACTCTGGTGTGTCTGGCTCATATAAGTGTGGAAAGTGTGTGCATGCTCAGCTACTGACAGAGCATATTGCAGCACTGATGAAAGAACTCGAGGACCTTAGGCTCATCCGAGAGAACGAGATCTTTCTGGACAAGACCTTCAGCGAGGTTATTACACCAACCATACTAGAAAAGAGCAGAAGAGAACAGACGATGAGGAAGGCAGAGGGGTGACAGGTGCAAGAGACCCCGGGGGAAGTACCTGTCAGGAACAAGTTGAATTCTTTTGGAAACAGTAGAGACAGATGACACTGCCAGTCCATGAGGTGGCCAGGTCTGTCAATCAAAAGTTGGCGTGGAGGCAGAACGGAAGATTCGGACATCGCACAGAGCCGTGGTAATAGGGGACTCCATAGTGAGAGGAACTGACCGGGGTTTTTTGTGGCAGCAGGCGGGACTTAAGGATGGTATGCTGCCTTCCTGGTGCCAGAGTTAAAGACATCACAGACACAGTCCAGGAAATCCTCAAGGACGAAGGTGAAGAGCCAGAGGTGGTGGTACATGTCGGCACAAATGATGTTGGGAAGAAGAGGAGGAACATACTACAGCGGGACTTCGGAGAACTAGGAAGAAGGCTGAAAAGCAGGATATCCAGGGTGGTTATCTCCGGTTTGCTTCCAGTTCCTCGGGCTGGTGAGGCCAAAAACAGGGAGATAATGGACTTGAACGTGTGGCTGGGGAACTGGTGCAGGAAGCAAGGATTTAAATTCTTGGATCACTGGGGTATGTTTTGTGGTAAGCATAACGTCTACAAGAGAGACAGTTTGCACGTTAATAGGTTAGGGACCAGCATTCTGGCAAACAGGTTTGCTACTGCAACACCGCTACATTTAAACCAAGTAGCGGGGGGGGGGGAGGGGGGGGAGGGAGAGGGGACAAATGGATGTTAAGAAGGAAA
>NC_057731.1:12930903-12956749 GCF_004010195.1 Chiloscyllium plagiosum
CGAACCAGAGGACACAGCTTAAAAATACGGGGTAGACCATTTAGGACAGAGATGAGGAGAAACCTCTTCACCCAGAGAGTGGTGACTGTATGGAATGCTCTGCCCCAGAGGGCAGTGGAGGCCCAGTCTCTGGATTCATTTAAGAAATAGTTGGATAGAGCTCTCAAGGATTATGGAATCAAGGATTATGGAGATAAGGCAGGAACAGGATACTGATTAAGGATGATCAGCCATGATCATATTGAATGATGTTGCAGGCTCGAAGGCCAGAATGGCCTACTCCTGCACCTATTGTCTATTGTCTATTGTCTATTGACACAGTGTTCAAGGATACAGGGAAAAGGTAGGAGATTGGCACTAGGGAATAGAATCATTGCAGACATAATGGGCTACTTACGCACATAATAATTCAGGGAACCCGTGGGGTTCCAGGATTCTGATCCAGCGACAGTGGAGGAACAGCTATCTAATTCTAAATTAGGATGGTGTGTGGATGACTTTCCCATGCCTCTGCTGCTCTTATTCCTCTAGGTGACAGAGGTCATGGACTTAGAAAATGCTGGTAAAGAGATCTTGGAAATTTGCAATGGTGCAGCTTGTATATGATACACATTGCTTCCATAAAATGCACATGGTGGAGTGAATGTCTAAGGTGGTGGATACACATTGCACACTTATGGTCTGAGATGGTAAAGATGATGAGTTGGTAAAGAGTGACAGCATTGTCAAAAAGGGCAAAAATGTGCAAGTCTTGTTGAGCAATTCTAGAATAATGTAATGTTAGGTTGATTGCTTTGTCTTTGATGATGTTGAGTTTCTTGAATGTTTTTGGAGCTACACTCATCCGCCCAAGTGGGGAGTATTCCATCACACTCCTGACCTGTGCCTTGCAGATGGTGGAAATGATGTGGGAATTCGATGAGTCACTTGCTGCAGAATTTATAGCTTCTGACTTATTGTGATTTCTGTGGTCAGTCCAGTTAAGTTTCTTGTAAATGGTAACATCCAAGGTATGGAGGAATCAGCGCTGATATGTTATTGAATGTCACACAGAGGTGTTCATCATTTGGCACCTGCCACATATCATTCTGAGTCCTAAAATTACCATGTCTAGCTGATTTACTGATTTGCTATCTGGAGAGTTGAGAATGATGCTGATCAATGTACGTTTATTAGCAAACATTTGCATTTTTGACCTTATAATATAATGAAGGTTATTGACAAAATGGCTGAAGATAACTGGGTCTAGGACAGTACCCTCACCAACACCTGTAGTGATGGCCTCGGGCTGAGCTGGTAGTTGTGGTTTCAGGCCTGTATCCAGCTGTGGAGATCTTCACCAAAATTTTCATTAACTTATATCTTATTTTAGCTTCTTCATGTCATGCGTGGTCAAATGTTAACTTGATATCAAGAGAGTCATTCGCATCTCCCCAACCGGAACTCAGCATTTTGTCAACGTTCAGTGCAAAGGAGGGCTAGAGCTGATGGCTAAGAGAGGAGTTCAACTGAAGGTCAATCACTTCATGAGGAAGTGTCACCTGACAGTGCTAACACCCCCCCCCCTTCCATCACTTTGTTGGTGCTTAAGATTAGACTGTTGGAGCGGGAATTGGTTAAATTGGATGTGTTCTGGACAAGACATACCATACCACACCGAGATTGTTTCCACTTTGTTAGGTGGTTTACAGTAACTGTATAACTGGAATTGCATGCCGAAGGGTGCAGCTAGTTCTGGAATCCAAACCCTCAGCACTACAGTCGAAACGCTGTCATGCCATTTGGCTGTATTCAACACAGGCAGCAATTTCTTGATATTGCTGGTGAGAATCAAATTGACTGTACACATTGCTTCTGTGTGTCCTGGACATTATCACACAAGTCATTCACAAGCACCTTTCCTCCTCCCTTAGTAAGATGCTGCTTCTCACCCACAGCCATTGTATGGTGTAAATGATTTTCTGCAGTTAAACAGGCAGCAGAGAGCTGAAAATAACCAGAGGGCATGGCGCTCAGGAAAAGATTGAGATGTGTCATTGACTCAGAACTTCTGGATGAAAGTAGATGTCCAGAGATCCAGGTAACGCTCTGGGGGCACCAGGTTCAAATCCCACCACAGGCAGATGGTAGAATTTGAATTCAATTTTTAAAAATCTGAAATTACGAATCTAATGACGACCATGAATCCACTGTCAATTGTCAGGAAAAAAACCATCTGATTCACTAATGTCCTTTAGGGAAGGAAGCTGCCATTCCTACCTGGTCTGGCCTACATGTGAGTCCAGATCCACAGCAATGTGGTTAACTCTTAACTGTAACAAGGGATGGGCAATAAAAGCTGGTCTAGCTAGTGACACCCTCTTCCCGTCAATGAATAACAATAAAAAAAAGCTGCAGCTTTATTATTTACTCTGATGACCACCATCATTGGGAATGGCGATGCTTTCAACCTCCTGTTAGATATTTAATTGTCCATCACTATTCACAAGTGGATGTGGCAGAATGCCAGAGTTAGTATCTGATCCATTAGTTGGGGAATGTAGCCCTGTGTTGCAGCTCACCGGGCTGGCACCATATGTGGTGCTGCTCCTGGAATGCTCTCCCACAATACTCAGCAATGCTTTGGCTTGATGTTAATATGGGAGAGATGCTAGACCATGAGTCAATGTGCTGAGATGCGATTCTGCTGCAGCTGATGGCCCACAATGTCACGTGGATGAACTGCCTTTATTCCTCCCTTCTTTTGGGTGAGATGTTAAAGCACTGTCTGCTTATAAATATTTACCTAAACAACCATTGCCCTGTTTTTATTACCTTGCTGTTTATGGGATTTTATTACTCGCAGAAGTGGCTGTTGTGTTTCCCACAAGGGACCTTGGGACCCCAGTTCAAGTATACTTTATTGGCTGCAAATTGCTTTTGGCTGTGCTAATGTCATAAAAGGGACTATGTAAGTTCACGTTCTTCCTTTCAATACAATACAAAACAACACATGCACAGGCTGTTCAGCCCACCAAGGCTGCACCAATTCTAACCCATATTTAGACCTGCTACTTATTGCCCATAAATGGCTTCTACCCCTTCGTTTACCTCCTGTTCTTGTGTTTATCAAGATATGCCTTAAACGTTGCTAATGTGCCTACTTCCACCCCTTGCAGTGTGTACCAGGCACCTACCACCCTCTGGGTGAAATATTTTCCCTGTGCATCTCCCCTAAACTTTCCCCCTCTCACCTTGAACCTGTGCCCTCTTGTAGCTGGCCTTTCCACTCTGGAAGAAAGCCTCTGACTATCCTCCCTATCTGTGCCCTCTCATAATTTTGTAAGCTACTGCCAAGTTACCCCTCAGCTTCCATCTTTCCTGTGAAAGCAATCCAAGTTTGTACAACCTCACCTCATAACTAAAATCCTCCAGACTAGGTGACATCCTAGTAAACCTTCTCTGTACCCTCGTCAAAGCATCCATGTTCTTCTGGTAGTGTGGTGACTAGAACTGCACACAATATTCCAAATGTGGCCTAATAAAGGGATACCATGTCCCAGCCGATTCAGGCAAGCGTACTGTATGCCTTCTCTATCACTTTACCCACCTGTGTTTCCACTTTCAGAGATTTTGTGGATTTGTACATCCAGATCCCTTTGTATGTCAGCGTTGCTAAGGGTTTGCCATGCGCTGTTGAGGACCTGTGATTCCGCCTTCAGAGCAGATAACAAGGCAGCCCTAACAACAGCAAGGGCCAATCTGACCCGGGCCATCAAAGAGGCAAAGCACACAGAGAATACACAGCCCCGTTCAGGACAGCAGCAATACATGGAGCATGTGGAAGGACATCCAGGCCATCACCAACCACAGAACAACATCGCCTGCTTGTGCTGGTGATGCCTCCCTCCTGGGTGAGTTGAACAACTTAAATGCATGGTTTGAGGCACAAAATGATGTGGCAGCGAAGAAGACCATCTCCCCCCTCCCAATGACTGGGTGCTGTGTCTTACCACAGCGGACGTGAGGAAAACTCTATGCAGAGTCAACCCATGGAAGGCTGCTGGACCAGATAATATCCCTGGCAGAGTGCTCAGAGGATGCTCGAATGCACTGGCGGATTTTCTCATGTACATCTTCAACACCTCCCTGAGTTGTGCCATAGTTCCAATATGCTTCAAGCCCGCTACCATCATCCCCATGCCCAAAAAATCTTCCATCTCAACAACTATCACCCCATTGCACTAATTCCCATCATCATGAAGTGTTTGAGAGATTCATGATGAGGCATATTAAGACCCTACTGCCTCCCTCACTAGGCACCTTGCAGTTCACGTATCATCCCAAATGTTCAACAGATGATGCAATCTCCACCACCCTCCATCTGGCCCTCATCCACCTGGAGAAGAAGGACACCTACATCAGATTACTGTTGATAGACTTCAGCTCTGCATTCTGCACCATCATTCCTCAGCACCTGATTGGAAAGCCGAGTCTGCGGGGCTGAAATACCTTCCTTTGCAACTGGATCCAGGACTTCCTAACTGGGAGACCCCAGTCAATCCGGATCAGGAACAGCATCTCCAACACCATCACACTGGGCACGGGGGCCCCGCAGGGCTGTGTGCTCAGTTCACTGCTGTTCACCCTGCTGACACATAACTGTGCAGCAATGCACAGCTCGAATCATTTCATTAAGTTCATTGATGATATGACTGTAGTGGGTCTCGTCAACATGAATGAAGAGTCAGCATACAGAGAACAGGTGCAGCGGCTAACAGACTGGTGCAGAGCCAATAACCTGTCTCTGAACATGGACAAAATAGATAGTTGTTGACTTCAGGAGGGCACCGAGCGACCACAGTCTGCTGGACATCGACGACGTGGAGATTGCGAAGAGCACCAAATTTCTTGGCATCTACCTGGTGGCGAATCTCACCTGGACCCTTAGCACCAACTCCATCACCAACAAAGTCCAGCAGTGTCTCTACTTTATGTGTAGGCTGAGGAAAGCCCACCTTCTCGTCCCCCCCACCATCCTCACCACATTTTACAGAGGATTCATTGAGGGTACCCTGAGCAGATACATCACTGCCTGGCTCGGGAATTGCACCGTCACGGATTGTAAGACCCTATGAAGGATAGTGAGGACAACTGAAAGGATCACCGGGGTCTCCCTTCCCTCCATTACAGACATTTTCACTACACGCTGCATCCGAAAGGCTAAGAGCATTGTGGAAGATCCCATACACCCCTCACTCAAAGTCTTCTCCCTCCTGCCATCTGGCAGAGGGTGCTGGAGCATTCAATTTCTCACAGCCAGACTGTGCAACAGTTTCTTCCCCCAAGACATCAGGCTCCTTGACACTGTATGACCATACTCTATTCCATCTGAAACTCTACACAACTTCTAATTGCTGCGAGAACAATGTTTTATGAATTGTCATTCTTTTATTACACTGTAATTTGTACACCACTGTGCCTATTGTCTTGATGTTTCAGGAATTACTGTGCTGTCTTGCATGTTTTGTATTTCTTATGCGCTTTTCGCCACCCCATTATTGGTATGAAGTTGTAGACCTGTACTGTACCTTTAAGAGAGCTGAAAGCTCAGGCTGGCACAAAGTGTTCTGAAAGATTTTAAAGTGTAACAGTGGGTGAAACAAATAACTGGAGCCATCAGCTTAAATTATGCCCCAGATACCAAAACCCAATCAAATTTGCATTTAGTATTTTGACAACATCAAACCAATGAAATGATCTGATGTTTCCGGGTATAAAATAGAACATTTTGAACAGTTGGAGAGAGAACTGCCAAGAAGACCCAACAAATATAGACTGCAAGATGAATAGCTCGCTGAAAGGTACCTGTTCATATGACAGACCTGCGAAGCAGAATACTGAAGGAAAGGCTGCAGAGGAAGATACAAAGAGAAGATTCAACAGCTAGCTCGTTTTCAAATTAAGTTTTTTGTAAATCTTAATTGGGGTTTTTATTGGACCAGTATTGTAGAGTGAGAGGTAAAATATAGGTTTAAGGGAAAGGAGTTGTAAATAGTTGTTTAATATTCTCTTTTGGATTTAAAGAATAAAATTGTTAATTTTTACTTCAAATAGTGACCTCTGGGATAGTTCTTTACCTCTTGAAATGTAACAGATTACGGTGCGAGGTGAGCTTCTCTGTGTGTCGGGTTTAAATTAGCAGAGGGGTTTACCCTGTGTTGTAACTGTATGTCCATGTAGCACCTTGGTCCTGGAGGAACACTGTCTCGTTTTTACTGTATCAGTTGTACATGGTAGAAACGACAAATAAAGCTACTCTTGATACCTCTTGATTTATGATTTAATTCACACCTGAATTTGATCTTCCAAGATGCATCACTTTGCATTTGTCTGCATTAAACTCCATCTTTCATTTCTCTGCCCAAATCTGCAATCTATCTATATCCTGTTGTATCCTTTGACAATTCTCCTCACTACCTGCAACTCCGCTAATTTTGGTGTCATCTGGAAACTTCCTAATCAGACTACCTACATTTTTCTCCACATCATTTATACATATTACAAACAACTAAAATCCCAGCACTGATCCCTGTGGAACACTACTAGTTACTGTTCTCCACTCTGAAAAGCACTCTCGCACCGCTACTTTCTTTCTTCTTTGTATCCATCTAGCCAGCTCACCCGGGATAGATCCCAACTGGCCAGGGACTTGCCCACCTTAATGTATTCCAAGACACCCAACACTTCATCCTTCATTCTGTTGACATGTTCACACACCTTTCCCCTAACCTCAACATCCTTCATGGCCCTGTCTTTGGTGAATACTGATGTAAAGTATTCATTAAGGATCTCACCCATTTCCTCTGGCTCCACACATGACCTCCCTTCTTTTTCTTTCAGTGGCCCCACTCTCCCTCTTGCCATCCTCTTGTCCCTAATAAATACATAAAATTCCTTTGGATTCTCCTTAATGCTACTGGCCAAGGACATTTCATAGCTCCTTTTAAACCCCTAACTCTGCATTTGAGATCCTCCCTACTTTCTCTATATTCTTCAAGGACTTCATCTTTTTGTAGTTACCTAGCCCGTTTTTGTGACTAAGCTAATACAGGGCGTTCTGGTGAAACCCAACAGTTGCTTTCCTCACATTATGATTAGATAACTTTCAGTGTGGAAACAGGCCCTTTGGCCCAACAAGTCCACACCGACCCTCCCGACAGCAACCCACCCAGACCCATTCCCCTACATTTACCCCTTCACCTAACACTACGGACAATTTAGCATGGTCAATTCACCTAACCTGCACATTTTTGGATTGTGGGGGGAAACCGAGCACCTGGAAGAAACCCATGCAGACACGAGGAGAATGTGCAAACTCCACACAGATAGTTGCCTGAGGCGGGAATTGAACCCAGGTCTCTGGCTCTGTGAGGCAGCAGTGCTAACCACTGTGCCACCATACCACTGTAGAAAATTGCACCGTAGAAGATCGCTATAGAAAATCACTATACCTTCAGTAGAAAGTTTGCATTATTCAAACAGCATCCACAATTCATCAATCACATTATAACCAATTCACATTGACAAAATGTGCATTATATCAAAATGACCTGTAATTTCTCCTATCATCAAAGGTGCCTGAATCCTGGCATTCCTGTCCTTCATTTTCACAGGAACATGTCTGCCCTGCACTCTAATCAACTGGTTCTTACGAGACTCCCACATGTCAGATGTGGTTTTACCCTCAAACAGCCACTACCAATCCATATTTTCCAATTCTTCCATAATTTGTATATAGTTAAGCTTTCCCCAATTTAACACCGTCATCCAAATCTGCTCCTGTCCTAATCCATAAATATTTGAAAACTTATGGAATTATGGTCACTATTCCCAAAATGTTTCCCCACTGAAACTTTGATCACTTGGCCAGGCTCATTTCCCAATACCAGGTCCAGTATGGTGCCCCCCCTCATTGGACTATCCACATACTGTTTCAAAAATTCCTCCTGGACACACCTAACAAATTGTTCCCCATTAAAATGCCCAGCACTAAAGGAGTCCTGGACAATATGGGTGAAGTTAAAATCACCCACCCACCACAACAACCCTGTTATTTTAATTTTTTTTAGACTAGATTCCCTACAGTATGGAAACAGGAACTTCAGCACAACAAGTCCACAATGCCCCTCCATAGAGTAACCCACCCAAACCCATTCCCCTATCCTATATTTACCCTTGACTACTGCCCTAACACTATGGGCAATTTAGCATGGCCAATTCACCTAACCTGCACATCTTTGGATGATGGGAGGAAACCAGAGCATACCCATGCAGACACAGGGCGAATGTGCAAACTCCACACAATCTCCCAAGCTGGGAATCAAACCCAGGTCCATAGCACTGTGAGGCAGCAGTGCTAACCACTGAGCTACAGTGCCACCCCAAATCTTTCCAGAATCTGACCACATATCTCTTCCTCCATCTCCCATCCGGCAGCTGCGACGCCTGTCGTACAATCCCAGCATTGTGACGGCACCTTTCCAATTCCTGAGCTCTATCCATCATGCCTCGCTGCAAAATCCCTCCAGGGTATCCTCCCTCAACACTGATGTGATATACTCCCTCACCAGTAATGCAACTCCCCCACCTCTTTTGCCTCCGCCTCTGTCTCCTCCAATACATCAAAACCATATTAAGCTGCCTCTTTCCCTCTTTCAACCATGTCTCTGTGATAGCAACATCATAGTCGCATGCATTAATCCGGACCCTAAGCTCATCCGTCTTACCTGTTATACTTCCTGTGTTGATGCAAATACAGTCCAAGTCACAGTCTGGCTCAGCTCCGCAACCTCTCCCTGACTGCTCTTCCTTTGAGCTTTATTTGCCTTAGACCCGAGCACTTCCCCAGTTTCTAAACTTACTGACTTGCTGTGCCAAATCCCACTGCCTTGCCACACTAGCTTCATTTTCAATCTGGGGTGTGAATTCTGTTTTTTTCACTCTACTCTCTTTGAGCCCAACTCTAAGCTGTCCCAATTCAAAATACACCGAACCAATCTAAGCTCTGTCCTCAGGGATTGCTCATGCCCTTGTTACAGAGCTCAGGATAAGATGGATGGATGCCATAAAGCCAGGCCACTACCGGCTTTAAATTGCCCCAGGTTTTGAGGACTTATGTTAGTGAAGAATGTAAGAAGATCTGACTCAAAATAGACCAAGCACATTGCTCTTAACAGCTGCCCCATTTTGACCTGCTTTTCATTCAACACCCAGACTTTCATCTTGAAGGGGTACCATTAGAATTGGCCCCAGATTCTGCAAATTACTCGGCTTCGATCAGAGAATGGTGAGGATCGGTGGCATACTTGATCAGCCTGCGGGGTCTAGCAGAACTCCTACTCTGTTTATCAGCTTCTGAAGCCTCTGTCCAGTGATTCTGGGTAGAAACCTGCCATGGTGCTGACTTTTCCTATTGAGTCAGGCCTTCCTTTCCCATCATCCTCCAGGTGACTGGACTTGCAAATTAGGGAACATCTCTGGGCCACCCTCACCAATAAACCCCACCACCCTGTGGCCCAACATTTCAACTCCCCTTCCCACTCTGCTGAGGATATGCAGGTCCTGGGCCTCTTCCATCGCTCCCTCACCACCCGATGCCGGGAGGAAGAACGCCTCATCTTCCACTTCAACCCCATGGCATCAATGTGGATTTCACCGGTTTCCCATTTCCCCTTCCCCCACCTCACCCCAGATCCACCTTCCAGCTCAGCACTGTCCCCATGACTTGTCCTATCTGCCTATCTTCCTTTCCACCTATCCACTCCACCCTCCTCTTGACCTATCACAGCCTGCACCTGAGAGATGCCTGAATCTTTTAACAGGGCTGAAGCAGATCTTGCAATTGGAAACAAATCATTGCAGTTTTGAACATGCTTCACATAACCTCAGCCTGCCTTGTGTCTGATCCCATGTACGGTACACAGGAAGGTCAGGTATAATTTTGTCCAAATAGTTTCTCTCAGTTTCAAATGGTATATTTGAAGACGAATACAGAGAATAATATACATAGAGTCATAGAGATGTACAGCATGGAAACCTTTCAGTCCAACCCGTCCATGCCGACTAGATATCCCAACCCAATCTGGTCCCACCTGCCAGCATCCGGCCCATATCCCTCCAAACACTTCCTATTCATATACCCATCCAAAAGCCTCTTAAATGTTGCAATTGTACCAGCCTCCACCACTTCCTCTGGCAGCTCATTCCATACACGTACCACTCTCTGTGTGAAAAAGTTGCCCCTTAGGTCTCTTTTATATCTTTCCCCTCCCACCCTAAACCTATGCCCTCTAGTTATGGACTCCCTGACCCCAGGGAAAATACTTTGCCTATTTACCCTATCCATGCCCCTCATAATTTTGTAAACCTCTATAAGGTCACCCCTTAGCCTCCGACACTCCAGGGAAGACAGCCCCAGCCGGTTCAGCCTCTCCCTATAGCTCAAATCCTCCAACCCTGGCAACATCCTTGTAAATCGTTTCTGAACCCTTTCAAGTTTCACAACATCTTTCTGATAGGAGGGAGACCAGTATTGCACGCAATATTCCAACAGTGGCCTCACCAATACATGGTGAGATTTGAACAACTTGGAAATATTTAATAAAAACAAATT
Source organism: Chiloscyllium plagiosum (assembly GCF_004010195.1). NCBI lineage: Eukaryota > Metazoa > Chordata > Chondrichthyes > Orectolobiformes > Hemiscylliidae > Chiloscyllium > Chiloscyllium plagiosum. The sequence continues at coordinate 12,941,558 of NC_057731.1, forward strand.
CCATGCAATGGGCTAGATTTGGCGTGATTTTGATTTGAATTGGGTTGGGTTGTGGATTTAGTTTGCTCCTCATCATTTCAGGCAATTTATCGCTGCCAATCATCTATGTATCTGATAATAAGAGATGATTTTGTTTGACAGTACTAGTCAGATAGTGAGTCAATTGCAGCTTTATTTCCTTATCCCACTTTTATTCATCTTATCATATTCCAATTTCACTATCATACTCCCAGTCACTTTATGCTATCATAGGTTTCCTTCAAAGTGGGTTAACTATGATCACCCGAACGCTACTGTGTTTGTGGTGAATTTAGAATGTACCATGTTTCTCCTGTGAGTAACTGTAAGTGACTGATGCTAGTCAGATGAAAGAGGATCTCAGATCTTTGAAATAAGCCATTCTCCCATTCAAACATCACCGAATGGAAATTAGGCAAAATATTTTTTTTTATCCTTCTCACAGTCTTTGTTTTGGTGGTATTCAACTATCCTAATGCACCAAATGCCATTTGACTTTAGGAAATACTCAAATTCCCTGCTGGTAAATGATGTCCTATTGTGCTGGACATGCACGGGTTCGAATCTCACTCTCATCACCACTGGAATAACTGCACAGAGACTGGTGTCTCGTCACCAAGTCACCCATTATTTGTAGCAGAGTCTATTGCTAGTCCCAAGTTGATTCAGATCATTGATCTATAAACACGCAGATACTATGAAGCAAAATGCAGGCCTAATTGAACAACCTGTATGAGTGACTTGCACCTGGTGATGTAGCTAATGTTTAAATAAATTGGTAAAAGCATCTTCAGCCCCATAGTGTCTCACCTAGTTACATGAAGCACTTGTGTTTGATTTACTGATTTAATAGCCTACAACAGATTAGAGGCAAATTAAACAGCACCATTTTATAAACAGCTTACAGCAAATTCACAGTTGGAAATGTGTAATGAAATGTTTGTCGCTGCTTCCTCCCAGGCACAGAGGAGATGATTCATTATTGGGATACTACTGTTCTCCAGTACCTCACTTCTTACCCAATTATCCATGATTTTGTACGAGCGCATAGTGAATGCTAGCAAAATATTCAAAAATGCAAAATTATGCTGCTCTTCTTTAAGCTGCTCTGAGAGTCATTAAAATCCAAAATAACACATTTTAAATAAACTTGCTGAGATTTAAAACAAATAAGCAGTCAGCAGCTTCAGTCTGTTTACAAATTTGGTCTTGGGAAGAATAGCTGAAATCTAAATCCTACTCATTGTTGGCATGATCAGCACCTTGCAAGTTACTGTTCAGGGAAGTTCCCTAAAGTACTTAATCAGGCCAATAAATATTTAAATGAGACATCCCAACTAAGCTCACTCCTATAATCGGCGAAAGTGAGTACTGCAGATGCTGGAGATCAGAGTCGAGAATGTAGTGCTGGAAGAGCACAGCAGGTCAAGCAGCATCCGAGGAGCAGGAAGATCGATGATCCGGGAAAAAGCCTGATGAAGAAGTTCATATATGGTTGCAATGACTCAATCATCTTATTGAAAATTACCAGAACAGGTAAATATGTTATTTACACTGGCATGTACAGACTTGGAATATCTCTGGGTCTGAAATATCAAAGATTTGATGGAACTCATAACTACAAAATGTTTAGCTTCCTTAAAAAGAAGTAAACGAGATGACTATGTGAAGGAAAGGGAATAAAAACCTATCCTGAAAGGCTCAGATGAACAAAAGAAATGGGAAGTGGTGTGTGTGTGTATAGAATATAGAACATAGAACAGTACAGCATAGAACAGGCCCTTTGTCCTACGATGTTATGCCGAGAGTTAATCCTAATGTAAAATAAAATAACTTAATCTATGCACCCCTCAAGTCACTGCAACCCAGTCAATCCTGCCCTGGCTATTGACTCTATCCATTCCTCTCATTATCTTATATACCTCAATCAGGTATTTATGTGTCTGTGTGTGTGTGTATCTATGTATGTATGTGTATGTATGTGCGTGGAGTGGAAAAACCAGCATAAACCAATTGGGAAGAATGGCTTGTTTGTTGCTGTATATTCCAAGGAACTCAAAGTTATATAAATTGGTCTGGATTTTGTAGATTTTAAGCATAAAGAGCCACGTACTAAGAACACTCTTAAGAACTCAAAAACAAGTACATTCATGTCAGTCATTCAATCCCTCAGGCAGCTCCACAATTTCATAGGTTCATGGATAATTGTCAATCTCAACTCCACGTTGCTGCTCAGTCCACATATCACTCGATTTCATAGAATCCAAAACTCCTGTCAAACACAGCTTTAAAATATACTCAACGACTGAGAATTCACAGCCGGCGGGATTACAGAATTCCAAAGATTCATACCTTTTTTTTAGATTAGATTAGATTACTTACAGTGTGGAAACAGGCCCTTCGGCCCAACAAGTCCACACCAGCCCGCCGAAGCGCAACCCACCCATACCCCTACATTTACCCCTTACCTAACACTACAGGCAATTTAACTTGGCCAATTCACCTGACCTACACATCTTTGGACTATGGGAGGAAACCGGAGCACCCGGAGGAAACCCACGCAGACACGGGGAGAACGTGCAAACTCCACACAGTCAGTCGCCTGAGGCGGGAATTGAACCCGGGTCTCTGGCGCTGTGAGGCAGCTGTGCTAACCACTGTGCCACCGTGCCGCCCACTAATGATGGGCTTTGCATTCACATCGTATTTTGATCGGTCATACAAGCTACCTGTAGTGTGCATGCGTGCGCCTTGTCAATTCTAACTGTCCCTCTTACGGATTTCCACTTTCCAAACAAATGTCTTCAAAAGCACCATCATTTTCAGGTGCAATCGACATGTCAAATGTGGTATGAGCCTGCGATAAAGTCAGCTTTTATTCTGTTGTGCCTGTTTTGGTGCTGAACTACTGGTTTTTCCACTCCACGCACATACATACACATACATACATATATACATACACACACAGACACATACATACACTGACACATACATACATACACACACACACTATTGGAAAACCTAACCAATAATAGATACAATACCTATTATCAATGGACTGTTCCAATATAGTAACATCCCATAAACACACCCTTGGCAAAAAGGTAAATTCAGACAGATTCATACATGCCGTTTTCCAAGCCAGGGGGAAACAACATCAAGAGAGATTTCAGAGAATATAGCAGCTAGGAATTATTTTACTGAAGATCCAAGTCTTCCGACCGCTACAGCTAAAAAAAACAAGAAAGCCTGATTTGAAAGACCACGCCCCTTCCATTGTTATAACTGTTTCAAAAAAACTAAAGGCCTCCTCTAATTGTTTACTTCGGCCATCTCCCATAGCCACTTTGTCACCTCTGCCTTTACAACCTCTCTTCAAAACAAAAAAACCCAGGATAAAATAACATTTTTAAGTGACAGCACCTTCACACCAGGAACCAAGTGAATGAATCTGTGGTGCAGCTACTCTAAGGCATAGTCTTGTTTAAGTTTGAAGACTAGAGTTTTGCTTAGTATTCAAGAAATGATCCCACCAACTCCTAGACAATTGCAGCAAGACTTCCTTGCTTCTATACTCCTAGATCCTTGTGTTATGAAGGTGTGGATGTACCTTTAAGAAAGTTAAGGACTTGGCTGGAGAATTTACAAAGTCACATTTGATTCAGAACAAACAGCACTCGCTGAGTTGCTATGAGACAAAAACACAAATTCAAATTTGGCCAATCAGTTTAAACTATAGCCCGAAAAAATCAAACTCCAATCCAATCTGAACCGAGCATATTGACAATCGTTAAAGTCAACGACACAATCTGATGCTTTGGGGGAATAAGACTGGGGAAAATTGAACAGTTGAGAGGAGAACTGTCAAGTCCAGCATGTAAACAGCCTGCCTGAAAATACCTCTCTTAAAAGTAGCTTTTCGATCAGTAACCTGTGACGCAGAAATTCCTAAGAAGAAGAAACAAAGATATAGGAAGATCTGAATAGAAGAACAACAGCTGCCTGGTTTTGAGATAAGCAAGATGGTTTTAGAAATCTTAATTGGGAGTTTTATCGGACTAATGTTATAGAAGGGAAGGTAAAAGATAGGTTAGAGGAGGAAATTGTAAATAGTGGTTAGTTAATTATTCTCTGTTATACTTTAAGAAATAAAATTGTTAATTTTTACTTTAAATAGTTCTTGGCCACTCGAATTATTACAGATTACTGCATGGGATAAATCTTTTCTGTGTTGCTGGTTTTAAATTAAGTAGGAAGGTTTAGCCAGTGTTGTAACACTTGCAATAAAAACTTGTCATTTGCTTGAATTGCTTGCTATACCAGTTGCCTGCTAACTTTCTGCCCTTTATATAAAGGATACACAAATTCCTCTGAATAGCACATTTAACAGTTGAGTGACATTTAAAAATTTGTTTTCTCATTAACCTATTATTCCTAATCAAACTGTTCAGTGATATTATTACACACCTCTGGTGGAGGTGGGACTTGAACCTGGGCCTCACAGTCCAAATGTAGGGACACTACCATTGCACCACAAAATAATTTGTTCTGTCAAGGTGAATAATTCTACCACACTGTTGCCAAATCAATTAAGCTGCAATTGAGTAGGAACTCAATTCCGAGATAACCATGAAGATTGGCCTCTCTCAGCCTCACCCCTTGCCTGAGGTGTGGTGACCTTCAGGTTAAATTCACTGGTTAAACTATTCATCTCTCTCTCTCTCTAATGACAAAGCAGGACTGTGGTAACTTTGACCCTCTTTGCAGCCCCCTGTGTACTGCACACAGTTTAATGTTCCATCTGGCTTTGCATCATCAAACTTGGATATATTACCCTCGGTCACGCTAAGTCATGAAACCAGGTTGCGAATGGCTGAGGGTCCAGGTAATTGTGTTTCCCTAGAAGCTGACCCTAGAGGCCCTTCATTTCTGCACTTCTCCATTTTCTGTCCTTTACCCTGTTCTCTATCCAGGCCTCTTCTCGGTCATGACATTCTAATGCATGTTAGAAAGGGTGGACCCTGGGAAGTTGTTTCCATCAGGTGGGAATACTAGGACTCGTGGGCACACCCTTAGAATTAGTGAGGGGTCAATTTAAAACAGAAATGAGGAGACATTTTTTCAGCCAGAGAGTAGTGGGCCTGTGGAATTCACTGCCACAGGGGGCCTGTGGAATTCACTGCCACAGGGGGCCTGTGGAATTTACTGCCACAGGGGGCCTGTGGAATTCACTGCCACGGAGGCCTGTGGAATTCACTGCCACGGAACACAGTGGAGGATGGGCCATGAAATGTCTTCAGGGCAGAGATTGATAAATTGTTAATCTTGCAAGGAATTAAGGGATAAGTGGAGGGTGTGGTTCAATGGCATTGAAATGCCCATCAGCCATGATTGAATGGCGGAGTGGACTCGATGGGCCGAATGACCTTACTTCCACTCCTATTTCTTGTGGTCTTATGGTCTTTAGCTGCATTCGCTATTTTCAGTTTTACCCCTTTGGGATTCCCAATATGTGATAGACTGCGGTTTTGTAATTTGGGTCAGTGCAAGTAGCAAATGGGTTCAATCCCTTTCTGTGAAAGTCCCTTCGCAGATCAGCAAGTGATAAAGGTCAAACTTTCATCGTCACTCTCTTAGGATCTGGAATGAGATAACAACATTTCCTGTTTGTTACTTCAAATTGGCAATGGGACAGCGAATCCGCTTCGAGCTGAGTTCTCCTGGAGCTCTGGGCGGGTACTGGAAAGTCCGGTTTCAGTGGGGGCTGGGTCGTCTCTTTCTGAAGAAGAGCAAACCCCAGAGCAGGGGGGAATTCCCGGGGCAATGGGCTCGCTCCGCATCAGGGAGCTAGCGTTTGGAACGTGGGGAGAAAGAGATCGGAGAGTCAGCGGGCAGCTCGATCCAGGAGTGGGAATCTGGATCCTGACTCCATCCACACACGCACTGTTTCACTGCTGGAAGTCCCGGAGCTTACCGAGCGAGGCTGCAGGCTGCTTTTGAACAGCCCTTTTAGTGCAAGCGCGCATCCTGTCTTTATGTCTGAAACTGAAAACAACACTTCCATGTCCAACCTGTACCTTACTCTGGTTAAGAACACACAGGGACATCTGAAACCAAAACTGAAATTGCTAGAAAAACTCAGCAGCTCTGATTTACAGCATCCCCAGTTCTTTTAGTGGATAGCCGAGCAGCATTGCGTTTCAGAATCTATAACGCTCACTTTGCTAATAAAATGCTGCTTTAAAACGTTCCAAGCTTTCACTCTCTCTCTCTACCCCTGTCTGTGAAGTTCACACGAAATTAAGCAACATTCCTACGTAAACCCCACGTTTCATGTCATGCAACAACAATTCTTCTGACACAACCTCGTCAGCATCACAGTGGGCGGCACAAACTCGGAGGCAAAGGACGTGCCGGCTTTCAGATCAGAGGTACCGGAAACTGCGGGGCGGTAACTGACTCCTGGCTCATATTCTCCGACCTGCCGACTCACCGAGTGAGAATTTGCGTTGGGAGCGCGGGATTTTACGGGAAGGCAGTGACAAATGCATTCTGCAATGGTGCAGAGGCTCTGCTTTGTTGCATCATTGCATACCTGATAGTACACATCAGCAGAGGCATAGAGCCCCCCCCCACTGCAATGTCAAGTGCTTACAATTATCAGCAGACGTGAGGTCACCTCACAGGGAGCAGGAGAATTTCAAAACGGTGTCTACAGTGCCCCTCGACGCCGGAGCACCTCACGGCAGGGTCTTGTTTTGGTTTGAAATGCAGCCTTCCTTTCCTTGAAACAAATTCCAGCAAGCTGTTGGTACAGGTGCAAGGGCATAGGAATGAACCCACCTCCTTGTGGGGTTGGCTGGCTTCTGTCTCTGTCGCTGCAGATTCATATCTGGGTCTCACGGATTACCGTTTATTGTCTAACACCAGCAGCTAACATACTAATGGGAGTTACAACATTTGGTCGGATAAGTGTAGCAGGCCATTGGCCCAAGACCAACCCTCCAAAGAGCAGCCCACCCGGACATACTCCATCCCCATAACTCTACATTTCCCATGGTTAACCCACACACTGAGCAATTTAGTTTGGCCGATAATGTGCGTAACTTTGTACAGTGGGAGGAAACTAGAGCATCCAGAGGAAAGCCACACAAGCACAGGGTCAATGTGTAAATTCCACACACAGTTGCCCAAGGCTGGAATCGAACCCGAGTCCCTGGTGCTGTGAGGCAGCAGTGTGGAATCGAACCCAAGTCCCTGGTGCTGTGAGGCAGCAGTGTGGAATCGAACCCGAGTCCCTGGTGCTGTGAGGCAGCAGTGTGGAATCAAACCCGAGTCCCTGGTGTTGTGAGGCAGCAGTGTGGAATCGAACCCGAGTCCCTGGTGCTGTGGCAGCAGTGTGGAATCGAACCCGAGTCCCTGGTGCTGTGAGGCAGCAGTGTGGAATCGAACCCGAATCCCTGGTGCTGTGAGGCAGCAGTGCTAACCACTAAACCACCATGTCACCCTACAAAACTAGAAAAGGTTTGGAAGAATATGGGCCAAACTCAGGGCAAGTGGGCCTGGTTTAGTTTGGGAACATGGTTGGCATGGATGAGTTGGACCAAATGGTCTTTTTACACACGGGATGACTCAATAACTATGACTGCAGAATAATTGAATAAGGAGTGAGCAGGGGCTCAAAATATTTTTTTGAGGTTTTAAGATTTTCTCCAGGGCTACTTTTGTGGATATTCTCACTAATCCATATATAAAGTGATATAGTCACAAAATAACAATATCATCTGTATTTGTGTGTTGGCATGGAGGTATTCAGACTCACACAGTAAATCTCAAGTAATATCTTCAATAATCATCGCATTTCTTTGAAAGACATAACACAGTAGGAAAGCATTCATTTCCTAAACACCACAATAGTTAAATTGATACAAGGCAACAGGCATAAGTTACCAAATTTTTTTGTTTCAAATTAACTGCCAAAGATGCCTATACAAAAAAAAACACCCTAAACACAGGCCAGATGTCACAGCAAACACATATCCACCCCATAAGTACAAAACTGGAATATTTAACCAAGGCTATGATTATCCCTTTGAGGTAGTCATTGACATATGTGTCTCATATCTCAATCTCAGATTTAAATTTAACAGCAGACAGTGTTCATTATAGTGAGATACACTACATTTCTCTCTGAGCATAGTCGCTCCTGAATATTACAAACTTAAACTAGAGATTCCACATGCATTTGCAAGGAATTCATTACTTTAGTGATTGAAACTTTTCTCAGAGCCCAACTAGCAGAGTATGCCTTTGTTAACAGGCTGAATACCTGACACTCCTCACTTACCATCCCTTAGGCATTCCTACTCCCCCACACCTTGCAGCTTTCTGCTTCCTCCCCAAACTCTCGTAGCCTACTACTCTCTTTGCCAATCTCCCCACCTTCTACAGCAGATAGAACTTCCCACCCCAGCAAAGGTGGCACCTGATCTCAGCCTCAGCTAAAGCCCTCAGCCCCTAAACTAAATTTAGGGCAGCATGGTGGCACAGAGGTTAGCACTGCTGCCTCACAGTGCCAGAGTCCCAGGTTCAATTCCAGCCTCGGGCGACTGTCTGTGTGGAGTCTGCACATTCTCCTCCGGGTGCTCCGGTTTCCTCCCACAATCCAAAAGATGTGCGGGTCAGGTGAATTGGCCATGTTAAATTGCCCATGGTGTTAGGTACATTAGTCAGAGGGAAATGGGTCTGGGTGGGTTACTCCTTGGAGGGTTGGTGTGGACTTGTTGGGCTAAAGGGCCTGTTCCCACACTGTAAGGAATCTAATTTAATCTAAATACCCCCTGGTGATTCCCTCACTTTCACCATTCACTTATCTAACTGCTGACTGCTCCTCCCTTCACAGGTGCACGTCTCAGCAATAAGCACAAGGGAGACTCCAACCACAATTAGAAAGCAGATCCTCAACATTTCCTTCATTCAGCTGAAATGCTGATCTTTGTCTGAGTGGTTTCACTGACAAGTGAATTTCCCCAGGCGATTTGGGGACTTTTGGGCACATATTAACCCACCGCCCACATGTATTGGTGCATTCCCCAGGATGGACCTGATAGCTCCTTCTTTAACTGAAGGGGTAGACTTTGTTCGGGATGTGCCCTCCTCTGCTTGGTCAGTACCCACCATGCTCATGCAAGCCTGGCATTTAAATATCGAAATATACTTTGTGGTCAATTAATCACTGTTGTTAGTCGTGGCTCAGTAAAGATAGCAGCCAGCTTTCCCACACAGCTCTCATAAACAAAACTGCAGTAATGATCAAATGATGTTTTAATGATAGGAATAAATTACTGCAGGTGCTGGAATCTGTACTAAAAACAACAAATGCTAGAGAGAATAATGGGTCAGCCAACATCCATAGAGAGAGCAAGCTAATATTTTGAGTCCAGACTTTTCATCAGATCTCTTCTGACCCACTGTAACCCGTCCCTTTCTGAAACTGCTGCACTTTGCTTTCTTAAGTCCAAACCTAACTTTGTTATCAAACAGGCCAACAAAGATTATTGCAGTCTGCGCACTGATCTTTATCTTGTGGAGGCTCTACACCAGCTCTCAGATACTTTTTCCTACCTCCCCTTGCGCCCACATCCAAACATCAAGTCATTGTTACAGGCTATCACCGACCTGAATACCACTGGAGATCTTTCCCCCCACTGCCTCCAACTTTACAGTCTTTCAACCCCAGACAGCACACTTCTACCCCCTTCCCAAAATCCACAAACCAGACTGTCCCGATAGACGCATCATATCTGCCTGTTCCTGCCTCACTGGGCTCTTTTCCTCCTACCTTGACTCCATCCTCTCTCCCCTTGTCCACACTCTGCCCACCTATATCTGAGCAATTTCTGATGCCCTCCACTGTATTGAATCTCCAATTCCCTGGCCCTAACTGCCGCCTGTTCATTGTGGATGTCCAATCCCTCTATACCTCCATTCCCCACCAGGATGGTCTGAGAGCTCTCAGCTTCTTCCTTGACCAGAGACCGGAACAATCCCCATCCCCCACCACTCTCCTCCACTTGGCTGAACTTGTTCTGTCACTGAACAATTTCTCCTTTAATTCATCTCACTTCTGCCTGCTTATGAGATATATAGAGCGATCCTACACTGGCCCCCTCCCATGACTTTCTTCGGTACATCGATGATTGCTTTAGTGCTGCTTCATGCTCCCTCCAGAACCTTGAAAACTTCATTCATTTTGCCTCCAATTTCCACCCATCTATAACTAAAGGGGCGGCATGGTGGCTCAGTGGTTAGCATTGCTGCCTCACAGTACCAGGGACCCGGGTTCAATTCCCTCCTTGGGCGACTGTCTGTGTAGAGTTTGCACATTCTCCCTGTGTCTGCGTGGGTTTCCTCCGGGTGCTCCGGTTTCCTCCCACAATCCAAAGGTATGCAGATTAGGTGAATTGGCCATGCTAAATTGCCCATAGTGTTAGGTGCATTAGTCAGGGGGAATGGGTCTGGGTGAGTTACTCTTCGGAGGGTCGGTGTGGACTTGTTGGGCTGAAGGGGCTGTTTCTATACTGTAAGAAATCTAATCTAATCTAAACTTTCACATCATCCATTTCTGACATTTCCCTTCCTTTCCTTGATCTCTTGGTCTCCATTTCGGGAAAAAAACTGTCCACATCCAAGCCATTGACTCCCATAGCCACCTTCCCTGCAGCTCTCACACCCCATGTCCTGCAAGGACTCCATCCATTCTCCCAGTTCCTTTTGCTATGTCGCATTTGTTGAGATGATGCCAAATTCCAGAAGAGCACTGCTGAATGGTTTGCTACCTGGTTTCCCACCAGATAGTTGACAGGGCCCTCAATCGCATCCAACCTATCACCTTTGCTTCTACCCTTGCCCCTTCCTGTCACTCACAACAGCGTGATCGAGTTCCCCTTGTCCTTACTTTTCATCCCACCAGCCTCCACATTCAAAGGATCATTCTGCGCCATTTCTGGCAGAATTACACCATCGAACACATCTTTCCCTCACCCCCCCATCTGGATTTTGCAGGGACCGTTCCTTCTGGGACAACCTAGTCCCTTCCACAACTCATCCACAAACTCCATCAACAAACACATCGACCTGGATCCAATATACCGGCCACTACAGAGGACAGCTGAAACTGACAACCGGAAGCGGCAGGGACAGGCCACTATAAATGTCACATTGCCCACTCAGTCAACACCATACCTGCTCAGCTTCTCCAGTGCCTTCTGTTTTTGTGATTGAGGTTTAACCGCATGATCACCAACCTTGCAAAGCTCGTCAGCAGCATCCAGTTTTAAACCCCACAGGAAACCCCGGAGGAAACACCACAGAAGCGCTTCACAGGAGGCTCCCAAGCACTGAGGATGTCACCTAGACAGGGACGAAACGTTTGCAACAAAAACTTCCAGCTCGGCGAACAGAACCATAGCCCTTCCACAACTACCCAGCTCTGATAAAGAGTCATCTAAACTTGAAATGTTAGCTTGGTCTCTCTCTTTCTCTCTCTCTCTCTCCCTCCATGGATGCTGTCTGACCTCATGTGATCTCCAGCATTTGTTGGTTTAATGAAGTTGGTTGAGGAATGATATTGACTAGGATTCAGAGGGAATGTCTCTTTTGCTGATGGTGCCATGGAATCTTTGCATTCATGGGAGAGGGCCAATGGAGATCTGACTGGAGAGGGCTGGAGAAACTCAGCAAGAGATGAAAAGTCATATTGAATTTGGAATGTTGACTCTCAGCCACAGGTACTATTGGACCTGATGAGTTTGTGCAGCACTTTCTGTTTTTCTTTCAGATCCTCAACTGGTGCAATACTTTGCTTTTGTCTTGGGAGCTATTGTTTTGATATTTCATGATTTGAAAATAGCGCCACTGACAGTACAGGACTCCCTCAGTATGAAAGTAGAACATTAGCCCAGATCTGTAGGGTAAGACTTCAACCCACAAACTATAAGAAAACATAGCGCAGGGTATGTACATTTTCATATGTGCCAGCATGTAGTCAAGCCCATGATTGAGACATGTTCCTTCTTCACTGCACTGTGACCCCCAAGCCCACACAAAATTGTAAGGCCTTTCACAATAAATAGCATAAATTACTCCTCCACTTCTCACCAAAGGTTTCTCAGTTTCAGAATAGTTTGTATTACAGGCTGGCGTTAAAGGCTGTGGGTAAAATCAGTGTCATTATCTATAAATAACTCTTCAAATTGCTCAAGGCGTGATGTGTGTTCAACAATTCTCCCAGGTGAAACCACCCACATATTGGTCTTCATAATGGGTGAAGTGTCAGCTCCTCTGTGACAGGTTTATTGCTGACTTGTGAATGGAGGAAAGTGGTAGGACATGGTGATGCAGCAGTTCTTTTTGTTGCCACAGATAACCATAGAAAAATACAATTTCCTAAATCAGCCACCTTGATTATAGGCCAATAAACAGCGACGTATGGCAGCTAATCTACAAGCGAGATCTATTGAATCTTAGAATCATAGAAAAGGTATGGCACAGAAAGAGGTCCTTCAACCCATTGTGTCTGGACCAAATAAATAAACTAGGCTCCATTCTCATCCCACCTCCCGGCAGCTGGTCTGGGGCCTTGCGGGTTACAGCACTTCAGAAGCAGATCCAAATTCCTATTTGGTGGGTTAAAGGTTTCTGCCTCACCCACCAACTGGATTCCACGTACATAGCACCCTCTGGGTGAAAAGAGTGTTCCTCAAGGCCACTGTAATTCTTTCCTCAATCAGCTTAATATGTACGCCGACAAAATCTATGTCTCAAAAGGGAAGAATCAGGACGATGAGTTTAAAATCATGACACAATTCCATTGCAGGGATCCCACATTAATTGCAGCAACTTGAAACTGCTAAGACTGTGGAACTGTCGTCAGAACTGACTACGATTAGCAGTTGGGGAATGAGAATCATCTCCTCTGAATTATTATGCTATTAGTCTTGGGTCAGCCCTGGGTCAGTTAACAATTTTCTCACTTCTTTAAGTGCTGTGTCTTGCTATAAGTCACAATGGATCTATCTCAAAAATGAATCATTGTGTGTTGGAGCTATGCTGCCAAGACTCAAATCCATAACTACAGCTAACCAGAAGAAAAATGTTGTGAAAGTGTTCCATATTCAGAGAATGTTATCTTTAAACTGGAGTCCTGTCTGTTCTTTTCGTGTCCCGCGAGTTTTGGACAGCCACCAGTTTCAGTGGAAGTGGACAGCAGGAAATCTGGTAGACCCACCTCATCTGGATGACGTGTACCTTAGCATCTTTCTCACACTGTCAGCTGCCTCTTCATTCAGCCATTGAAGGCAGTAGTAATTTGCTCGTGAATCATCGAATCCCTGCAGTGTGGAAGCAGGCTACTCAGCCCACACCGACCCTCTGAAGAGCATACCATCCAGACCCATCCCTGTATTTCCCATGGCTAATCCACCTATCTCCTAGACTATGGGCAATTTAGCATAGCCAATCAAAATAACCTGCACATCTTTGGACTGTGGGAGGAAACCAGAGCACCCAGAGGTAAACCCACACAGGGAGACTGTGCAAAACTCCACACAGACAATTGCCTCAGGGTGGAATTGAACCAGATCCCTCGCACTGTAAGGTAGCAGTGCTAACGGCTGAGGTGAATATCTAAGTCCACCCCCAAGGACATGACAGTAATGCAAGAAGAAGTTTAATGATTGAAAAGGGTGAGTGAATGGATTGTCACATGACACCTCATACCCACATCACTGTCGTAACAGCAATCTTCAGCACTCAAGAATTCTGGCTGGTCATTTGTATATTGCATCTTATCATCACAACCTCTGTCAATATTGACAGCCTCTCACCCAACTCTTGAAATTTCCACATATCTCCAGCTCCTCAGCTGTTGCTGGCACATCACTCAAACACAGTGTAATACAATCACGAGCAGTCTACCTGATCCCATGCAGGAAATATTGTCCCAAAACACTCGGAAAGACTGGAATACAGGTGGGTGACTATCACAACTCTATCTCCTGAGCCTCCCTGGGGGTATAGTGCACTTCATTATGTCTTCTGGTGGCATATTCCCTTTCTTATCTCCTTCTTCTCCCTCATCCTGAGTTATAGCACTTTGACCGTGGATCTGCTGCTTTCTCCTATTATGAAGATGTGATTTATTTCAAATGACTTTTAATCTACCAGCTGGAAGCATGAATTAATTTTTTTAGAATAAAGACAAACAATGACCTCACAACCGAAATGGATACCCAATTTGCATCACTGTACATTCCACACTCCAATCCCATTGCAATTGAGATAGGATTTCAGCAAAAACCCAGTGAGGGTTTGGTTAAAAGAAAGAAGGAAACATATGTCAGGTATAGACAGGATAGATCGAGTGAATCCTTAGAAGAGTTTAAAGGCATTAGGGATATACTTAGAGAGAAATCAGGAGGGCAAAAAGCATTCATGAGATAGCTTTGGCAAATAGAGTTAAGGAGAATCCAAAGGGTTTTTACAAATACATTAAGGACAAAAGGGTAACGAGGGAGAGAATAGGGCCCCTCAAAGATCAGCAAGGTGACCTTTGTGTGGAACCGCAAAAAATGGGGGAGATACTAAATGAGCATTTTGCATCAATAGTTACTGTGGAAAAGGACATTGAAGATATAAAATGTAAGGAAATAGATGGTGACATCTTGCAAAATGTCTATATTACAGAGGAGGACATGCTGGGTGTCTTGAAATGTATAAAAGTGAATAAATCCCCAGGACCTGATCAAGTGAACCCTAGAACTCTGTGGGAAGCTAGGGAAGTGATTGCTGGGCCTCTTACTGAGATGTTTATATTATCAATAGTCACAGGTGAGGTGCCGGAAGACTGGAGGATGCCTAACGTGGTGCCACTGTTTAAGAAAGGTGATAAGGACAAGCCAGGGAATTATAAACCAGTGAGCCTGATGTCAAGTTATTGGAAAGAATCCTGAGAGACAGGATGTACATGTATTTGGAAAGGCAAGGACTGATTAGGGATAGTCAACATGGCTTTATGCGTGGGAAATCATGTCTCACAAACTTGATAGAGTTTTTTGAAGAAGTAACAAAGAGGATTGATGAGAGCAGAGCGGTAGATGTGATCTATATGGACTT
>NC_057731.1:12956922-12972615 GCF_004010195.1 Chiloscyllium plagiosum
ATGTGAGGTGCTGCATTTTGGGAAAGCCAATCTTAGCAGGACTTATACACTTAATGGTAAGGTCCTAGGGAGTGTTGCTGAAAAAAGAGACCTTAGAGTGCAGGTTCATAGCTCATTGAAAGTGGAGTCACTGGTAGATAGGATAGTGAAGAAGGTGTTTGGTATGCTTTCCTTTATTGGTCAGAGTATCGAGCACAGGAGTTGGGAGGTCATGTTGTGGCTGTACAGGACATTGGTTAGGCCACTGTTGGAATATTACGTGCAATTCTGGTCTCCTTCCTATCAGAAGGATGTTGTGAAATTTGAAAGGGTTCAGAAAAGATTTACAAGAATGTTGCCAGGGTTGGAGGATTTGAGCTATAGGGAGAGGCTGAACAGGCTGGGGCTGTTTTCCCTGGAGCGTGAGAGGCTGAGGGGTGACCTTATAGAGGTTTATAAAATCATGAGGGGCATGAACAGGATAAATAGACAAAGTCTTTTCCCTGGGTGGAGGAGTCCAGAAGTAGAGGGCATTAGTTTAGGATGAGTGGGAAAAGATATAAGAGAGACCTAAGGGGCAACCTTTTCATACAGAGGGTGGTACGTGTATGGAATGAGCTGCCAGAGGAAGTGATGGAGGCTGGTACAATTGCAACATTTAAAAGGCATCTGGATGGGTATATGAATAAGAAGGGTTTGGAGGGAAATGGGCCAGATGCTGGCAGGTGGGACTAGATTGGGTTGGGATATCTGATCGGCATGGACGGGTTGGACCGAAGGGCCTGTTTTGATGCTGTACATCTCTCTGACCCTATGACTCTATTAGGGAATACAAAAGACTTTCACTTCCTTAATCATTGGCAAGGCAACAATCTGAGTTATTAATTACGCAGAGACAATCAAAAGGACTACTGGCACTAGCACTAAGACCTTGGGTAGGTTGAGTTAATCAGATTACCCTTTTTTTTCCAATTTCATTGGCAGTTGGAGAAGGGACCTCATATAACGAGTCATTTGTTTGTATGTTTTCAGAACATGCTTTCTCAGCAGAGGACAAAGACTTAGGAAAAGAATCTGAGTAGAGTCCCACCCTTCTATCTAGCTCTCTCTCTCTCTCTCTCTCTCTGTCATTCTCTCCAGCTAACCTGCATGATTTTGGTCCTTGTTGATTATTGTTTATTTCCTCCTCTATGTGCAGTGGATTTAGACATTTGGAATAAAAAAACTCAATGCCACAACTGCACCTCTGAAAGAACAACCAGTGCAGTCATCTACTTCTTTAAATTGGAAGCATCAAAACTTTTGAATTGAATCTGAGATTAGTGGAATCACTAACCTGCTGGCTACACACTCTTACAATATCCTTTTTTGGTATACTAGTACTGCATAGTTTTACTGTATTGTCACATTGTGTGTGCTAATTTTCCCTGGAGCCTAATTTTGTTGGTCTATGTTTGTTGAAACTTTATTGCTGGAACAGCACAGCAGGTCAGGCAGCATCCAGGGAACAGGAGATTCGACGTTTCGGGCACAGGCCCTTCTTCAGGAATGAGCAGAGAGTGTTCAGCAGGAGAAGATAAAAGGTAGGGAGGAGGGACTTGGAGGAGGGGCGTTGGAAATTTGATAGGTGGAAAGAGGTCAAGGTGAGGGTGATAGGTCGGAGTAGGATGGAGGCGGAGAGGTCAAGAAGAAGACTGCAGGTCAGGAAGGCGGTGCCGGGCTGGAGGGATCCGGCTGAGACAAGGTGGGGGGAGGGGGGATGAAGAAACTGGTGAAGTCCAAGTTCATCCCCTGCGGTTGGAGGGTTCCCAGTCGGAAGATAAGACGCTCCTCCTCCGACCGTCGGGTTGTTGTGGTTTGGCGGTGGATGAGTCCAATGACCTGCATATCCTCGGTGGAGTGGGAGGGGGAGTTGAAATGCTGTGCTACAGGTTGGTTGGGTTGGTTCTTCCGAAATGGCTAGAAAGAACTGTTTGTTCAGTCTATGGATTCTTCTGTGAGAGAGTTGTCCTGAGCTGGGGTAGGTCGAGTTGCAGGGAATGTAGGTACCGGCGCATGGCTGCAAGCGTGGAGCGGAGGATCCGGAGGGAGGTCTATGTTTCTCACACTTTCATCTCACATGTGGGCCTCAACTGTGAGTGTGTGTGAACGTCAGTGCATTTTACTATTGGTTGGAGTTTATTTATTCGAGTAGGACCTTGTGTAGCTTTAGTTCAGGCAAAATCACCCACAGACAGGTGTGAATGGGGGGTCGCACAAGGCTGAATGTATGATTGTATAAATTGTGGATATTGATATTTCATGAAAGCCTTTGTTGCTTACTTTTATTTCAAGTTTTTGGACAAGAGATGGGCCTGAAATGAATGCGATGGGGAAGAATGTTAGCTCCTTGTGGAAATAGGGAAGTTGGTAAAGTGGAAATGGGGTCTCACAGTCTGGTGCCTCATGTTCTGCCCAGTCACACAGAGCCCAGGCATGCCTTTTTCCCACGACTCCCTCTTCCTCCTCCTCCTCCATCCCTCATTCCTCACTGAGTTTTTCCTCCCTGCCTCCACTCTTCCATTTCTTGTTCATGTTACTTAGCGTAATTACCTTCACTACCTTGACTGATATTTAACTCTCAACCAATATCTCAAATATAGATTTTCTGATCATTATACATTGTTGTTTGCACAACTTACAGTGCACAAATTGGCCACTGCAGTGACTGTTAATAGGTAACTGTGTGCTTCGTAAATATTGAATTGGCTGTCAATGAATTGCAGCATGTCTTGAGGTTTTGGAAGATTGTGTATAAACTCAAGTCCTCTATTTCCTGGACCTGGTCAACAATCATTTCTCAAATGTCCCAGCCAGAATAGATTAACCTGCTATTTATCTAAATGCTATTTGCAAGATCTTGATAGATCAAAATTCAAAGCTGAACTTTTCCATAAAACAAAAATTATGCATTGCCTTGAGTAGTTTGGAAAATATTAATGATATACAGAGTGTTGTATGCCTGTAATATCTTTCCAGAGCGAATGCATGGATTACAAGTCCCTTGCTATTTCTTAAGAACCTGTGTTTCTCACAAAGGGATGATGCAGACAATCTCACACACACTTCTGTCCCAGTGTTGACAACTCTGCCATATGCTGCTATCGTCTAAACAAGACTTGCCTGCCTCAGTAGCAGAGGTACAATCATGTTCCATACGGCTTACCTTCCAGAGAACTGTGCATCCTCCAAAAGCTGAAAAGAGTGTGCATGCTGAGATGGTGGCCTGGATTTTCCTGGTGAAGCTTGCTTAATTTTGAGTGGTTTTAGTAGGCAGCTTGACAAGGGGAATTTGAGCGGGGAGGAATTCTATTGATTCCCTTCCTGGAGAAATCATGCCTGCCATATTCCTAAACTAACTCAGGCAGTGTAAATAAGAGAAATGGCTTCTGCTTTTGTGTCTGATAGACAAGTTGGCATCTCTGAAAGACATCATACAAAAAAGGATACGTTGTGCCCAAGTGTGTCTCGGGTGTAAGGAAGAAACTTTTAAATTTAGAACGAAGTCTGTATTTTCCTATTCAACAGCATGACTATATTTCAAAACAAAACTGTCCATGTAGCAATTTGGGAAATTACTATTGGAATTAATCCAACAGATTTCCTGTAGGACTATGAATCCTGGAAGTGCTTTCATAACTCTACAATTCTGAATTATCAGGATTGAAAGAAAGTTGCTGATTTTGGTAAAGAATTACAACCAGCTCTTGCAGTCCATTTGCAAAATGGGCTCTTGGTCTGTGTGACAACACTTGGAATAGTCCTAGTTGAGTCCCATAAACACTGAGATGAACTGCACCTCAGGAAATCTGTGGAAGGATGTCTACCTGCCATTTCAGAATCAATACTTGCCTTTCTTCATCTGCTATCTTGCTACTACATCATTATCAAAAGCATTCTTCTTGCCCTTACATATCTCTTTTGTTGTGCAGCTGATAAATTTCATGGGCTTATACATTGTTGGTATGTATAACACAACAAGATTGAGATTAGTTTGTTCCATTGTCAGCACATGGGAGGGGACCATGTTCCTGGATCACTGGTGATTGGTTCCTTTGGTGACTGGTTCCTTTGCTTGGATATCTGTTTCCTCAGATGAATTCAGTCAACTGTGGGCCTTTCCTTTACATTTCCTCCCCTTTCCTTCCCATCTCCTTTCTTCTTGTTTGCATTGTCCCACTATTACGAGTGGCTGTACATAGATCGATGTTTGAGGCAGTGAGATGCCTTGATAGAGGCAGGAATGGATTCTCTGATCTGTCAGGTTTCTCATCAAATCCTTTTGCTGTGTAAAGACCCAATCTCTGACAGAGACAAAGTGTTCACTCCAAGCTTGGGGATACATGAAATCACTGAGCAAAAGACAGAAATGTTCAGGCTGTCGCTTTACTCTTTTGAACTGACAGCTTTGCAGTTACTTTGCCATCCCTTGTTACGTGTTTGTTCAGGCTTCCCTCTTTAACTTCCTTTCCACCATTGGCACTGTGGTTGCCATTGACTGGAGGTGACCTATTCCATTGCAAGAAAGAAGAATAGATAAAAAGGCTACTGACTTGTTCAAAACTGAGTAGCAAACGCGTTGTGCAAACATTTAATTTTGACCTAGTTCTCAGGATCAAGCACCATCTGACTGGGTTTTTGCTCCCTAATGCTTTCTGATCTAACTGTTACCTAAAACATGCATTTTCCTTTCTGTTACGGACTGAGAATAATTGTCTCAGTAGGATCCTTGCTTATAACTCACTCTGTAAGCCATTGCATACTCACACTGAATGAAATTGAGAATGAAGCAGCTGGCAGGTCAGAATTTCCACCTATTAGGCTTATGGGATCTACAGTCTAAGCCTTCAACTAGCAAGCAATGATGTCAGACCATCTCACATCATCGATGAATCAATGCCTGGAAAGCTTTCCTGGCTGTATTGTCTTTGGGACCTTGCCCTCCATTCCTCTGCCACTACTAATGACAATCATATCCACACCTTGATTGCTTCAAGTTTCAGACTTCTCTCGTGGTGTTTTTGCTTTCCCTGAAACAAAAGTAAGAGCTGCTCCTACAGATTGAATATTATTCCACCTCCCCCCCCCCCCCGCAATAACTTGAGCTCCCATTTATATTAAAATTTCTTTGCAGCACTCTATTAAATCAATTTTTAAATCCTTGTCTTCAAATCACTGCTTGGCTTCACCTCATTATTGTTTAAAAACGTTTTCCATTTCATCCCACATTCACCTTTTTTTGTCTGCATAGCCATGTAAAATTTCTGTTATATCCGCTGTATTAGCATTTTCTGTAGCGAGGCTATTATTTTTATAGAGTCTTTGACTATGCAGAACGCCACAGTAGAACCCAATCCTATCCTCACTCGCATCTACATCAACACAATTTGGAGAATTAATGGGACTTGATCTGACAACCTCCCTGAACCTGATAGCCTGAGGTCAAAGTGGCTCCGGAGATAACTGTAATATTCCAAATTCTCTGGATTCTGGGAAGGGCCCAACAGGTTGGAATGCCACAAGTGAAACATAACTATTCAAGAAAGAAAGGAAATAGAAAGCAGGAAATGATCATCCAATAAGTCTAATAGCTTTCACAGGGTAAATACTAAAATCCAATGTAGTAACAGAACATTTAGAAAATCATTGTACAGCCAGGTCGAGGCAATATGGCTTTGTGAAATCAAGTTCGACAAATTTATTAGCATTCTTTGAAATGGGGTAATTAAATGGGAACCAACAGCTCAGGTATATTACTGTTTGTAAAAAACCATTCAATTAGACATAAAATGTTAATGGAGTTGGGAATGGCATTGTAAGCATGGAGAAATGATTGGCTGATTAACAGGAAACTGAGAGAGTGAATACATTGTAGATAATTTTTAGGTTGCAAAGTGTATCCACAGGAAGGCTGCTAACTATTTGCAATCAATGTCCAAATATGAAGGCAGATAGTTGGTAGAGTAATGTGGAGTGGTGCTGCTTGTTTGTAGCTGATAGAATTCCCAACACAGCTGACTCCAAGAGAATCTCCTGGAAAATTGAAACGCCTGAAGTGTAGTTCCCTGCATTTGGAATCTTCTGAAAAAGTGTGTTATACCTGGAGAATTCAAATAGTACTCACTGAGGGAAGCTTATTTAGTTAATAATAATTAACTTACTCAGGAAAATTTTGAGAATTTAAAAGAACACTTTGCTTGAACTCCTGGGTAACTATTAAACTGATCACCCAATTCACCACTGACCCTCCCTGTTACATTCCTAATACCTGACACCCTCTAACCGAACTTCTCTCCTCCTCCCTGGATCCCACACCCACTGCCTTTCAATCTGAGGCTGCTAGATTCAAATCCCAACCACCCTGATCACCCTGGATCCCACATCGACCCTCCCTCCCCCACCAGACTCCACCCTAGCCCAATACAAATCGGGCTACCCTGAAGCCAACCTAACCCACCTCTCACTAACCCTGTCAAAGAACCTTTGGGCTTTTAGCCCCTGAAATATGGCAGCAAATGTTGAAAGAAAGGGATGTGTCTTGGTCGAGAAAGCTGATCTTGCACTGAGTGGTTTCCTCTGATGGTCTTGTTTAGCCAGGTCACACTTGGAACACTCGAAAACTCCGGCAGGTAAATGGATAGTTTTAAAGTCAAATCTGTTCAGTGGAATATCTGGGCCATTATTGATGACTTGGATAAAGGGACGAACTTTATTGTCACCAAATTTGCTAATGTTATAACGTTAGGCAAGTTGAGAGGAGCTCACAAAAAGTCTGCAAAGAAAAAAATACGTTATGTGCACTGACCAAAATAAAAACTGACAAATTAAGTATAATGTGAAAAAATGTGAGATTATCTATTTTGCAAAGAAGAACAGGAAAGCAGAATATGATTTAGATTAGACTAGATTACTTAAAAGGAAAAAGATTGCAAAAGACTAATTCTGAGGGATCTGAATATGAATCACAAAAGATATCATGCAGGTACAACAAGAGTTAAGAGGATAGATGGAATATTAGCCTTTATTACAAAGAGGATGGAGTATGGTTCTGTTCGCCGAGCTGGGAATTTGTGTTGCAGACGTTTCGTCCCCTGTCTAGGTGACATCCTCAGTGCTTGGGAGCCTCTTGTGAAGTGCTTCTGCGATGTTTCCTTCGGTATTTATAGTGGTTTGAATCTGCCGCTTCCGGTTGTCAGTTCCAACTGTCCGCTGCAGTGGCCGGTATATTGGGTCCAGGTCAATGTGTTTATTGATTGAATCTGTGGATGAGTGCCATGCCTCTAGGAATTCCCTGGCTGTTCTCTGTTTGGCTTGTCCTATATTAGTAGTGTTGTCCCAGTCAAACTCATGTTGCTTGTCATCTACATGTGTGGCTACTAAGGATAGCTGGTCATGTTGTTTTGTGGCTAGTTGGTGTTCATGGAAGCGGATCATTAGCTGTCTTCCTGTTGTCCTATGTAGTGTTTTGTGCAGTCCTTGCATGGGACTTTGTACACTACATTGGTTTTGCTCATGCTGGGTATCGGGTCCTTCGTTCTGGTGAGTTGTTGTCTGAGAGTGGCTGTTGGTTTGTGTGCTGTTATGAATCCTAGTGGTCGCAGTAGTCTGGCTGTCAGTTCAGAAATGCTCTCGATGTATGGTAGTGTGGCTAGTCCTTTTGGGTTGCGACATGTCCTCGTTCCGTTGTCTTTCCCTTAGGCATCTGTCGATGAAATTGCGGGGGTATCCGTTTTTGGCGAATACATTGTAGAGGTGTTCTTCTTCCTCTTTTTGCAGTTCTGGTGTACTGCAGTGTGTTGTGGCCCTTTTGAACAGTGTCTTGATGCAACTTCTTTTGTGTGTGTTGGGGTGGTTGCTTTCGTAGTTCAGGATTTGGTCTGTATGTGTGGCTTTCCTGTATACCTTTGTGGTGAATTCTCCGTTCGGTGTTCTCTGTACCATCATGTCTAGGAATGGGAGTTGGTTGTCCTTTTCTTCCTCTCTAGTGAATCGGATTCCTGTGAGTGTGACGTTGATGATCCAGTGTGTGTTCTCATTTTTTTTATTTAATTATTACAAAGGTGTCATCCACATATCTGACCCAGTGTTTGGGTTGAATTTGCGGTAAGACTGTTTGTTCTAATCTTTGCATTACCGCTTCTGCTATGAGTCCAGAGATGGGTGAGCCCATGGGTGTGCCGCTGATTTGTTCATAAATTTAGTTGTTGAATGTGAAGTGTGTTGTGAGGCACAAGTCCAGTAGTTTGAGTAGGCAGTCTTTGTTGATAGGTTCACCGTCCTGTTGTCTGTTCTGTATGTCCAGCAGGTTGGCTATTGTTTCTCTGGCTAGGGTTTTGTCGATAGAGGTGAACAGTGCCGTTACATTGAATGAGACCATAGCTTCTTTCTTGTCTATGTGTATATTTCTGATGATGTCCAAGAATTCCTGTATTGACTGTATAGAGTGTCTGAATTGGCTGATCAGGTGTTTCAGTTTCTGCTGTAGTTCTTTAGCCAGTTTGTGTGATGGTGTCCCTGGTAGTGATAATATGGGTCTGAGTGGGCTGTCTGGTTTGTGCACTTTGGACAGTCCATAGAATCTGGGGGTGTTGTTGCTTTCAGGTTTCATTCTTTGTAGGTCAAACCTGGTTATCTGTCCGTTTTTTTGTAGGTTCCTCAGTGTGTTGTTTATCCTATTGGTGAGCTGTGGGGTGGGGTCAAACTCCCTCTTTTGGTAGGTGAGGAAACACCAACACCAAGGAGAGGGAAGCACTAAAATCACTAAGAAACGATAAGAACATAATCATACTACCAGCAGATAAAGGCAGAATGACGGTCATTCTAGACAGAGCAGAGTACATCCAAAAAGTGCAACAACTACTTGCAGAAACCAACACCTACCATTCACGAGAGAGGAAGAAAAGAACAACCAACTCCCATTCCTAGACGTGATGATACAGTGAACACCGTACGGAGAATTCACCACAAAGGTATACAGGAAAGCCACACACACAGACCAAGTCCTGAACTACGAAAGCAACCACCCCAACACACACAAAAGAAGTTGCATCAAGACACTGTTCAAAAGGGCCACAACACACTGCAGTACACCAGAACTGCAAAAAGAGGAAAAAGAACACCTCTACAATGTATTCGCCAAAAACAGATACCCCCGCAAGTTCATCGACAGATGCCTAAGGGAAAGACAACGGAACGAGGACATGTCGCAACCCAAAGGACTAGCCACACTACCATACATCAAGAGCATTTCTGAACTGACAGCCAGACTACTGTGACCAATAGGATTCATAACAGCACACAAACCAACAGCCACTCTCAGACATCAACTCACCAGAACGAAGGACCCGATACCCAGCATGAGCAAAACCAATGTAGTGTACAAAATCCCATGCAAGGACTGCACAAAACACGACATAGGACAACAGGAAGACAGCTAATGATCCGCATCCATGAACACCAACTAGACACGAAACCACACGACCAGCTATCCTTAGTAGCCACACACGCAGATGACAAGCAACATGAGTTTGACTGGGACAACAGTACTATTATAGGACAAGACAAACAGAGAACAGCCAGGGAATTCCTAGAGGCATGGCACTCATCCACAGATTCAATCAATAAGCACATCAACCTGGACCCAATATACCGACCACTGCAATGGACAGCTGGAACTGACAACCGGAAGTGGTAGAGACAAATCACTATAAATGCCGTAGGAAACATCACAGAAGCACTTCACAGGAGGCTCCCAAGCACTGAGGATATCACCTAGACAGGGGCGAAACGTCTGCAACACAAATTCCCAGCTCGGCGAACAGAACCACAACAACGAGCACCTGAGCTACAAATCTTCTCCCAAACTTTGAAGGATGGAGTATAAATGTAGGGAACTCTTACCACAACAGGGCACTGTTGCGACAATGGAACACGATACACATTTTTGGTGTCCTTACTTAGAGCCTCATGTATTTGACTTGGAGACTGTTCAAAGAAGATTAACCTCGGCTGATTCCTGAGATGAAAAGGTTGAACAAAAGGTTGGGCCTGTACTCACTGGAGTTTAAAACCATTGAGGTAATCCTATCTAAACTTGAGATTGAGGGGGCTCCACAAGGTTGGCACTAATACTTAACTACACCATGAGTTTTGAGAAATTTTTAAATTTGCAAATTAATTCTAATTAACCTCATCAACAGAATGTTGAGGTTTCTTCTACTCAGCACAGTTGATCCTGGAAAGATATACTTTGACGTGGAGGGGCCTAGAATTAAGTGGCAAGTGAAAGTAAGGGGTCACCTCCAAGTTGAATTTCTTCCTTGAGAAGGTTGTTTGTTAGTCTTTGGAATTTGCTTTCCTGGAGGATGTGGAGGCTGGAATATTGAATAAATTAAAGACTGTGTTCAACAGATTTTGATCGATGCTAACAGTTAGGGGACAAGCAGGAAAATGGAGTAAAGATCTTCAAAAGACTAGCATGCCTTTATTGAATTGAATAGATTGAATAGTCTGCTCCTTTTCCTATTTCTTATGATACATGTGCACATGAGTAACAGCATTGGTTGGAAAGTAATTAGGTTTGTGAAACCTTGATACTTTTCTTCCCCCTAATCCAGCCACTTAAACCAGTTGCAGGATTGCTACTCATTGCTTTGGGTGAGATTAATTAATTGTGAACTAACTAGATCATTATTTGTGAAAAGATAACTGAATCTCTCTCCACTAGAATGCTTAATAATGATTCTGTGACAACTATGGTCTTTTTGAAGCAAGTTTCCTATCTTACCATAGAAGAATCATAGAAGTTCTATAGTGTGGAAAGAGGCCATTCAGCCGAACGAGTCCACACAGACCCTCTGAAGATTAACCCACACAGATCCATTCCCCTACCTTATTACTTCACATTTCCCTGAATGATGCACCTAACCTACACATTCCTGAACACTATGGGCAATTTAACACAATCAATTCAGCTAACCTGCACATCTTTGGATTGTGGGAGGAAACAGGAGCACCCGGAGGATACCTGCACAGACTGCAGAAGAATGTGCAAGCTCCTCACAGACAGTGGCCTGAGGCTGGAAACAAACCCGGGTCCCTGGTTCTGAGAAGCAGCAGTGCTAACCACTGAGCCACCGTGCCACCCATTGTACCAAAAACTGTGGACCTCCACCACATAGTTACTTATGTGATATTTAACTTGGGATGACTGTGCATTTGCTAACACAAGCAGTAACTGTGCTTTAACAGTATTATTACAGTGTGTTAAATTGCTTTTTAACTGTAAGCATTATTGAAAAATAGTTGGGATGTTTTTCAATTATATTTATTGCAGTCTATATTAGTTTTGTTGCCAGTACATTCCGTGGAGGATCTTAATGAGCAGAATGCTTTGTGTCACTGATGATAATGTGCATGTTAATCATCTTCCAAATGAAGTTTTAGACCATTCATCACCTTATTCCAGGGAAATTACAGTTAGATAGACTTAGTTACAAGTTGTAAACTTCAAACTGGAATGACCAAGATCAAATTATTTCGAACCTTGTCTATGTCAACATCTGAGTTTTGGACACACCAAATACAAGCAGTTCCTTGAAACCGATGTGTGATGGAATGTGATTAGGTAACTGGCTGAGTCACTGTGAATATAGTGGGCAGATTATGACAGGAACAGAGAATAAAGAATACCTTTATTGGTATTTCTCATTATTGATAACAGCTTACATTTCAATAGCTCCGAAAACATATACATTTTCAATGTGCATGCCAAAATCTTAACGTAACTAGAAATCAAACAAGAGCCACTCAGTCTTGGGAGCAAAGCTTCTAAAATTCATGCCTTGAGGATTTTTATTTGCAAACATCTAAATAACTAGCGCATAATTGAAAGTTTTGATCTTGAGGCAACTTCTGAACGGGATCTGGAAATTGTTTGGCTGAAGGCTAGAAATCAACTCATTGGATCGGATTCAGTGAATATCACTGCATTCATGCTATTAATGCATATTTCCAGGTTTCTCATTTACTTAACTGCATTGTGGTCACAGCTGCATGATGTGATATCAACAGTAATTAAAGCATCTTTTTGCTGATTCACCTACACCTTGTTCTTTAAACTGCTGTTCTTGCCACATGTTTTCAAGCACAACATTCTTCAAACCCATTCCACTTTTAGCATCCTACACTTTCTATGCACTTTATCAACTCACCAGTTAGCCACTGTTATCAGTTATCCATTGCATCCAGCAGGTGAATACCTATCTTGACTCACTCACAGTTTTGTTTCTTCACTGTTTTGTGGAAAAAAAGTCACAATGTACAAGGTGGGTGCTACAAGTAGTCCAGCTAGGGTTGGGAAAAAGGCCCGTGATATAAGAGCATTTCCGAATGCCAGGCATTAGGAGATGGGGAGTTTGTAGATCGCTGATAACAGAACTCCAAGTACCAGAGAGTCAGATTTACTGACTTTATTTCACCAATGACTGAGCTAGAAAATGACTGAATACGATCAGTGGAAAGAGGGAGAATTCATAGCCTAATCTTTAATTTTCCAGGAAGTACATGTACAGCAAATATCAGGGAACATTCATGTGGACACTTTGCTCAGAAAATCAAACTGTTTCAAAGGTGCGTTGTCTTGGAGGGTGCATTCAACACAGTGAAACTTAATTGAGTTATCACCTTGGTGATTCACACCTCTTAACTGATTACAAAACTTTTCAAGAGAATTTAATGCACCTGTTTTTATTGCAATGTAAAATGCCCAAAAGTTAATAGTGTGGAAGATATATCACACAAATTATGAGCCATCACAAGTTGTTTCCTGATGTTTGGCGCTAATGCTTAACTACACCATGAGTTTCGTGAAATGCTTAAATTTGCAGAATAATTCCAATTAAACTCATCAACAGGAAGCTGAGGCTTCTACTCATCAGTGGTAAGTACCTTTAGCTAAATTGTTTGAAATATTAGTGGCTCAATGGTTAGCACTGCTGCCTCACAGCACCAGGGACCAGCATTTGAGTCCAGCCTTGGGCAACTGTCGGTGTGGAATTTGCACATTCTCCCCGTGTCAGCGTGAGTTTCCTCCCGGTGCTCAGTTTCTTCCCACAGTCCAAAGACATGCAAGTTAGGTGGATTGGCCATGCTAAATTGCCCACAGTGTCCAGGGATGTGCAGGCTAGGTGGATTAGTCATAGGAAATTCAGGGATAGAGTAAGAGGTGTGGGATGCTCATTGGAGGGTCGGTGTGGACTCAGAAGGCCAAATGGCCTGCTTCCACACTGTAAGGATTATACGATTCTCTGTGATGATGGCTTGGTTACCAAAATGAATCTCCTGCGTTGAGAGCATGAGTCTGCAGTGTACTTGCATGGTTTCAAAGGATGCTCGAGAAGAGTAATCTGAAGACTCCACTTGGGGAGGGTTGACATTAAGCCCATTTCCTGGGAGAGGTTTATCTGTGATCACCATTCCAGGAACAATTAACTAAAAGGTGTAGTCTCCTTTAAAAACAAGTATACATCAGAGACAGAATAAGAAAATGTAGGTAGGGCAGCATGGTGGCTCAGTGGTTAGCACTGCTGCCTCACAGCTCCAGGGATCCAGGTTTGATTCCAGCCTTGGGCAACTGTCTGTGTGGAGTTTGCACATTCTCCCCGTGTCTGCGTGGGTTTCTTCCAGGTGCTTCCGTTTCCTCCCACATTCCAAAGATGTGCAGGTTAGGTGAATTGGCCATACTAAAGATGTGCAGATTGGCCATACTGTGGGTGGCACGGTGGCACAGTGGTTAGCACTGCTGTGGCCATGCTAAATTGCCCGTAGTGTTAGGTAAGGGGTAAATGTCGGGGTATGGGTGGGTTACGCTTCGGCGGGTCGGTGTGGACTTGTTGGGCCGAAGGGCCTGTTTCCACACTGTAAAGTAATCTAATCTAATCTAAATTGCCCTAGTGTTAGGTGCATTAGTCAGCGGGAAATGGGTCTGGATAGGTTACTCTTCGGAGGGTCGGTGTGGACTTGTTGAGCCGAAGGGCCTGTTTCCACACTGTAGGGAATCTAATCTAATCAGTTGGAGAAAATACTGAGTTAGCACCTCACCCATAATGCAGTGATAGGGCGTATCCTGCTATATTTGCAGCAGAACCTTCTGGGTACAGATTGGCCTTAGCTGTCACCCATGTACCCACTCCAACCCTACCGCAGCCCAAATGATGGACATCATCATCCTCACTGAAAGTAATTAACAAATAATAGTAACTTTTCAAAGAGAAGATTCATATTCTTTCAAAGAGATCAATCTGAGACTGGTACAGTTGAGAACAGAAGTGAGTCAAACAGTCAGGGCAGGCAGGGACAAGGTAGGACTAATAAATGAAACTGCATTTATTTCAATGCAAGGGGCCTAACAGGGAAGGCAGATGAACTCAGGGCATGGTTAGGAACATGGGACTGGGATATCATAGCAATTACAGAAATGTGGCTCAGGGATGGGCAGGACTGGCAGCTTAATGTTCCAGGATACAAATGCTACAGGAAGGATAGAAAGGGAGGCAAGATAGGAGGGGGAATGGCGTTTTTGATAAGGGATAGCATTACAGCTGTGCTGAGAGACGATATTCCCGGAAATGCATCCAGGGAAGTTATTTGGGTGGAATTGAGAAATAAGAAAGGGATGATCACCTTATTGGGATTGTATTATAGACCTCCTAATAGTCAGAGGGAAATTGAGAAACAAACTTGTAAGGAGATCTCAGCTATCTGTAAGAATAATAGGATGGTTATGGTAGGGGATTTTAACTTTCCAAACATAGACTGGGACTGCCATAGTGTTAAGGGTTTAGATGGAGGGGAATTTGTTAAATGTGTACAAGAAAATTTTATGATTCAGTATGTGGATGTACTTACTAGAGAAGTGCAAAACTTGACCAACTCTTGGGAAATAAAGCAGGTGACTGAGGTGTCAGTGGGGGAGCACTTTGGGGCCGGCGACCATATTTCTATTAGATTTAAAATAGTGATGGAAAAGAATAGACCAGATCTGAAAGCTGAAGTTCTAAATTGGAGAAAGGCCAATTTTGACAGTATTAGGCAAGAACTTTCAAAAGCTGATTGGGGGCAGATGTTCGTAGGTAAAGGGACGGCATCAAAACAGACCCTTCAGTCCAACCCGTTCATGCCGATCAGATATCCCAACTCAACCTAGTCCCTCCTGCCAGCATCTGGCCCATATCCCTCCAAACCCTTCCTATTCATATACCCATCCAGATGCCTTTTAAATGTTGCAGTTGTACCAGCCTCCACCACTTCCTCTGGCAGCTCATTCCATACACGTACCACCCTCTGCGTGAAAAAGTTGCCCCTTAGGTCTCTTTTATATTTTTCCCCTCTCACCCTAAACCTATGCCCTCTAGTCCTGAATTCCCCGACCCCAGGGAAAAGACTTTGTCAATTTATGCTATCCATGCCCCTCATAATTTTGTAAACCTCTATAAGGTCACCCCTCAGCCTCAGATGCTCCAGGGAAAACAGCCCCAGCCTGTTCAGCCTCTCCTTGTAGCTCAGATCCTCCAACCCTGGCAACATCCTTATAAATCTTTTCTGAACCCTTTCAAGTTTCACAACATCTTTCCGATACGAAGGAGACCAGAATTGCATGCAATATTCCAACAGCGG
>NC_057731.1:12973202-12980562 GCF_004010195.1 Chiloscyllium plagiosum
GTCCTTGCCTTTCCAAATACATGTACATCCTGTCCCTCAGGATTCCCTCCAACAACTTGCCCACCACTGAGGTCAGGCTCACCGGTCTATAGTTCCCTGGCTTGTCTTTACTGCCCTTCTTAAACAGTGGCACCACGTTTGCCAACCTCCAGTCTTCCGGCACCTCACCTGTGACTATCGATGATACAAATATCTCAGCAAGTGGCCCAGCAATCACTTCTCTAGCTTCCCACAGAGTTCTCGGGTACACCTGATCAGGTCCTGAGGATTTATCCACCTTTAACCGTTTCAAGACATCCAGCACTTCCTCCTCTGTAATCTGGACATTTTGCAAGATGTCACCATCTATTTCCCTCTTCCATATCCTTTTCCCAGTAATTCAGATTGGTACCTGAACTCACTCAATTATATTTGTTTGCATCTTGACTTGGGGTTGTGCGACTTTGTATTTGTCTGGATTCTTAAAAAAGGGGTAGAGAGAGTAACAGTTAAAAATTAGTAATTTGTGTTTCTTTTCTGCCACTGGTTAAAAACAAATCCGTTTGCAATAAGCAGCTATTTTATTGTTAAGTATAAACAGATGGTGAGTGAACCTGATTTGTCAATCAGGTAAATTGGGAGCTCTGATGATTTGATTAAATTTTTTCACACTTGTGACAACTATGTACAAAGCATAGTTTGATTCCAGCTCACTATCCCTGTGAGTGGTGATAAAAGTGGTCACTTCTCAGTAATATTCAGTTTTCAGTTGAAGCCTCTTACAATGGCTTCTCATTCAGTTTGTGTGGTTATGACTTATCACTACCTGCCATGGTCACTGTCCTGTGTCCTTACACCCACTCATTTTTAATAACAGCTATTAGGAATGAACATTTAAGAATGCCTGAAAGACACAATTTAATGATCCTTTAGAAAACATAATGAAATCTGAAAAATGTACAGAGTAACTATATCTCTTCTGTTTAGGGACTTTTCCTCTTAAAACAATGCAGTGAAAATGTGGATCTAATATGTTCCTGGAGATATAAATCCTTCCCTCCAATATTTTGTCTGCCACATGCAGCTAGTGTGCTGCACTCTGTCATTTGTTTCAAAGTGTCACATGACACATCCTCATGACAAACAATGGTATATTGGTTCCCGCTGACACACATTATCAATTGGCACACAACCCACTCACACTTGTGCTGCTCAAGACAAAATGATAACAGACATTATCAGCGAGGTTAGTAAATCCAGTAAACATTATTCAGTCCTGGTAAGGCCTGTAGTTTCAGTTAATTTCTGTTTAGATGGCCACATTTTTTGGGTAAATTCTATCCTACTCTTGGCAATAATCTTAATGAAACGTTTCTCATGACATTCTGTCCAAAGTCGAGCATCTAAGATCCCATAACTGGTACCTCTGAAGCTGATGTTAAAGTCATTGGCTAATGATGATGGCCAATGGCTAATACAAGTACAGTATCTGCCATTTGAATTGTGGACACTTTAAGCAGTCCGAGACTGTACGAGAATTAAAACATCCCTTAAACCCCAATCAATAAAGGCTGAATCCTATGACTATAATGAACCATTCAATCTTTAAGGCACTTTTATCCTTCAAACACCACACCAATACAATTATATGAAAATTATATTTAGTTTTATTAAATTATAATAAATGTATAAAATTCTATAGCCAATATATTATTCCGATACAAGAAAAACAATATAAAATAGCATTTTTCATGACACAAGTAATGTTTAAAGTGCATTGTAAAGAAACTGTACATTATACAAAGTCAAGTGTTAGTCTTGTACAAATCACTGGCCAGCAGTCCAAGTCCTTCTCCATCAATGTCCAAACCTTCAGGAGCAAACAAATGCAAGTCTTTTCTTTCGTTCTTAAAAAGAGTAGGAGCAAATCACTGACTCTTGCTGTGTAGTGTACTGTAAGTACCCAACAGTTTGTCCCAGTGAGTAAAGTAAGGCGCATAGTTAGTTTTGAACTTCATGTGGTGGAGGTCGTGGTGAGGAGCCCCTCCGTACAGCCCGAAAGGCACCAGCCTGTGGGTGGACCAGGGCAGGTCGTAGCCGGAGTGGTCCTCCACCGACAGCCAGATGTTGCAGACGAAGAACAGCAGCGTGGTGAGGGGATGGCAGCGCAGAATGACCGGGTTGATGGCGGCAAAGAAACCCAGCGACAGGGTCTCCCAAGCTCCCGAGTACTCGGTGGCCAGGGCGAACGTGGCTGTGTACTTGTGGTGGACCTTGTGGAAGGTGCGGTACAGCCAGGGCACTCGGTGGTGCAGGAGGTGCCACACAAAGTACTGGAAGTCGAAGAGCAGCAGGCAGGCAGCGATGTCCAGTAGGAGGCGGTGCAGCTCGGGGGCTGAGGGCGGCAGCTGGACTGGGCGCCAGTACCAGTGGGCCACCGACAGCGGGAAGATGTAGAGCAGGTGGTTGTACAGGGTCTGAGCCACGCAGCTCGCCATCATCCCCAGGCTCGGGTTACTCTGAGCCTGGATCTTGTATTTCCTCAGGGAGGGCAGCTTCTTCGCCAGCAGGTCCAGGGCGATGTAAGGCAGGCAGAAAGTCGAGTAGACCACCAAGGAGAAGGTGACTGGGAAGAAAGGAGACTTCATCCATTGCTGCTTGGCCCGCACCAGGTCCCAGACGGGCTGGAGGAGAAGCCCAGTCTCCAGTGGTGTACTCCCCATGTGGGTAGCGTTGTAACCAACAGCGCTACTCATGACTGCTCGGCGCTGTGACTGTGTGTCTCTGTGTGTGTTGATTTGTTCCACGCTGCACTCTCGCTGCTTTTATTTGCAAAGGGGCGTGACACTTTCTCTTCTACAGCTTCCTCTCTGGAAACATTGATCCCACTCCAGCCGTTCTTCCGACTCAGGTAGACAAAATAAAAAAAAAACCTCTTTATTGGCAAGTACTGATCTCTGCCAACAATCAGTGCCAGCAACTTGGCGAAATGTCACTTTATTTTTGTTTTTAGCGTTAAGGCCAATTCGGTTTCCCTTTCGAGACGTGACCCACTGGATTAACCTCCTCGGAACCAACACTTCGAGCGCAATTCCTGTTTCGGTACTTGGTGAATCAGTGAAGGGTCAGAGAAGGGATCAGAGACTCTTCTTGCCCCCCCCCCCCCCACCCGTGACCGTGTCTACGCCTGCAGAATATCCCCCCCGTCCCTGGACCTTGTCAACACCCCAATTCGATGTTTAAAGTAGTCAAGGATTTGCAGACGCCGATTTAACACACATGATCAGCTTTAAACTTGTAAGCCGAGGATGGATCGGATAATATTTTAAGTTTCATTACGTGGGCACCAAACCCCATGTATTTAGGCTCGAAATGGAATTGTACCCGTCTGGTTGTCCAGGATAGCACAGCATTCAGAACTGGGTTGCAGCTGGGATGTTCAAAACAAGTTGAGGGGAACCTGTAATAAACTTTGCAGTGTTATTGTCCCCCTTTTTAATCTCAAATTCCCCTGGTGACTCGGCTGGCATTTCTCTAGAAATGTGCCTTTTATGTGCGGACTTGCTTATGTTCTTTTATTAATGTGTGGATTTGTTGTTTTTAATGTGAGGACTTGTCTTTTTTATGTGATAACTTTTTTTTTCTGTCTGTTCTCTTGCCTGCTTATCGAAAGGCTATTTTTTTAAAAAAAGAAAAATTACATATAAAATACTGGGCATACGGAAAGTAATTTCATTCATTAAAAGGGAAAGTCAAATGTGTTTTGTCCCAGAACACCTTGTGGCACCCTGGTATTTCATTGAGAGATTAAAAAAAAAATTAACTCAAAGTATTTCCAGTCATTGGCACCTTACCAAAGGGTTCTCGCATGTTTCTGATTTGAATAACACCCTACAGTGAGCATATGGGGACTGCTCTCTCTGCCGGTCCCTCTTCTTGATGTCTCTCACTGTGAGAGGGAGAACGGTTCACATGTAAACTTATCTGATAGTTATGATTACCATCTGGCAAAGGAAATAAAACGTCAAAAGGGGAGTTTTTAAACAACAAAAAATAAATGAATGTCAAAAGTAAACCTCAAATACAATACGTGAATGCAATGTTTTATCTCACTGTTCATTCAATGTGTCTGGCTCAAAATTCTGAAACCCTATACAGTATATAGCAATATGGTGGTAGTAACTTCAGTCTACGCCGCTCTTAAAAATATCACCTTATCTGGGGAAGTGATGAATTGATCGCTTCTTGTATCTTGTATGTGACTCTGTGGGAAAGGCATTGCATTCCAGTGAGGTCCACACCCAAAAATATGTCACCCTAAATGTCCGCAATTTCTATATTTATTACTTCCTTTCCACTGCCAAATGCACACAACAATCACTACGCAATCAACCATGGATGGCATTAACCATGACGAGCAACGCATTGCTTTTCATTTGACAACTCTCCAAGATATTCGCAATACCTATGCTAGTGAAACGTGATTCTGTTTGATGGAATCAATGGCTTAGTTCAGTACCTGTCTTGTGGTATTGATGGACTGAAAGGGCCTGGGTTCAAGTCCCACCCGTGTCATAACATCCCTGAATTGGTGGATGTTTATTTTTAAAAGAATTACCTCAGTTTGGATTGACTTATTTAAAGTTTCTGTGGATTACAACTAAGATTGTTGAAAAATTCCATCTGTCAGCTTTAAGAATGTTTGCTTGTGACTCTGCCTTCAAGTTTCTGTAATTGCCTAAGGAGTTTATATGTTCATGTTGCCGAATTTCGCAGAAGGTTCAAGTAAAATTAAGTTGCTTATTCAGTGCAAAACACCACAATTGTCAGAAATCTGAGCTACAAACAGAAGATGCTGAAAATACTCAGCACGTCTGGCAGCAGTCCAGAGAAACAGAAATAATCTTTACAACTCGTAACTCTTAATCAGCTTGGAAAGTACAGAGAGACAAAACAGGTTTTGATAGTGCTAAAGGACATGGAGTGGGTGGGGGTGTGGCACTGTTGTGGGGGAGGATAGAATAAAAATGCAGTGCTTTTTTCAGGCAAGTGTGATACAGTTCCAAAAGAGACATGGTGCAAGACAACAAATAAATACAATACAAGTAAGGCAATAAATGATGTAATCAGAGAAGGCCTGAATGTGAAATAACAGCTCGTCTAAAAATATCATTAAGGACGGTAGGCAGAGGTTGGTATGCCTGGAAGGCTTAAAGTGCACAATGCTTCATTTGAGAAGTGTAGGGGCAGAGAAGTCAGGATGAGAGTTGGATGCTTGACAGCATTTTGGACTCAAGATTGAGTTCAGCTATTTCAGACAAAGCCTCCACTCCTTTGCAGTTATAGTTAAGAACCTTCAATCTGAAACATTAACTCCACTTCCCTTTCCATAGATGGCCAGGCAAGTTGCATATTTATAGCCTTTTGCTGTTTTTATTACTTCATCACCTAAATTGGAAAGGGACTAATATACTGGCTGGGAGATTTGCTAGAGCTGCTCAGGAGGATTTAAACTGGTAAGGTGGGGGTGGGGGGGTTTGATGGGTGTGATCCAGGAGATAGTGAGGAAATAGATCAATCTGAGACTGACACAGTTGAAAACAAAGGCGAGCCAGACAATCAGGGCAAGCAGGGACAAAGCAGAAAACAAGGTAGAAATGGTAAGTTAAACTGCATTTATTTCAATGCATGGGGCCTAACAGGGGAGGCAGATGAACTCAGGGCATGGTTAGAAACATGGGACTGGGCTATCATAAAAATTACAGAAACATGGCTCAGGGATGAGCAGGACAGGCAGCTTAATGTTCCAGGATACAAATGCTACAGGAAGGATAGAAAGGGAGGCAAAAGAGGAAAGGGAGTGGCATTTTTGATAAGGGATAGCATTACTGCTATACTGAGGGAGGATATTCCCAGAAATAAATCCAGGGAAGTTATTTGGATGGAACTCAGAAATTAGAAAGGGATGATCTTTGTATTGGGATTGTATTATAGACCCCATGATAGTCAGAGGGAAATTTGTAAGGAGATCTCAGTTATCTGTAAGAATAATAGCAAGGTTATGGTAGGGGATTTTAACTTTCCAAACATAGACTAGGACTGCCACAGTGTTAAGGGTTTAGGTGGAGAGGAATTTGTTAAGTGTGTACAAGAAAATTTTCTGATTCAGTATGCGAATGTACCTACTAGAGAAGGTACAAAACTTGACCTACTCTTGGGAAATAAGGCAGGGCAGGTGACTGAGATGTCAGTGGGGGAGCACTTTGGCGCCAGCGACCATATGTCTATTATATTTAAAATAGTTATGGAAAAGGATAGACCAGATCTAAAAGTTGAAGTTCTAAATTGGAGAGAGGCCAATTTTGACGGTTTTAGGCAAGAACTTTCAAAAGCTGATTGGAAGCAGATGTTCGCAGGTAAAGGGACGGTTGGAAAATGGGAAGCCTTCAGAAATGAGATAACAAGAATCCAGAGAATGTATATTCCTGTTAGGAGGAAAGGAAAGGCTGGTAGGTATAGGGAATGCTGGATGACTAAAGAAATTGAGGGTTTGGTTAAGAAAAAGAAGGAAGCATATGTCAGGTATAGACAGGATAGATCGGGTGAAGCATTTGAAGAGTATAAAGGCAGTAGGAGTATACTTAAGAAAGAAATCAGGAGGGCAAAAAGGGGACATGAGATAGCTTTGGCAAATAGAGTTAAGGAGAATCAAAGGGTTTTTACAAATACATTAAGGACAAAAGCGTAACGAGGGAGAGAATAGAGCCCCTCAAAGATCAGCAAGATGGCCTTTGCGTCGAGCCACAGGAGATGGGGGAGATACTATAAATGAGTTTTTTGCATCAGTATTTACTGTGAAAAAGGACATGGAAGATATAGAATGTAAGGAAATAGATGGTGACATCTTGCAAAATGTCAATATTACAGAGGAGGAAGTGTTGGATGTCTTGAAATGTATAAGAGTAGATAAATCCCCAGGACCTGATCAGGTGTACCCTAGAACTCTGTGGGAAGCTAGGGAAGTGATTGCTGGGCCTCTTGCTGAGAAATTTTTAAATGTATTTGGAAAGGCAAGAACTGATTAGGGATAGCAACGTGGCTTTGTGCGTAGGAAATCATGTCTCACAAACCTGATTGAGTTTTTTGAAGAAATAACAAAGAAGATTAATGAGAGCAGAGTAGTAGATGTGATCTATATGGACTTCAGTAAGGCGTTCAACAAGGTTCCCCATGGGAGACAGGTGAGCAAGGTTAGATCTCATGGAATACAGGGAGAACTAGCCATTTGGATACAGAACTGGCTCAAAGGTAGAAGACAGAGGGTGGGGGGGGAGGGTTGTTTTTCAGACTGGAGGCCTGTGACCAGTGGAGTGCCACAAGG
>NC_057731.1:12980571-13003135 GCF_004010195.1 Chiloscyllium plagiosum
AAGACAGAGGGTGGTGGGGGAGGGTTGTTTTTCAGACTGGAGGCCTGTGACTAGTGGAGTGCCACAAAGATTGGTGCTGGGTCCACTACTTTTCACCATTTACATAAATGATTTGGATGTAAACATAAGAGGTATAGTTAGTAAGTTTGCAGATGACACCAAAATTGGAGGTGTAGTGGACAGTGAAGAAGGTTACCTCAGAGTACAACAGGATCTTGATCAGATGGGCCAATGGGCTGAGAAGTGGCAGATGGAGTTTAATTTAGATAAATGTGAGGTGCTGCATTTTGGGAAAGCAAATCTTAGCAGGATTTATGCACTTAATGATAAGATCCTAGAGAGTGTTGCTGAACAAAGAGACCTTAGAGTGCAGGTTCATAGCTCTTAGATAGGATAGTGAAGAAAGCATTTGGTATGCAATCCTTTATTGGTCAGAGTATTGAGTACAGGGGTTGGGAGGTCATGTTGCAGCTGTACAGGACATTGGTTAGGCCACTGTTGGAATATTGCGTACAATTCTGGTCTCCTTCCTATCGGAAAGATGTTGTGAAACTTGAAAGGGTTCAGCAAAGATTTATAAGGATGTTGCCAGGGTTGGAGGATTTGAGCTATAGGGAGAGGCTGAACAGGCTGGGTTGTTTTCCCTGGAGCATTGGCAGCTGAGGGGTGACCTTGTAGAGGTTTATAAAATCATGAGGGGCATGGATAGGAAAAATAGACAAAGTCTTTTCCCTGGGGTGGGGGAGTCCAGAACTAGAGGGCATAGGTTTAGGGTGAGAGAGGAAAGATATAAAAGAGACCGAAAGGGCAACTTTTTCATGCAGAGGATAGTAGGTGTATGGAATGAGCTGCCAGGTGAAGTGTTGGAGGCTAGTACAGTTGCAACATTTAAAAGGCATCTGGATGGATATATGAATAGGAAGGGTTTGAAGGGATATAGGTCGGGTGCTGGCAGGTGGAACTGGTTGGGTTGGGATATCTGGTCGGCATGGACGGGTTGGCCCAAAGGGTCCATTTCCATGCTGTACATCTCTATGACTCGATGACTCAATTTACCTATCTTATTCACAACTTGATCAACACGATCCCTTTACTTACAGTAAGATGGTTGCTGAGCACATTTGGTTGGTTGGCTGTCTTGCACTACAGAGTAACTCCAACAGTGTAGGTTCATTTGCTGTGGTTACCATGAAGCACTCTCCTTCACGCCTTGCTACTCTCTAAGCTAGGTGATCTTTAGGTTAAACCTTTATTGATTGTCTTTCTCTGTTGAGAGAGTAATACTATAGTGACTTCTAATCCAATGCACCACAATTAACAAATGATACAAAGCAGCAAAGTGTAAAATATTTTTGGGGCCACCTCTTATTGAGGAAATAGGTTGGGGCATTGCCAATTTTCACATGGCTGCAAGCAACCTGATGATGAGAGTGAAGGGGAATGAGTGGGAGGCAGTGCATGATGTTTCAGGTAAATTATCTGGACACAAATGATCAATTTCATTTTCTTTTCCTGTGCATTTCCACACTTAAGAAAAGGGGTAGAAAACTCAGATTTCTCTCCATAGATGCTGCCAGACCTGCTGAGTTTTATCCCAGCAATTTCTGTTTTTTGTTTAGAAATCCTAGATCCTTAAAAGAATCACTAAGTTGTGATAAAGATAGGGGAAATTATCATTCAGTTTTATTGACAAGGTTTTTCATTTAAAATGTGAATACAGTGTTTGTGCAAACAATTCTAATTATTTAAGGAAAATTAAATATCAAATCTGTCCATCTACACTGAAGTCAATAAATGACAAAATCAATGTGCTTTTCTCCATCAACATAAATAAATAGCAAATGCTATTAGATATAATCGTGTATTTAAGTACAACTAGATTAGAATACTTACAACTGTGGGGAATTTTTGTCCGACATGTTTTGTTTCACTTTCATGAATCACCAAACCTATTAAGTCTGAAATGAATACAAAAAGGAAATTGAAACTGACAAATGCAGAACAATTGCATTCATAGAATCCCCACTTGTGAAAACAGGCCCTTCAGCTCAACAAGAGTAACCCACCCAGAACCATTCCCCTACATTTACCCCTGACTAATGCACCTAACCTATACATCCCTGAACATTATGGACAATTTAGCATGGCCAATTCACCTAACCTGCACATCTTTGGATTGTGGGAGGAAACCAGAGCACACGGATGAAATCCACACAGACACAGGGAGAATGTGCAAACTCCAAACAGACAGTCATTCAAGGCAGGAATCAAACCCGGGTCCCTGGTACTGTGAGGCAGCAGTGCTAACCACTAAGCCACTGTGCTTGCAGGGTTTGTACAGAGAGTAAATAGGAAAAAAATTGTTCCCACGGCAGAAGGATTGAGGACCAGAGGACTCTAATTTCACCAAAATAGAAAAGAACCAAAGGCAACAAGAAGGAAAAAGTTCTTTTTAACAACATCATTTGGATCTGAGATGCTTTACTTTAAATGATGGTAGAAGAAGGCTCATTCATGGCTTTCAATAGGGAATTGAGTAACTGACACAGAAGAAAAACTAAATTGTGGTGTGAAGGGGAGAAACAAGGGAGTGGGACTAGCTAACTTGTTCTTCCAGCAAGTTGGCATGGATATGAAGGGCTGAATGGCTTACTCCCGTCCTGTAACTATTCTATGATACTATCATTCTACAAGCTTTTCAAAACTGGGTGTCAGGATAAAGCTAGCAACTACAGACCAGTTTAACTGAGAATGGTGGGAAAGCTTTTAAAGATGCTAATCCAGCTCAAATTAAAAATCCCACTTGGAGAAAAGTAGATTAATTAATTAAGGAAAACTAGTGCAGGTGTGTGAAAGGAAAATAATGCTGAACTAATTTAATTAAGTTTGAGATAGGATTTATGAGGAGAAAGTGAGGGCTGCAGAAGCTGGAGATCAGAGCTGAAAATGTGTTGCTGGAAAAGCGCAGCAGGTCAGGCAGCATCCAAGGAACAGGAGAATCGACATTTCGGGCACAAGTCGATTCTCCTGCTCCTTGGATGCTGCCTGACCTGCTGCGCTTTTCCAGCAACACATTTTCAGATAGGATTTATGAGGCTAGTATGATTGACACGATGTGTGTCAATGTTTGAAGTGAGTTTGATAAAGTGCTACATATCAGAGTTCTCAAAAATATTAAAATCAATGGTATAAAGGGATAGTGACAGCATGGATATAAAGCTGACTGAATAACATGACCTAGTAAAATAGTGATAAATGGTTGTTTTTCAGATTGGAGATAAATATGCAGGGGTTGGTATTAGGACTGGCACTTTTCCTGATCTATGTTACTGACTTAAACTTGGGTGTTTTGTAGAAGATTCAATTTGATTGAAAAATATTAAATGTAGTTCCTTTATTCAAAAAGGGAGAGAGAAAGAAAGCAGGAAACTATTGGGCAGTTAGTTTAACATCTGTCCTTGGGAAGATATTGCAAACTATCATTAATGATATTACAGCAGGGCACTTAGAAAAAAGTCAACATGGTTTTGTGAAAGGGAAATCATATTTAACCAGTTCATTGATGAAGGAACTCATGTGGTGGATGAAGGAGAATTGATGGGTGCACCATATTACACTGCCAGCAGGGATTAAATAATGTACCATATCAATAGTTAGCGAGTTTTTGAGAAGGTTTGTAGCTCAGGTTGAGGTTCTGGATGTAGTTTGCTCGCTGAGTTGGAAGGTTTGTTTTCAACATGAAAACATCCAGAACATCAATAGTTATTATGGAAAGTAAAAGCTTGTGGCATAGTGGTTATCATATTGGCAAGGATAGAAGATTGACTAACTAAGAGGGAAAAACAGAAAGCAGGCAAAAATGGGTCATTTTCTAGTTAGCAAGATGAAATGAGTGGTATACCTCAGGGATTAATCATACAGTCATAGAGATGTAAACAGACCCTTTGGTCCAACTTGCCCATGCCAATCAGCTATCCTAAATTAACCTAGTTAATTTGCCAGCACTTGACCATATCCCTCTAAACCCTTCCTATTCATATACCCAACCAGATGCCTTTTAAATGTTGGAATTGTACCAGCCTCACCACTTCTTCTGAGAATTCATTCCATGCACGCACCACCCTCTGTGTAAAGAAGTTGCTCTTTAGGTTCCTTCTAAATCTTTCCCCTCTCACCTTAAACATATGCTGTCTCGTTTTTGACTCCTCTAACCTGCAAAAAAAGACCTTGGCTATTCACCCTATCCATGCCCCTCATAGTGTTATAAAACCTCCATAAGGTCATCCCTCAACCTCCGATGGTCCAGGGAAAATAATGCAGCCTATTCAGATTGGAGATAAAAATGCAGGGGCTGGCAATTTTCCTGATCTATATTATTGGCTTAAACTTGGGTGGAAGATTCAATTTGATTGAAAAATATTAAATGTAATTTCTTTATTCAAAAGGGAGATAGAAAGAAAGCAGGAAACTATTGGGCAGTTAGTTTAACGTCTGTCCTTGGGAAGATGTTGCAATCTATCATTAGAGACATTACAGCAGAGCACTGAGAAAAAATTGAGGTAATCGGGCAGCGTCAACATGATTTTGTGAAAGGGAAATCATATTTAGCCAATTCATTGGGGTTCTTTGAGGAAGGAACTTATGTGGTCGATTAAGGGGAACTGATGGGTGCACCGTACTTAGATTTCAAACAATGCCCTACAACTAAAACCCTCCAACCCTGGCAACTTCTGTGTAAATATTTTCTGAATCTTTTCAAGTTTCACAACATCTTTCCTATAGCAAGGAGACCAGAATTGAATGCAATATTCCAAAAGTGGCCTAACCATTAGTGTTGAGGTTTCAGCATTTTAGACTTAGAAGGCACTAAAACATAGCTGCTAGCATTGCTGATGTGGCAAAGATAGGTTGCAAAGAGGAAGTTGTGAGGAGGAATTAAGAGCCTACAAAGGAGTGTGTGTATATATATATATAAGTTAAATGAATTGACAAAGATCTGGCAAAGGGAGTATAAAGTGGGAAACTGTGAAATTGTCAACTTTAGATGGAAGCATAAAAAAGATGCATATGTTATCTAAATTGTAGAGCTCTGAGATGCAGAAGGATCTGGGCACCCTGGTATAAGAACTGGAAAATGTTATTAGAAAAACCAATTGTTGTCGTTGTTTGTGAGTGGAATTGAATACAAAACTGTGCAGAAAAATGTTCAAAACTCTTCAGTTCTGAAGAAGGGACCTGAAATATTAACTCTTTTGGTCCACAGATGCTCCAGGACCTGCTGAGTTTCTATAGCAATTTCTCTTTTTGTTCGAAAATGTGGAGATTTTGCTTCAGTTGTCTAGAGCACAGGCGAGAGCACGTATGGAGTCCTGTGTATAGTGTGGGTGTGGGAGGCAACTCAGAGATGGTTCACTAGACTATTCCCCAAGTGGTCAGATTGGCTTACGAGAAAATGTTGGACAAGCTTATATCTACTGGCACAAGAGGCACTTGTTTGAAACATAAGAGATCTTGCAGGCTCTTGTCAGGATGTTTCCTCTCGAGAATTAGGGGTGACTGTTTAAAATAAAGAGTTACTCCATTTAAAACAGAGATTAGATTAGATTACTTACAGTGTGGAAACAGGCCCTTCAGCCCAACAGATCCACACTGACCCTCCGAAGAGCAACCCATCCCTACATTTACCCCTTCACCTAACACTAGGCCAATTCACTTAACCTGCACATTTTTGGACTGTGGGAGGAAACTGGAGCACCCGGAGAAACCCCACGCAGACACGGGGAGAATGTGCAAACACCACACAGACAGTTGCCTGAGGTGGAAATTGAACCCGGGTCTCTGGCGCTGTGAGGCAGCAGTGCTAACCACTGTGCCACCCATGCCGCCCACTAATGAGGAACATTTTCTCTCAAAGAAATTCATGTTTCTTTGGAATTCTATTCCACAAAAGGCAATAAAAGCAGAGCACTTGAATTCTCTTTTAAGTCAAAGGCAGGTAGCTTTTTGATTCACAAGGGGTGAAAGGTTACCAGGAGTAGGTGGGAATCTGGAGGTCAGATATGATCTTATTGAATGAGAGAGTGGGCTTGAGGGATCTAGGGG
Organism: Chiloscyllium plagiosum; assembly: GCF_004010195.1. Classification (NCBI taxonomy): domain Eukaryota; kingdom Metazoa; phylum Chordata; class Chondrichthyes; order Orectolobiformes; family Hemiscylliidae; genus Chiloscyllium; species Chiloscyllium plagiosum. The sequence goes on from NC_057731.1 coordinate 12,986,674, forward strand.
CCTACTCCTGCTCCTATGTTCATAGTTAAAATTTCAGTTATGTTTTCTAAATAGAAACTAGGTACTTTCCACTTTTAGAAAGGCTGGGTAAGTTTTCTCTTTCAGGTTCCACTGACCATACCAACAGAAACTAAATCAATGAAAGTCCTCTGCAATCATGTTCAGTTAATGCTTCTCAAGTAGGTTCACCCTTACTTTAACCTTGTCAAGCAACAGGAACGCTCATTAAGGGAGCTCTATGGGGTGAGAACAACAAAAAGTGAAAAAACCTGTATAGCACAAAGAAGGGTTTAGAGGGATATGGGTCAAGTGCTGGTAAATGGGACTAGATTAGGTTACGGTACCTGGTCGGCATGGACGAGTTGGACCGAAAGGGTGTTTCCATGCTGTACATCTCTATGACTCGGATTGGTCTCCCATGATGCAGTGGTAGTGTTCCTGCTCCAGAAGTATGTAATTTAGACAGGCAGCAGGCTGGAAGAGCACAGCAAGCCAGGCAGCATCAGGAGGTGGAGAAATCAATGTTCGGGTGTTATAGCATTGCTCTGCAGGTTGATTAAACTGTCAACACATGTCCAGGGGATGGGCTACATTCTAACATGGGCACTGAAAAAACACTGAATTACAGGGGGCTTCATAGTGGCACAGTGGTTAGCACTGCTGCCTCACAGCGCCAGAGACCTGGGTTCAATTCCCGCCTTGGGCAACTGTCTGTGTGGAGTTTGCACATTCTCCCTGTGTCTACGTGGGTTTCCTCCGGGTGCTCCGGTTTCCTCCCACAGTCCAAAGATGTGCAGGTTAGATGAACTGGCCATGCTAAATTGCCCGTAGTGTTAGGTGAAGGTGTAAATGTAGGGGAGTGGGTCAGGGTGGGTTGCTCTTTGGAGGGTGGGTGTGGACTTGTTGGGCTGAAGTGCCTGTTTCCACACTGTAACTAATCTAATCTATCTCCAGCCAGCTAACTGTCCACCAGTTCATTCAGGAGCCTTGGTAGTGCCACCCAGAAAAGTGGGTTGGGGGACATCAGAGAATCAATGCTACCTAAAAAGAAGTGGATGGAGGTGAGCAAATACAGATTAAAATTCAGAGGGCCAAGCATAGTGAGGAAACCCTCGGCAGGGGTTAATTACTGGGGCTTTGTTTCCTGCATGAGGCTTCAATGGGCTCCTGGTCTACTGCAGGGAGGCCAACTGTATGTGAAAGGCCCCCTCTCCATGAGGCAGGAGGATGTCCTGGAATCAGCCCTGTAAAGCACAAATCTTCTGCCCACATCTATGGAACCGATCTGTCTTACTGCCTACTGCTGAAGATCCACCTCACAGGTATACCTACCTCTGCGTCTATGGGATGGTAAAACTCAGCTCCTTTAAGAGTTTGACTGAACCGTTGCAGGAATCCTGATTAAGGCTTGTGTAACTTCAACGTTAAAGTAGGAGTTCAGGGAGCCTCTTGTGGTACAGTGGTAGTATCCCTACCACTAGACTGGGAAACCTGGGTTCAATTCTTGCCTGCTCCAGGGGTGTGTAATAGCAACTCTGAATGGATTAATTTTTTTTTAAAAAGCTGCCTTTGCTTTAGATCCTGCCATCCTTGGTTGAAGCTTGTCAGCTAACAGTGTAGTGCTAGTTGTCTGTCTGCTTGATGAGTTCCATTTTCTCTGTGGGAAATACTTGCAACCTATGCTTTCTTTGAATGGGTTAGTTCAGCATTGGCTATCTCACACACATTCGCTGTAAGTTTACCTTTCAAATACACTGTAAAAGAAAGGTATCTGAGTCCTTGTCCAGTTCATTGCCATCTATAAATTAAACTACCTTGCTTTGAGGCAGTAGATGGAGGCCATTCATGTTTATCTGTGACAAAACAGTTAAAACAAGGGAAATATGGCACTTTACAAGGACTGTTTCCTTATAGAGCCAGGGTTAAATAATATTTTTTCACTAATTACATTTCCCTCCAATTTCAATCAGTTTCTTTCTTCAATGAAATCCTTCACCTGCTCCTTTGTCTTCATCCTGACATATATTTTGACTATTCAACTATTCCTTAGCCCAATGCTAAGTGATGCTTACTGTTTATCTTTACTTGTATAACTCTATTTTCCTTTTTTTTCCCCTCACTTAAAAGGCAAATTTTAACCTATGCTGTAATACCTGTCTTCCCTTCACATACATGCCACTGGCATTCCAACTCTAAATGCTGCTCTCTCCTCACTCCAACTCACATGCTTTTAATTTAACTTGCCGTCCTGCATGGATAGCTATGGTAACTCCAGGCCATACTTGCCAATTGCTTTACTTTGGAAGGTAAATGTTTGTTCTTACAGTTGAGTGAGGTCAAAGGACAATATTACATAATTGTCACATAAGATGCCACATTAGCGATTTTATATGTGTGGTGTTTCAACTCATTCTCAGGGTGATGGGCCAGTTGTTTTATCTTGCTTGAATATTCAGAAGGTAATTAAGACTCTATAGTGTTGTTGTGGGGCTAGAGTTACTTAGCTCAAGACTAGGTAAGAACATTGTTTCAAGAACATTAGTTCTTAAAATTGCTATTCAAAACCTTCACAGTCACTTTTACCAAGTTGTTGCTTTATGTTCCTAAAGCATTTTTGAAATTTAAGTTCCCAAACTGCTTTGGTGTAGTTTGAGATCCTATTCTCTATGTTATTTGTAATAAAACTCCCGGAAGCGACGGCTTACCGGTCGAGCTCTATTCCGCTCTTTGGGACTATGTTATTTGTATACACTCCTTGCTGCTCAGTGCAAGCACACACTCTTCTGGATCAGAAGGTTGTGACTTGGTCCTGTTGAGAACAATATTCAGTTTGCTAATCTAGTTCAGTACACAGGACCATTATTAGACCTGTCGTCTTTCAGAAATGAGACTAAGCCAGGGACCCCTTTAGCATTTCAGGTGGATGTGAAAGTCTAATGCCACAATATTAAGAGCAGAGCATTCCCCACCAAGTGTCTTGGCTAATATTTATCCCTCAACGCACATCACTAAAACAGAAAACCTCATCAGTTATCTCATTGTCTTTGCGTCTATTTCCACATTTCCTCTGCTCGAAGAAAGGGTTTAATAAGATGCTACCTGAACTGGAAGGTTTGAGTTATAAGGAGAGGCTGGATATACTTTTTTTCCCTGAAGTGTGGGAGACTGAGGGTAGACCTTATGGAGGTCTATAAAATCATGAGAAACATAGATAAGGTAGATAGCCAACAGCAGGGGAGTCTAAAGCTAGATGGCATAGGTTTAAGGTGAGAGGGGAGAGATATAAAAGAGTCCGGGGGACAATTCTTTCATGAGGGTGGTGAGTGTCTGTATCAGGTTGCCAGAGATAGTGATAGAGGTGATTACAATTTTGTCATTTAAGAAATGTTTGGACAGGTACATGGATGGGATATGGACCAAATGCAGGCAAATAGGACTAGATTAATTGTGAAAACTGGGCAGCATGGTCAAGCTAGGCTGGAGGGCCTGTTTCTAGCTATAAACCTCTGTGACTCTATGATAGCATCATCACGGCAGGAAATGAAAAAGACATTTTGCACAGAGCCACAAATCGCAATCAGCAGTATGATAAAGACCAGATAATCTGATTTGTAATGCTAAATCAAGGGATGAATGTTGGCCAGGACTCGGGGGATAATTGTTCTGCTCTGCTTTGGACAGTAGTGAGGATACGTTGTGTGAAAACACCTCGATTAAGGTCACACTGCATCTGTGACAGTGCAGCACTTCCTCAGTACTGCACTGGTGTGTCATCCTTAATGTTGTGCTCAGGTCTTGCAGAGAAACTTAAATGTACAACCTTCAGTCTCAGAGGCACTGAATCACTATGAAAACAAGCAGGGACTGCCCATGGCATCTGACTCATTCTCTATTGCAAATTAGCTCCTCTTAATAGCAACAATCACTTGTATTTAGATAGCCTTTTTTAATGCCTGGAGGAGTCATAGGGGTGTGACAAAATAAATTTTAACACTATACTGCGCAAGGAGATATTAACGCAAATGGCGAAAATCTTGGTGAAAGCGTTAGAGTTTAGGAAGCTTCGTAAAAGAATAGAGTAAGGTACAGATGCAGGGGTTTGAGTAGAGAATTACAGAACTTAGGATCAAGAAAGCTTTAGCACAACCAACGTACGGTGACTAAAATCAAGGATGATCAAGAGGCTAGAATTAGATCAGTGAAAATATTTTGGAAGGCTATTTCTCGGAGTGTGTCAGAGTGAAAGTGAGGGGCAAGGCTACAGGGAGCACTTCAAGACAAGGATGAATATTTTAAATCATGTTATTGCTTCTAGTGCAATGTGCAAAGTTGGATGTGAATAAAAGTTTAAGAGCAAAGTTTTGGATATCCTTATGTACAGGAGGTACAGTTAGTAAGTTTGCAGTTGACATCAAAATTGGTCATGTAGTGGACAGCGAAGAAGGTTACCCCAGAGTACAACAGGATCTTGATCCAGGGAGCACTTCAAGACAAGGATGAATATTTTAAATCATGTTATTGCTTCTAGTGCAATGTGCAAAGTTGGATGTGAATAAAAGTTTAAGAGCAAAGTTTTGGATAGCCTTATGTACAGGAGGTACAGTTAGTAAGTTTGCAGTTGACACCAAAATTGGTCATGTAGTGGACAGCGAAGAAGGTTACCCCAGAGTACAACAGGATCTTGATCAATGGGCTGAGGAGTGGCAGATGGAGTTTAATTTAGACAAATGAGGTGCTGCATTTTGGAAAGGCAAATCAGAGCAGGACTTATACACTTAATGGTCAGACCTTGTGGAGTGTTGCTGAACAAAGAGACCTTGCAGTGGTGGTTCATAGTTCCTTGAAAGTGGAGTCACAGGTAGTGAAGGATAGTGAAGAAGGTGTTTGGTATGCTTTATTGGTCAGTGCTTTGAGTACAGGAGGTGGGAGGTCACGTTGCGGCTGTACATGGCCTTGGTTAGGCCTGTTTTGGAATACAGTGTGCATTTCTCCCTGCTCTAGGAAGGATATTGTGAACCTTGAAAGGGTTCAGAAAAGATTTACAAGGATGTTGCCAGGGTTGGAGGATTTGAGCTATAGGGAAAAGTTGAATAGGCTAGGGCTGTTTCCCCTGGAGTGTCGGAAGCTGAGGGGTGACCTTATAGAGGTTCATAAAATCATGAGGGGCATAGACAGGGTGAATAGCCAAGGTCTTTTTCTTGGGAGTGGGGGAGTCCAGAACTCGAGGGCAAAGGTTTAAGGTGAGAAGGGAAAGATTTAAAAAGGACCTAAGGGGCAACTTTTTCACACAGAAGGTGCTACGTGTATGGAATGAGCTGTCAGAGGAAGTAATGGAGGCTAGTACAATTACATCATTTAAAAGGCATTTGGATAGGTATATCAATAGGAAGGGTTTGTAGGGATATGGGCCAAGTGCTGACAAATGGGACTAGATTAGATTGAGATATCTCGTCAGCATGGACGAGTTGGACCGAAGGATCTGTTTCCGTGCTGTATAGCTTTATGATTCTTTCCAGAGTGCAATGTGGGGGACCTGGTAGACATGCTTGAGAATAGTCTAGTCTTGAAGTTGTAAAGCATGAGTGAGGGTTTTAACCACTGATAAGCTGAGATGGGATGAAGTTAGGCAACATTATGAAGGTCGAAAGATGTGGTCTTGGGACGATATGGAGATGTGGTTGGTTTGCTCAGCTCGCAGTTATATGTGACGTTTCAGGTTGTGAAAATTTGGTTCCAATTCAGGACTGATGCCATGGAGAAAACTGAACTTTGCTTTGCTAGTTTTGCTTAAAATAGTATTTTATCTCAATGATACTTCGTCAAAGATCTTAGGGCATGGTTTCCTCCTGTCAGTTACAAATGCCACCTCAGAAATGTGTGTAAGACTCATCAGACAAGATCTGATCCTGTGGCTGAAATATCCCCCTGTGTTGTTTCATTCCATGATCTAACACTGGGAGAAAGTGAGGACTGCAGATGCTGGAGCTCAGAATCGGGAATGTGGTGCTGGAAAAGCACAGCAGGTCAGGCAGTATCTGAGGAACAGGAGAATCAACATTTTGGGCATGATTCCTCATGAAGAGCTTATGCCAGAAATGTTGATTCTCCTGCTCCTTGGATGCTGGCTGACCTGCTGTGCTTTTCCAGCACCACACTCTAGACCATGATCTAACACTATATTTTAGCACTTTAAGTAGTCTACTATTTTATTTCTATCTCTAAGTTAATTTCCCTACTCCAGTACCTCAAATTAAAACTTACCCTTGTTTTTAAATCTCTTTCTGATCTTGCCCAAGCTACCTCTGACATCACCTCCAATCCTTGCTCTCAATGGGACTCTGCTTTCCCCTAACTCTGACCTTAGATTTTACTTAGATTATTTCCAGTGTGGAAACAGGCCCTTTGGCCCAACAAGCCCATACTGACCCGCTGAAGCACAACCCACCCAGACCCATTCCCCTATATTTACCCCTTCACCTAACACTACAGGCAATTTAGCATGGCCAATTCACCTAACCTGCACATTTTTGGATTGTGGGAGGAAACCGGAGCACCCGGAGGAAACCCATGCAGACACGGGGAGAATGTGCAAACTCCACACAGAGAGTCGCCTGAGGCAGAAATTGAACCCAGGTCTCTGGCGCTGTGAGGCAGCAGTGCTAACCACTGTGCCACCATGCCGCCCACGACCTCTTGTATATCCTCCTTTCCCCTGTCCTGCCTTAGTCACCTGAGGACACCAGCTCTGTAGAATTCTCATCCTGTGTCGCTCCATTTCTTCTCTTTCTTCAGTTTTAACAACCTTCTCATCATTAAATCTTTTTGGCCTCTCCTATTCTCCTTGCGTTCTCAGTTTGGTCTGTTTTCAGCAGCTGCATATAATGCTAGTTACATCGAAAGTATGATGTGAATTTAAGTTACCAACCCTGATTATTAATTCCATTTGTTTTCAATAAGATTAGTGTTATGGATCTGTAGTTGCTTTTCTTCAATAGGAGAAATATATTTGCAACTTCTAGCCAGTTGGAATCTCCCCATGTTTACTCACTTCCTCAGAATGATTGTTAGTGCTCCACACGACCAAGCATCTCGACATTGCACCCATCCTCAAGAATTCCCTTTCAGAGGGAAAACATCCAGTTAAAAATAATCTTGCAAAATAATGTACTGGTCATACTGGAGTTCCACTTTGAAATGTACAAGACAAGTCAGACCAGAGGATGTCAATTAAAAGTTGATCGCTTGTTTTCCTTTGATGTATAATTACTTGCGTAATTATCAAATTGACAAGTGCTTATGTACAACTACGTATAACTATTTGGCATAGGTTTGTATCTTTGGAAATAGGGAATATTGTGTAATGTCTCCTAAAATACCTTTAAGATACATTGTCATGACATCATCACTGTATCATAACATGACCTAAAGGTATAAAGATCTCATACTCCATCTTAACTCAGATTATTTAAGGAAGGATCCTCCATCCTAATAGTCTCGATATTTAGATGTCTGAGGAATGAAGTGTTTTTGTATGATAGTTAGCTGTAATAAACACCAACCACAGAAGGCTGTGGAGGCCATAAACAGGTCCAGGCAGCGGGCCGTAGAGGGGGTTGTTAAGGCCAATTGCCTGCCCCTATTCCGTGGTTATGTTAGAGCCCGGGTGTCTCTGGAGAAGGACCATGCAGTGTCCACCAACACCCTAGAGCTGTTCAGGGAGTGGAGTGCATTATTTCCCCCTCCAACTCTATTTTGATTTAATCCCTGCCCTCCCCTTCACTGTTTGATCACTCAGCATTGCCCTTTGATAAGAAGGGCATGCTTGTCTCTGGCCAGTTGGGTGTTTCCTTTCTTCCTGGTGGTGGAATATAAATAAAGATTCATGCACTAAGAAAGAAAAATAAACAGGAGAGTCAGTGAGTCTGCTCTTTCTAGGGACTGTCTTCGGTCTAGCTGGTCAGAGGCCATGTGGAAATAAAGGGTGACTTGGTGAGTTTTGGGGGACCAGCTTGTATTTTCACGGCAGAGCTCTACCTTTGTCCCATTAGCATTTCCATTACAGGGTAATGGGGTTACTGCAATTATATTAGCACTTGTATGAACGTGAAGACTTTTGATGTTTCCCTAAATCAAGACCTGCCTGGAAATAGAGAGCTGTCTCTAGTCCCAGTCCAGCATTAGGCCTAATGTCTGTTCAATGCAAAGGGTTCAGAAGCTTCTGGAAAGATAGTCATATGATCAACCTCAGACATTGATCATAAAACTGCTCCCTTTTAAAAGAAGTAGAGTTGAAACACAACAACCATACAGACGAAAGATCCCTCAACGTCAATCGTCTTTCTCTTTTGGACACTGTTATGCTTTTTGATTTTTTTTATTTCTTGATACCTTAAAATCCAAATAATTACAAATTAATGCTGTAAGTTGTAATAAGGACTTAACCAGTTACTGTGACTTCCTATTGCTTTAACTGCTGTATGAATGCCATTAACCAATTTGCCATCACTGTTAACATTGCAAGCAGTGCAATTTCCTTTGACAATACTATCAGCCATAATCAGACATTAGCTGCAGGTTTTAACCAACCTGTTCAACCATGAACAACACCTCTCTAATGTGGATGTGATTTGAACCCAGACTTTCTGACTCAAAGCTAGAAACACTGCCGCTGCACTAAAGACCCTGAGCCCATATTTCCAGAACGTTATCCTAGGCACTTGAATTACTGCTACAGTGACATTAGCGCATGGGCACTATCTTTCCTTGATGTATGAAATGATGCTCTAAACCATCTAAATAATTTTCCCTCAATGCAAACATGGATTAGTTTGCAATCACAAAACAGCAACAGGGACATGGATTGATCATGAAAATAGACTATAGAGGAAAGTACCACAACAGAGATTGGCGAAAAGAAAAGTCGTCAGTAAATTTCACATCTGATGGAAGGTGAAATATACTATCATGACAAGACTGAGAAACTGCTGTGTAAAACAAACACTCAAGATAAACGAGGTGGACAGTTTGACAAAGTATTTCCAGAAGGCTCACAAAAACCTTATTAGAAGGTTTATGCTAGGTAGCCAAATTCAAGTCACTTGTCTGAAGTTACATTTGAAACAGAATTTAGAACAATTTCCAGATGCCAATGGCTAGCTGTGAAGTGGCATTGATAAAGCTATTTGTTTTCCGGGTGAAGACTTGGTGAAAGACATCGACTGTGCACTTCTGAGGTTTTGCCTGAAAATTATGAATGAAGTCAAAAAGCAGTATCATGCAAAGTGATTTGAAATCTGCTGCTGAGCTACCAGGCAGTGGAGTATTCATTACAAGCCTTGGAGCAAAATCTTGCAGCCCAAGTACTTTAGTGGAAACTGCAACAAAGAAGAGATTGGGGGAAGATAAAGCTAACAGCAAATTTCACATGTATTCTGTTGAAGAGTTGTTCATTGTACATTTGGTCAGACAGTTGGCTGATATCCATGACACTGCATAGCTCAGTTTATAGCTTCTATTTACGAAAGAAGACTTGAAGATTCAAATAATCACTGGCAAGTTTTTGGGATGAAAACAAAGCTCATTGTGTCAATCTTCTTGATATTTTAAAATATCTTGTGGAAAAGTTGAGAATTTATTTGAAGAACTTAACTTCAGTCATAATTGATGGTTCACTTGCAATAGACTGGGGTTATTTTCCCTGGAGCATTGGAGGCTGCAGGATTAGCTTATAAAAGTTTATAAAGTCATGAGGGGCATGGGTACGGTCAATAGCCAAGGTCTTTTCTCCAGGGTAGGGGAGTCCTAAACTAGAGAGCACAGACTTAAGGAGAGAGGGGAAAGATTTAGAAGGGCCCTCAGGGTCAACCTTTTCATGCAGAGGGTGGTGCGTGTATGGAATGAGTTGCCAGAGGAAGTGTTGTAGGCTGGTACAATTACAACATTTAAAAAACATCTGGGTGAGTACACAAATTAGAAGGGTTTATAGGGATATAGGCCAAATGCTGGCAAATAGTCTAGATTAATATGGGATATCTGGTCGGCATGGACTGATTGGATCACAGGGTCTGTTTCTGTGCTGTACATCTCTAAGACTCTAATTATGGAACAATTCTGATTTGTCAATTTGCTAAATCAGCATGTAACTGTGAACAGCCAGGACGGTGATGCATTAACTTTGGTTTACTCCGTTGTACAGAAAGCAAATCTCAGTGGTGAGACGTACCTGCAGAAAGATGTGATGAACAAAATTGTCAAAATCGTCTCTGTTATATGCGGTCGTGTTCTGAACAATCGTTAATTTACAGAGTTGTTGAAAGAAGTGGAATTAGATTGGATCAACATTAAACCTTTTGTTAACATGCAATGGCTAAGATGCAGAAAGATCTTGTAACAACTTGGTTCCTCCTTCTTTCCTATTCCAAACTACCTTTCCAAGGGAAGAGTTAAAAATCACACAATGCCAGGTTATAGTCCAACAGGTTTATTTGGAAGTACAAGCTTTTGGAGTACTGCTCCTTTGTCAGATACAAGTGGGGTAGGATAATTTAATGTTTTATCAGTATTTAAGTTACTTCAGGGTTGTTACTTGAAAGAAATTCTGGCATTTAAATATTAATCAATTGAAACCGGCAAACCCAATCTAATTGATTAAAGACTTAACAGTAATGTAGGCTTGTTCAATACATCCCATCAGCTGGATGATACTTTGATCGTTTATTATAAATTCTGTGTCCTATGATCCTGCCCCACTAGCTACCTAATGAAGGAGCAGTACTCTGAAAACTTGTATGCCCAAATAAACCTGTTGGACTATAACCTGGTGTCGTGTGATTTTTAACTTGTCCACCTCAGTCCAAAACCGACTCCTCCACATCATTTCCAAGGGAAGTGTAACCACCTTCTGTGACTGCAGACGCAGTGTGAAAACGTGACTTTTGTTTTCAGATAATCAGCACGCCCACTTGACTGAAGCAAACCTGAAGCTTCAGGATAAAAGAAAGCTGATTGACAGTTTGGTGAAGTATGTGTGAGTTTCAGGCAAAACTGAAACTTTTTGTGGCACACACTAAGAATCAGCATTTCATGCACTTTCGAACTCTGAGATGGTATGCAGACGCTGATTTTGAGAGACTGGGCTGTGTAAACTGGTCAGAGATTATGCTCAGCATACCTGCTAAGCCCTCTATGTCATATTTTCATAGAAGTTTGGGCACCTTTCAGTTCGTACAGATCTTTTCACTTTCTCGTCAACTATTTTTGCCTATCACAAGGGCTTGTGGGTGTATTGTCCCTGGACAGGGGCTGTATCCAAAGAGATTTGCTTTTGTATCATAGCCAAACAAATCATCGGGGGAATCTGTCTCTGTGCAGACATCTTTTGAAAGAAGATAGTTCTCCATTTTGGCACCGCAAACCTTTTTTCGGTGTATAACCCAGTGTGGATCTGTGAATTCACTTCTTCTGCAAGCAATGTGTATGAAGTTAAGTCTTGATCACAGATATTGGAGGTGAATGTGGAGCTATTGGAGCAGAAGCTAAGGAGAAGAGGAATCTTGCCATGCCTCTGGGAGAATGGGGATGGCGTGACAGCAGGAATGTGGGAAGTGGGGCAGCGAAGAGAGTAGTGAGAGCTATTACAGAGCGGGCCTTAGAAAGAGCAAATGGTCTCCTTCTGTGCCATAAATAAATGATGCTATGACCCAGTTGAGGGCATTGTCAAATAAGATTAGGAGAAATCATCAGGTGAGGAAAAAAGATGCATCTGAAACAGCTTTTTGTCAGTGCTGACTTGCTAGGGACTCCGGTACTGTATGATTCTATGATTCATTGGTGTGGAAGGTTGTATACAACAGTTGTGACAAAGGTAAGTAACTAGAACAATGGAATGAAATCCTGACAGGAAGTGGTCAAAGTAGCTACAGGGATCCATGGGCATATGGTGAATGTTTGTTTATAGCCCATCCACAGAAATATTTAAAAGGTAGCTGGATGGGTATATGAATAGGAAGGGTTTGGAGGGATATGGGCCGGGTGCTGGCAGGTGGGATTAGATTGGGTTGGGATATCTGGTCGGCACGGACGGGTTGGATCGACGGGTCTGTTTCCATGCTTTACATCTATATGACTCAATGACTCTAAGGGAAATGAGGAGTTGGAGATGGGCCATACGGAAAGATGGAAATTGGAAGAAAAGTTGATGAAGATTTTCAAGTTAAGACCAAAAACAAGAAACTGAACCAAACCAGTCATCACTATATTCAACAGGACTTTTTAAGAAAAGAACGTTCAACAAGCCCATAAAAACCACCAGGTATAGTTAGGACCTGTGTCAGCCCCATCCTTTACTTGGAGGAAGTGAGTGGAGCGAAAGGATGATTGAGGTCAATGCGAGAGCACTCAGCCGCGCTGGGAAAGTTTGGTGGTGAATGGAAACTGCCTGGGTCACTATTTGAGGAAGAATTGGAGAGCCCTCAGACAGTAATGCACTCTTCCACACGTCACAGCAGATGGGGATCAATTCAGAGAGAATGCCTGTCCATGACGAAAGAGAGGTCATTCGGGCTAGGAAGGTAGAAATTGTTCAAGTGATAGAGAGCACAATGGGGTGGGGAGAAGCTGGATAAAGTGAGGGAAAAGAAATTGAATTAGGATGGAAATGGTCCTGTTAATTTATTCTCTCCTGCCTTCCTCTATGTAAGAAAGATTCTCTTTTATTCTTTTTCCTATTTCACATACCTATCTCCTTTCTAATATTTCCTGGTTCTGATGTATGGCCATGAACTGAAGCATTGACTCTGCCTATCCCTTCAGAGATGCCACTTGACCTCCTGAGTATTTCCAGCAATTCCTGTTTAGATTTCCTTGCATGTTCATGTTGTCCAACATGGAGGGTCTAGCCTTTGTTGTTTCCAGGCTTGTGCACTGTAACTCTATCAGCGGGACATAACCAGGCATGATATCCAAACTGTGAATAGGTCAGTGGTCCGTATAGTATACTTGGTCACTCAACACGATGGCTGCTGTATTGATCATGTGATTTCCTCAGTTCACGGAGACATGAAGCAGAAAGGGACAGAATCATTCTGACCTGTGCTCTCGAGTTTGCCTTGGGTAGGTTAAATTCCTCAGCACTATCATTTTTATTTTGCTTGATCAATTTTCCAACACCCTCATGAAATCCAGCCTTTTACTTCTGTACTCCATCTTTTGTAATGACCAGCAAATGTCGCTCTTATCTTTCGCATTGAAAAGATTGAGAGGATAAAAGAGTTGCATTTTATGAATACAAACTACACTTGGGTTTTTTTTGACCTGCAGCTTTACTATCTGAGTTCCTGCCTATTTATTGTCATTTTAATGTGAGTGTGCATTTATCAAATTGTCCCTATAATTCTAATATTTAAAAAGCTAAGAGCCTCACCAATGCTCTGTACAATTGATGCAGTAAAGGAAAAGGTATTAGGTGTACCCCAGAAGATAGCACTACATCTGTACTTAGGGAGGATATTCCCAGAATTACATCCAGGGAAGTTATTTGGGTGGAACTGAGAAATAAGAAAGGGATGATCACCTTATTGGGATTGTATTATAGACCCCCAATAGTCAGAGGGAAATTGAGAAACAAAGTTGTAAGGAGATCTCTGTTATCTGTAAGAATAATAGGGTGGTTATGGTTATTTTAACTTTCCACCATAGACTGGGACTGCCATAGTGTTAAGGGGTTAGATGGAGAGGAATTTGTTAAGTATGCACAAGGCAATTTTCTGATTCACCTGGATGTACCTACTAGAGAATGTGCAAAACTTGATCTACTTTTGGAAACTAAGGCAGGGCAGGTGACCGAGGTATCAGTGGGGGAGCACTTTGGGGCCAGTGACCATAATTGTATTAGTTTTAAAATAGCAATGGAAAAGGATAGACCAGATCTAAAAGTTGAAGTTCTAAATTGGAGGAAGGCCAATTTTTTGACAGTGTTAGGAAAGAACTTTCAAAAGCTGACTGGGGGCAGATGTTCGCAGGTAAAGGGATGGCTGGAAAATGGGAAGCCTTCAGAAATGAGATAACGAGAATCCAGAGAAAGTATATTCCTGTTAGGGTGAAAGGAAAGGCTGGTAGGCATAGGGAATGCTGGATGACTAAAGAAATTGAGGGCTTGGTTAAGAAAAAGAAGTTAGGTGTAGACAGGATAGATCGAGTGAATCCTTACAAGATTATAAAGGCAGTAGGAGTATACTTAAGAAAGAAATCAAGAGGGCACAAAGGGGACATGAGAAAGATTTTAGAAGCCCTACAGTGTGGAATCAGGCCATTCAGCCGATCAATGTCCACACTGACCCTCCAAAGAGCATTCACACAGACCCACACTCCTACCCTATTCCTGTAACCTTGCATTTCCCATGCATAGCCTACCTAGCCTGTAAGACCCTGGACATTATGGGAATTTTCCCATGGCCAATCCATCAAACCTGCATATCTTTGGACTGTGAGAGGAAACCAGAGCATCTGGAGGAAACCCATGCAGACACGAGGAGAATGTGCAAACTCCACACAGTTGCCTGGGATGGGAATTGAAAATGGGTCCCTGGTGCTGTGAGGTAGCAGTGCTAACCACTGAGCCACAGTACCGCCCCAATGGGTGGTTCTGTCACAGATACACAATAGGTTTGGACCCAAGTGTTCTAAGGCCTACTGAGCCTCATCCAAAGGCCATCCTACAAGAAATGAGTCCATCACCTATGAGTATGAAAGTATAACCGTGACACAGAAAGAGACTGTAGTCAGCACAGAAGATGTGACCCAGTATTTGTATTATAAATTATTAAATGGATCCAAAAATATCTAGAGTTCCAAAGTTAGTTGAACTTCAGAAAGTCAGAACTTTACAAATTAATTTACATTGGCACTTTTGGTGACTTCTCTCATGTTTATCAAACTGAAGTAAGTTGGCACTGAGGGTTAGATCAGACATTATCTGCAGTATCTGCATACCCCAAGGCTAAGTGCAACAAGGACCATTACACATTCAAACATGGCTCTTTGTTTACATAAATTAAAAATAAATACAATTTCTAAAGTACATATTCATTGAATGGATGGAATTTCTGATTAATTTGTTTTAATACAAGAAGTCAACCTGAAAAGTAATTAAAGTATGCATATAATAACTGAACCGAACAGAAAACCGAACCAGAGAAAATCTATGCTACAGTAGTTTAAAGTATTAGATGATAAGGTGACTCACTAGTAGTTTTCATTACAAAAGCTTACCCACGACCCCGAGAAAGACTTTTATATTCTTCCTGACCTCAGTGTTAATCTTACAAATTCATTTATTTTAAAAGACAATTTGCAATTGGGAATGTTGCAATGGATATTTGTAATTTGCAGAAATATCGTAAATGAGGACTTTTTTTTAAGGAAGTGACGTCCCAAGTTGCTGCAGATGAATAGTATGGCATTACTGTCAGTTCAAGTTTTCTTCAGTTCAAACTAATAGAAATTACATCTTGAGGTGCAATGTGTAAGATGACATGTAATTGTGGAGAGATACCAAGCAAGCAAACATTGGAATAGATAAGGCTATTGGATGAAATGAAAGAGGGGAAAAGGACAGAGAGCTGGCCAGATGCCAAAAATAAAAATCAAAGAACTTTGGCACATAGAGTTAAGGAGAATCCAAAGGGTTTTTACAAATACATTAAGGACAAAAGAGTAACTAGGGAGAGAATAGGGCCCCTCAAAGATCAGCCTTTGTGTGGAGCCGCAGGAGATGGGGCAAATACTAAACGAGTATTTTGCATCAGTGATTACTATGGAAAAGGACATGGAAGATATAGAATGTAAGGAAATAGATAGTGATATCTTGAAAAATGTCCATATTACAGAGGAGGAAGTGCTGGATGTCTTAAAACGGTTAAAAGTGGATAAATCCCCAGGACCTGATCAGGTGTGCCATAGAACTCTGTGGGAAGCTAGGGAAGTGACTGCTGGGCCTCTCGCTGACATATTTGTATCATCGATAGTCACAGGTGAGGTGCCAGAAGACTGGAGATTGGCAAATGCGGTGCCACTTTTTAAGAAGGGTGTAAGGACAAGCCAGGGAACTATAGAACAGTGAGCCTGACGTTGGTAGTGGGCAAGATGTTGGAGGGAATCCTGAGGGACAGGATGTACATATATTTGGAAAGGCAAGGACTGATTAGGGATAGTCATCATGGCTTTATGCGTGGGAAATCATGTCTCACAAACTTGATTGAGTTTTTTGAAGAAGTAACAAAGAGGATGATGAGGGCAGAGCGGTAGATGTGATCTACATGGACTTCAGTAAGGCATTCGACAAGGTTCCCCATGGGAGACTGGTTAGCAAGGTTAGGTCTGATGGAATATAGGGAGAACTAGCCATTTTGATACAGAACTGGCTCAAAGGTAGAAGACAGAGGGTGGTGATGGAGGGTTGTTTTTC
>NC_057731.1:13003562-13009401 GCF_004010195.1 Chiloscyllium plagiosum
AATTAGATAAATGTGAGGTGCTGCATTTTGGGAAAGCAAGTCTAAGCAGGACTTATACACTTAATGGTAAGATCCTAGGGATTGTTGCTGAATAAAGAGACCTTGGAGTGCAGGTTCATAACTCCTTGAAAGTGGAGTCGCAGGTAGATAGGATAATGAAGAAGGTGCTTGGTATGCTTTCCTTTATTGGTCAGAGTATCGAGCACAGGAGTTGGGAGGTCATGTTGTGGCTGTACAGGACATTGGTTAGGCGACTGTTGGAATATTACTTGCAATTCTGGTCTCCTTCCTATCAGAAAGATGATGTGAAACCTGAAAGGTTTAGAAAAGATTTACAAGGATGTTGCCAGGATTGTAGGATTTGAGCTATAGGGAGAGGCTGAATAGGCTGGGGCTGTTTTCCCTGAAACATCAGAGGCTGAGGGGTGACCTTATAGAGGTTTATAAAATCATGAGGGGCATGGATAGGATAAATAGACAAAGTCTTTTCCCTGGGGTAGGGGAGTCCAGAAATAGAGGGCATAGGTTTAGGATGAGAGGGTAAAGATATAAGAGAGACCTATTGGGGCAATATTTTTATGCAGAGGGTGGTATGTGTATGGAATGAGCTGTTAGAAGAAGTGGTGGAGGCTGGTACAATTTCAACATTTAAGAGGCATTTGGATGGGTATATGAATAGGAAGTGTTTACAAGGATATGGGCTAGATGCTGGCAGGTGGGACTAGATTGGGTTGGGATGTCTGGTCAGCATGGACTGGTTGTACCGAAGGGTCTGTTTCCATGCTGTACATCTCTTTGACTCTATGAACTCTTTGGGGAGCAAGGGAAGAGATTTCTGGGCCCTTTCCTGAGATATTTGTATCATCAACAACCCGGGTGAGGTGCCAGAGGACTGGGAGTTGGCTAATGTGGCGCCATTATTTCAGAAAGTTGGCAAGGAAAAGCCAGTGAGCCTTATGTCAGTGGTGGGTAAGATGTTGGAGCGGATTCTGAGGACAGGAATTACATGTAATGGGAAAAGCAAGGACTGGTGAAGGACAGTCAGCGTGGTTTTGTGCGTGGGAAACTGCCTCATTAACTTGATTGAGTTTTTTGAAGAAGTAACAACAAAGATTGTTGAAAGCGGTGTGGTAGACGTTTTCTATAAGGACTTCAGTAAAGCATTTGACAAGGTTCTGCATGGCTGGTTAGTAAGGTTAGATCACATGGGATCCAGGGGGAGCCAGGCAATTGGATTCAAAATTAGCTTGAAGGTAGGAGACAGAGTGTGGTGGTGGAGGGATGTTTTTTGGACTGGAGACTTGTAACGTGTGGTGTGGCACAAAAATTGGAGCTGGGTTTGATGTTTTTCATCATTTATGTAAATGATTTGGATGGGAATGTAGGAGATATGGATAGTAAGTTTGCAGATGACACCAAGTTGTGTTGCAGTGGACAGTGAAGAAGATTATGTCAGAGAACAATAGGAGCTTTATCAGATTGGCCAATGGGCTGAGGTGTGGCAGATGGAATTTAGTTAATATAAATGTGAGGTATTGTATTTTGGTAAGGCAAGCCAGGGCAGGACTTATGCATTTAATGGTAGGGCCCTGGGGAGCATTGCCGATCAAAGAGACCTAGGGATGGAGGTTCCTTGAACATGGAGTCACGCATAGACAGGGTGGTGAAGACAGCATTTGGCAGGCTTGCCTTCATTAGTCAGGGCATTGTGTATAGGAGTTGGGACATTAGTGAGGCCACTTCTGGAATAATGCGAAGAATTCTTGTCACCCTTCTATAGAAGGATGTTGTTAAACTTGAGAGGGTGGAGAAAAGACTTACTAGGATGTTGCTGGGACTGGAGGGTTTGAGTTATAGGGAGAGATGGAATAGGCTGGCACTTTTTTCCCCAGGATCTTCAGAGGCTGAAGGCTGACCTTATAAAGGTATAATAAAATCATGAGGAGCATGGACAAGGGGAATAGCCAAGGTCTTTTTTCTTGGGTTGGGAGTCTAAAACTAGAGGACATAAATCATAACGTCATAGGGTCATAAGTTTAAGGTGGGAAGGGAAAAGATTTAAAAGGGCCCCTAAGGGGCAACGTTTTCATGCAGAGGGTTGTGCCGGAGGAAGTGCTGGAGGCGGCTGCAATTATAATATTTAAAAGGCACCTGGATGGGCCTATGAATAGGAAGGACTTAGAGAGATATGGGCCAAGTGCTGACAAATGGGACCAGATTAGATTGGGATAGATGGTTGGTATGGATGAATTAGATTGAAGGGTCTGCTTCTGTGCTAGATGACTCTGACTCTGTAAATCCTCTTACATAAAAAACAACATACCATTTGATTTCTTGCTAACTGCTGCATCTGCATGTTAGTTTTTGGGAATTCATGGATAAGGACCTTGTCTAGGTCCTTTGGGCAATACTTTCCAGATTCTTACCATTCAAAAAAATACGTTAACTTGCCATTTCCTTCTATCAAAGTGGATAACTTTGCACTTATGTGTATTATACTTCATTTACAATGTTCTAATCCATTCACATAATCTGTCCAATTCCACCTGAAACCTTCTTATATCCTCCTCACAGCAAACATTCTCACCAGCTACACCTGGAAATATTGGAATTGATCCCCACATCAATCATTTGCAGAGATTGTGAACTGCTGTGGACTGAATCCTGCTCCTTGTAGTACTCCACCAATCACAGCCTGCCTTCCTGAGAATAATCCATTTATTCTGATTGCTTTCTGTTTGTTAACCAATTCTCAATCCACACAAGTCAATTACCCACCATCCCCTGCCTTCTATGTTTGTTTACTAACTTCTCATGTGGGACTTCCTCATCACATCCATTTATTCTCCTTTACCAATGTTACAAGGAAATTCCTCAAAAACACCAACACATTTATCAAAGATATTTCCCTTTCATAAATTCATGTTGGTTTGGTCCCAGTTTTACCATTTACCAGTTGCTGGATCTTTGATAATTGATTTGAACACATTCCCCATTGTTGACATCAAACTAACAGCTTTTCGATTCTCCATTCTTATTCCTTCTCCTTTGTTAAATAGAAGGGTTGGGTTTGTCATCTGCAGGAACTTTCATAGAATCTATGGATATTTAAAAAATAATCTCCAGTGTCTCTACACCCATCGCCTTCAGGTCTCTTGCAATTAGCTTATCTGGTCTAGGGGCTTTACCGACTCCAATCCACTTAACCTTTCGAGCACTAACTCTTTATGAATACTACCTTTTCTCAGTTCTTCATTTTCACAGCTTTCTTCAGATTATTTAATATTTCAAGTAGACGTTCTGTGTCGATTAATCTAAAACAATGATTAGTTTCTCTGCCATTTCCCTGTTCTCCGCTATAGATTCTCCTCTCTCCACCTGTAATGGGCCCACATTTCTTCAAGGTAATCTGTTCCTTTCCACACACTCAAGGACACTTTTACAGTCTGTGTTCATGTTTCTTGCTCCATCCTATTCATTTTATCTTTCACTTACATGGTCATAATTTACCGATGTCTGAATTGCTCCAAATTCCTAGTTGGTTCTTCGACATACTGCTGCAGAAACAAATCCAGCATATACTTCAGGAATTCAGCTTGCATTTAGCATTAGAGTTGGTTATGTTTATAGTGACCACATGCCAATGAAAGTTGCCCATTATTACTGTATTATCCACATCACATGCTGCAGGGGGACTTGGATAAACTGCAGAATTGGGCTGAGAGGTGGCAAATGGAGTTCAATGCAGCTAAATGTGAGGTGATGCACTTTGGGAAGAATAGCAGGAAGGCAGAGTACTGGGTCAATGGAAAGATTCTTGCTAGTGTGGCAGAGGGATCTTGGAGTCCATGTGCATGATCTCTGAAATTTGCCACCCAGGTTGATAGTCCTGTTAAGATGGCATATGGTGTGTTAGGTTTCATTGGTAGAGGGATTAAGTTCCAGAGCCACAATATCATGCTGCGAGTATACAAAACGCTGGTGTGGCCACACTTGGAATATTGTGTAGCGTTCTGGTCGCCCCATTACAGGAAGGATGTGGAAGCATTGGAAAAGGTGCAGAGGAGATTTACCAGGATGTTGTCTGGTCTGGAAGGAAGGTCTTATGAGGAAAGGCTGAGAGAATTGGGTCTGTTCTCATTGGAAAGAAGAAGGCTAAGGGGTGATTTGATAGAGACATACAAGATGATCAGAGGATTAAGTAGGGTAGACAGTGTAAGAGTTTTTCCTAGGGTGATGACGTCAGCTTGTACAAGGGGACATAACTACAAATTGAGGAGTGATAGATTTCAGAAAGATGTCAGAGGCAGGTTCTTTATGCAGAGAGTGGTAAGGGCGTGGAATGCCCAACCTGCTAATGTAGTCAACTCAGCCACAGTAGGGAGATTTAAACAATCCTGGATAAGCACATGGATGATGATGGGATAGTGTAGGGGGATGAGCTGAGAATAGTTCACAGGTCAGCACAACATCGAGGGCCGAAGGGCCTGTTCTGCGCTATGTTGTTCGATGTTCTAATTTCCCAATTTATGCAATGTCCAATAATTACCATTGCTGTTTGGTGACCTATAAACAATTCCCACCAATGTTTTTTGTCCCTTACAATTTCTGAGCTTCACTCAAATTGACACAGCATCTTGATCCTGTGATCTCGCATCTTCTAAAACTTGGAGCACTCGCATGGGTCTCTTAAGGAAGCATTATGTCTAAGTAACTTGGGGTTTTGATAAGGTAATGATGCCACTGACTCTCTGAAGGCATTCAATGCTGTGCCACACGACAGATTTGCAGGCAAATCTAAGCTCCTGGAATGAAAGGGGCAATGCCAACAAGAATACATAATAGGCTGAGAGAGAGGGAACAGACAGAAATGGTTAATGGATGTTTTCCAGACAGTGGGAAGGTTTGTAATGGAGCTCCCCAGGGGCAGTGATGGGAGGCTTGAATTGCCTCATATACCTAATGATCTCTATCCTGTGGTACAGGTCCAAATTTAAACATTTGTGCAGGAGATGACATTTGGTAGCATTTCAAACTATGAGTGCAAGAGTGTAGATATTCCAAAGGGTGTAAACAATTTGGTGGAGTGGATGGATAGTTGGCAGAAGACATTCAAAATGGAGAGGTGTCACATGTTCCACTTTGGGGGGAAGGACATTGAAGGTTATTCAATAATGGGCATTATTCAAGACGAGGAGCAGGAGCAGAAGCAGAGGGGTCTGGGTGGATATGTCAGGAAGTGATATAAGGAGGCAGGACAAGTTGAGAGCATGGTTAATAGTTTATGAGAAGATGGGGGTGGGGTGGGCTCCTGACCCCGGGCTCACTCACTCCATCCACTTTTATTTCCATTACTTCCTTATTCTCTCTCTTTTTTTCATTGATTTTAAATTTTATTTTACTGACATCTTGTTGAGGAACTCAGTCGCAGCGATGGCATGTGAGCCCCATTGCTTGGTGAGTGAGACCAGTGTACAGTGAGTGAGCCAAGTGTACGGTGAGTGAGCCCAGTGCTCGGTGAATGAGTTCAGTGCTTGGTAAATGAGCCAGTGTGCGGTGAGTGAGCCCAGTGCTTGGTGAGTGAGCTCAGTGCTCGGTGAGTGAGGCCAGTGTACGGTGAGTGAGCCCAGTGTACAGTGAGTGAGCCCAGTACTCGGTGAGTGAGCCCAGTGTATGGTGAGTGAGAGAGTGAGGTCTGCAGATGCTGGAGATCAGAGCTGAAAATGTGTTGCTGGAAAAGCGCAGCAGGTCAGGCAGCATCCAGGGAACAGGAGAATCGACGTTTCGGGCATACGCCCTTCTTCAGGAATGAGGAAAGTTTGTCCAGCAGGCTAAGATA
>NC_057731.1:13011743-13018181 GCF_004010195.1 Chiloscyllium plagiosum
CCTTGTCTGCTGGTTTGATAGTGAGGTTGGGGTTGCAACGGAGGGAGTGTGGGGCTGCGCGTTCCGAGGGTGAGAGGTTGGAGTGGGTGAGGGGTGGGAGAGTTCAGGTGGCGGTTAATATCGCGGCGGCAGTTGGCTATGAAGAGGTCAAGGGCAGGTAGGAGGCCAGCACGGGGTGTCCAGGTGGATGGAGTGTGTTGGAGGCGTGAGAAGGGGTCGTCAGAGAGTGGGCGAGAGTCTTGGTTGAAGAAGTAGGCGCGGAGGCGAAGGCGGCGGAAGAATTGTTCGCTGGTGAGTGAGCCCAGTGTACGGTGAGTGAGCCCAGTGTACAGTGAGTGAACCCAGTGCTCGGTGAGTGAGCCCAGTGTACAGTGAGTGAACCCAGTGTATGGTGAGTGAGGCAAGTGTACGGTGAATGAGCCCAGTGCTCGGTGAGTGAGCCCAGTGCTCGGTAAGTGAACCCAGAGTATGGTGAGTGAGCAAAGTGTATGGTGAATGAGCCCAGTGTGGGGTGAGTGAGCCCAGTGCTCGGTGAGTGAGCCCACTGTACGGTGAGTGAACCCAGTGTACAGTGAGTGAGCCTAGTGCTCGGTGAGTGAACCCAGAGTATGGTGAGTGAGCCCAGTGTATGGTGAATGAGCCCAATGTACAGTGAGTGAGCCCAGCGAACGGTGAGTGAGCCCCGTGCATGGTGAATGAGTCCAGAATACGGTGAGTGAGCCCAGTGCTCGATGAGTGAGCCCACCGTACGGTGAGTGAGCCCAGTGCTCAGCTAGTGAGCCCCATGATTGGTGAGTGAGCCCAGCATACGGGAAGTGAGCCCAGTGCTCGGTGAGTGAGCCCAGTGTACTGTGAGTGAGCCCAGCATATGGTCAGTGAGCCCAGCGTATGGTGAGTGAGCCCAGTTTTCGGTGAGTGAACTCAGTGCTTGGTGAATGAGCCCAGTGTACAGTGAGTGAGCCCAGTGTACAGTGAGTGAGGCCAATGTTCGGTGAGTGAGGCCAATGTTCGGTGAGTGAGCCCAGTGTACAGGGAGTGAGTCCAATGCTCGATGAGTGAGCCCAGTGTACAGTGAGTGAGCCCAATGCTCGGTGAGTGTGCCCAGTGTACAGTGAGTGAGCCCAGCGTACAGTGAGTGAGCCCAATGTTCGGTGAGTGAGCCCAGTGCTCAGTGAGTGAGCCCAGTGTACAGTGAGTGAGCCCAGTGCTCCGTGAATGAGCCCAGTTCTCGGTGAGTGAGCCCAGTGTACAGTGAGTGAGCCCAGTGCTCAGTGAGTGAGCCCAGCGTACAGTGAGTGAGCCCAGTGTACAGTGAGTGAGTCCAGTGTACAGTGAGTGAGTCCAGTGCTCCATGAGTGAGCCCAGTGTACAGTGAGTGAGCTCAGTGTACAGTGAGTGAGCCCAGTGCTCCGTGAATGAGCCCAGTGCTCGGTGAGTGAGCCCAGCATACAGTGAGTGAGCCCAGTGCTCCGTCAGTGAGCCAGTATACAGTGAGTGAGCCTAGTGTACAGTGAGTGAGCCCAGTGTACAGTGAGTGAGCCCAATGTTCGGTGAGTGAGCCCAGTGCTCAGTGAGTGAGCCCAGCGTACAGTGAGTGAGCCCAGTGCTCCATGAGTGAGCCCAGCATACAGTGAGTGAGCCCAGTGTACATTGAGTGAGCACAGTGTACATTGAGTGAGCCCAATGTTTGGTGAGTGAGCCCAGCGTACAGTGAGTGAGCCCAATGTTCGGTGGTTGAGCCCAGTGTGTAGTGAGTGAGCCCAGTGCTCGGTAAGTGAGCCCAGTGGGCAGTGGTTGAGCCCTGCACAGGTGTGGCTTCTGCATGGCTTCATGGTTACAGTGGTGGAGTGGAGGTTGGGCCCACTCTGAGACCCATCTATATTGAAGAGGTGGGCCCCAAGTGGAGTCATGGTGACGGTGGAGTTGAGTTTCAGCTGACGTTGTCCCCAGTAGCATCGGTGGCGCCTGCTTTGGTGAGGTCAAGTGAGGACTCATTCTGGCAGGTGTGCCGACGGTAATGAGATGGCATTTGAAGATCAGTGACTTTCATTCCAAGTGCGGAGTGGGGAAGGGGAGCCATGCCTGGCTGCCTGGCCCGTGGCCCATTACGGACTGGAACGCGCAACAAATTTCTTTATTTCCTTATTTATCCACCTTTCTACTCTCTGTTTTGGTTCATTTTTCTGTGACATATACAACACTTTTAATTGTATTTTGTAACAAGATATGCATGACATAATCAAATAGATCAAATCAAATAGAGCATACAGCAGCGAGGTACGCATGTTGAATTTAAATGAGACTTTTGTTTCCTTCACAGTTACAGTATTGTGTCCAGTTCTGGCTGCCACTTAAGGTTGTGAAAACTCTGAGTCAGTGTTTAAGAGGTTTACTCGAATGGACAAGGGACAAGGAACTTAAATTATGACAATAGTTGAAGAAACCTGAACTGTTCTCTTTAGAAAAGAGAAAGAGATATGAGTTCTTTGAGGATGTTACTAGACATGTTGATGAGGGTTGAGCGGTGGTTGTGGTGTATTTGGACTTCAGTAAGGCATTTGATAAGGTTCCCATGGAAAGCTCGTTCAGAAGGTCAGGAGGAATGGGATACAGGGAAATTTAACTGTCTGGATACAGAATTGGCTGGTCAACAGAAGACAGTGAGTGGTAGTGGAAGGAAAGTATTCTGCCTGGAAGTCAGTGGTGAGTGGTGTTCCACAGGGCTCTGTTCTTGGGCTCTACTCTTTATAATTTTTCTAAATGACTTGGATGAGGAGACTGAAGAATGGGTTAGCAAGTTTGCAGATGACACAAAGGTTGGAAGTGTCGTTGACAGTATAGAGGGCTGTTCTATTATAGGAAAGATGTGGATGCTTTGGAGAGGGTTCAGAGGAGGTTTACTAGAATGCTGTCTGGAATGGAGGGCTTATCTTACGAAGAGAGGTTGACTGAGCTCAGACTTTCTTCATTGGAAAAAAGAAGGAAGGGAAGGGACCTAATTGAGGTGTACAAGATAGTGAGAGGCATAGATAGAGTTGATAGCCAGAGACTTTTTCCCAGGGCAGAAATTAGTAACACGAGGGGTCATAGTTTTAAGCTGTTTGGCGGAAAGTATAGAGGGGATGTCAGAGGTGGATTCTTTACGCAGAGAGGTATGAGAGCATGGAATCCGCTGCCAGCATCAGTTGTGGAAGCGAGGTCATTGGGGATATTTAAGACACTGCTGGACATGCATATGGGCACAGAAATTTGAGGGTACGTACATTAGGTTTACCTTACATGAGGATCAATGGTCAGCACAACATCGTGGGCTGAAGGGCCTGTTCTGTGCTGTACTGTTCTATGTTCTATGTTCTAGGTATATTTGAAGTATTCAAAACCATGGTTTAGATATGGAGCAAATGTTCCCACTTGTGAAAGGATCAGAAATACGAAGGTGCAGTTTGAAGGAAAGGCTACACTTGCTAACATCCAGGAACATGCTCACCAACAGCAATATCCCTCATAAATATTTTTGACCAAGGAGTAAGAAATAACCAATAATTCCCAAATAAGGAAAAACTTCTATTGAAAAAGGATTGTATTGGAAATGAGAACTCGAGTTAAACAAGGTAGAATTTTAATTTGAATTTTTAAAATGCGACTTAATATGCCGTTGACCATCATCATCAGATCGTTGGTGTCAACCAACTTACTGTTAAGGTAAATAGTGAAAGAGGCAAACGTGGTGAGGAAACACATTTTCATTCAGCATGTGATAAGGATGTCGAGTGTGGCACTGGAAAAGCACAGCAGGTCAGGCAGCATCCAAGGAGCAGGAGAGTTGACGTTTCCGGCATAAGCTCTTCATCAGGATTCCCGATGCCCGAAACGTCGACTCTCCTGTTCCTCGGATGCTGCCTGACCTGCTGTGCTTTTCCAGCACCACTCTGTGGACTCTGATCTTCAGCATCTGCAGTCCTCACTTTCTCCTCAGTGATAAAGATGTGGACTGTCCAAATTGTGATTGTGATGAAGGCAGTTTCAACTGAGCCATTCAAAAGGGAATTCGATGATTAATTTTAAACGTGCAGAGTTACGGACAGGAGTAAACAGAATGGTTTTTGGGGAGTGACAGACTGAGTGGCCTTCCTCTGCACTGTAACTATTCCAGCATTCTGTGATGCTGTTGTGGATAGATGCTTTGGAAACACTATAAATGTTAATTTGATTGCTATCTATTGACAAAGTGCAGTTATTTATTTCAAGATATGATCATATAATAACGCCATTAACCGTTACACGTGAAGGGAAATACAGCCTGGCAAGTAACAGGATCTGAAATCGACCACAGTGCACAAAACAGGTTAAAATAAGGGCCAGCCCCCAGCAACATCTTTGAGGCATGAAGTTTATTGATAAGGTCACTGGCTCAAAATGCAAGAAAACTTATTCATTAATTCTTAAACATTTGCACCAGGGGGAGTTTCCAAACTCTCAGAGGGAAAAGTTGATGAATCAATCAATTTGCATGTTTGCTTTCTGGGAAGTTTCTGTATAATTTCTTTCAGTGTAATTAAAGAAAAGCTGCCTGAAAGATTTATTTACAGTGACTTCACGTGGTTTTAATTATTTGAATCTTGAAACAGTTATGCTTTTCAGCAGTTCTGGAGACTAAGCTCTGGGATTCTTTTCCTACATCTCCCCACCTCTGCAACCCTCTCTCCTCCAGAGAATTTGTTTGACCAGTTTTGGTTCCCATTGTCTCCTAATGTGGCTCAGCTTCAAGAACTGTTTGTTAATGCTCCTGAGAAATGTCTTGGGTTCCTTACTATTTTAATTGTGCTGTATATAAGTTGAATAGTTTGTTTGTTGTGAGAAGCAGATATTGTAGCTAATCAAAATTTATTCTGATTATAATCTCTCTGTGAGTGGTGTGATCCATGTTAATTAGAAGTCATTATTGGCTTATGCACTGGCTGATGGATAACAACGCACTGTTTGACAATGTGATTCATGGTTGATGATTTGGAGATGCCGGTGTTAGACGGGGTGTACACAATTAAAAATCACACAACACCAGGTTATAATCCAACAGCTTTAATTGGAAACGCACTAGCTTTTGGAGTGCTGCTCTTTCATCAGATGGTTGTGGAGTATGTTTCAATCCTCATTCGCACAATTAGAAAGGGACTGATAGCTCTATTAACTCTCCTTCCTATCTTTGCTGCATTACACCTGATGAAGGAGCAGCGCTCCGAAAGCTTGAGATTTCAAATAAACCTGTTGATTATAACCCGGTGTCGTGTGATTTCTGACTTTTTTACGACATTAAGAACAGTCAGACCATTATTGCACTGTTGTGGCAGGATCTAGTATGCAAAGTCGTCAATTGCAAACACTGTGACAGCATTTGAAGTCACTCCATTGGGCAGCAAAGTGTGGTATAGTAAATTGAGATGATCAAAGGCTCTCCATAATTGCAAGATCTTTGCATTTTAAAAAAGGCACAAGTTATCCTTCTGATTGTTCCGAGATTAATGACTTGTTTTCATATTGCACCTTTATCACAAAGAATATCCGAACACAGGGGAACCTTGATTATCCGAATTTTCTGAAGGAGATCTCGAGGTCCGGACAAAAACATTACATCAAACATGTTGACAATGGGATAGTCAATATGGCTTTGTGCGTGGGAAATCATGTCTCACAAACTTGATTGAGTTTTTTGATGAAGTAACAAAGAAGATTGATGAGGGCAGAGCAGTAGATGTGATCTATATGGACTTCAGTAAGGCTTTCGACAAGGTTCCCCATAGGAGACTGATTAGCAAGGACAGCGAAGAGGGTTACCTCAGATTACAACAGGATCTTGACCAGATGGGTTGAGAAGTGGCAGATGGAGTTTAATTCAGATAAATGCAAGGTGCTGCATTTTGGGAAAGAAAATCTTAGCAGGACTTATGCACTTAATGGTAAGGTCCTAGGGAGTATTGCTGAACAAAGAGACCTTGGAGTGCAGGTTCATAGCTCCTTGAAAGTGGAGTTGCAGGTAGATAGGATAGTGAAGAAGGCGTTTGGTATGCTTTCCTTTATTGGTCAGAGTATTGAGTACAGGAGTTGGGAGGTCACGTTGCAGCAGGACATTGGTTAGGCCACTGTTGGAATATTGCGTGCAATTTTGGTCTCCTTTCTATCGGAAGGATGTTGTGAAACTTGAAAGGGTTCAGAAAAGATTTACAAGGATGTTGCCAGGGTTGGAGTATCTGAGCTACTGGGAGAGGCTGAACAGGCTGGGGCTGTTTTCTCTGGAGCATCAGAGGCTGGGGGGGTTACCTTATAGAGGTTTACAAAATTATGAGGGGCATGGATAAGGTAAATAGGCAAAGTCTTTTCCCTCGGATTGGGGAGTCCAGAACTAGAGGGCATAGGTTTAGGGTGAGAGGGGAAAGATATAAA
>NC_057731.1:13022036-13033824 GCF_004010195.1 Chiloscyllium plagiosum
CACACAGCACTGCCCCTTGATGTGAAGGGCAGTGTTTGTCACTGGCCACCCGGGTGTTTTCCTATCTTCCTGGTGGTGGAATTTGAATAAAGATTCGTGCACTTTGTGTCTTTCACTGTGTCTCACACCTGCACACACACACACAAAAAATAAATAAACAGGAATGCCCACTGTTTTGATCACAAAGCATTGCCCTTTGATGTGAAGGGCAGTGCTTGTCACTGGCCACTTGAGTGTATGTGCAATGAAAAAAAAATAAGCAGGGGATTACACAGCACTGCAAAAGAAAAAAAAACAAAAAAAAAACAAAAAAGAGAGAAAAAAAGAAGATGGATGGCACTGAAGATGCGGTCACACTGGGGGAGGTGCAGAGGAGTTTTACCAGGATGTTGCCTGGGATGGACAGTTCAGCTGTGAAGAGCAGCTGAATAAGCTCAAGTTATTTTCTTTAGAGCAAAGAAGGCTGAGGGGAATCTGACTGAGGTATATAAGATTATGAGGATGGAGTGATAGGGGATTGCTGTTCCCCTGAGTTGAAGCATTAACAACATGGGGCATCGTCTTAGAGGTGACTTGAGGACTTTTTTTTCACTGAGAATATGATGGAAATCTGGAGTGCTCTGTCTGGGAGCATAGCTGAGGCAGGAAATTTCACAACCTTTAAAAGTACATTGCAGTTGAACTATCATAAATAACATTCAAGGTTTTAAGCCCACCTGCTGGGAAATGGGACTAGCAGAGAGTCATAGAGGAGTTACAACATAGACTAATGCAGATTGAGATTAGCTTGTTGTCAGTCAGACACAAAGGCCCTCTTCTGCACTATAGTTCTGATTCTATGACAAAGATTAAGCAGAATATTGCTGTTTCTCTAAGATGAAACTTAATGCTATTAAAATGCCAATGAACATAAGCTTTGAACATGGAATTAGTCTGCTGAAGTAGAACCTGTGGTAAAAACTTACAACACAGAAATCATCTGAAAGAGGAAGAGAAAGTCATGCATAACATAACTGGGATAGAAAGGGAACATGTAGGGAAAATACCAATACACTGAATGATCATGGTTCAAGTCTCGTAGCCATGTTTTAAGTGGCGTTCCAAAACAAGAACAGTTTCTGCTTCTGACAGAAACACGGGACTGAGTTTAGGGAGAGGATGGATGAGTGGTTGGAGTTTGTTTGCTAAGCAGTAGGAAGAAAATCTCTAAAGCTCTGGTAAGCTGGCAGGCATACTGCCCCACGTACTGGTTAGTATTTGTAAAGGGGAAAGCAGTGCGAGTGATAGACTTTGCAGGAGCTGAGATGATGTATGAAGTTAAGCTTAACATTAAGGTGTAAAGCAAATCGACAGACAATGGTTATGCTAACTTATTACACAGGATCCTCCCACCTTTTGCTAGTTAGAATAATTTTGAATTCACTGGTTAGAAAATCAAAAGAATAACAAAGCATGAAACAAGGAAACCGTAGACTTCATTGAATTGGTTTATTCATTTGAGAAAACACATGCTCTCAAAATCAGTTGAGTAAAACTCCAGTCTGCTGTGCCCTTAGTCTATCCAGTTTGTATTGGCAGGAGAATCGACAGAGGGCACAGCATTTGACTTCCAATGGTTTTGTTTTGCTAATGATGTTCCCCGGAGAGCAAATTCCTCCTGACTCATAACACTAGGTCTGACCTGCTGATGGCACAGAGTAAATCCAGGCATAGTGAGGTTGGTGTCTGGGACATTATCTGGCAGGTATGATTCTGTGAGTATATCTATGCCAGGCTCTTGCTTGATTAGTCTGTGAAGCAGCTCTCCCCATTTTGGCATTCCCTCCCGGATGTTAGTAAAGAGGACTTTGCAGGGTTGACCTGGCTGTGTTTGCTGTTATTGTTATTTCTCGTGTCACGATTATGCCAGGTGTACCATCTGGTTTAATTTCATTCCTGAGATTTTTCAGCAGTTTTGATACAATGGCTTGCTAGCCAATTTCAGAGGGCATTTAAGTGTCAGTCACATTGTTTTGGGCCGTAATGGACTATGAACAAGGTTGGGATCCTTATTATTTTTGTAAAACAGGCAACAAAGGTTGATGACATCTTAAAAGGGCCGTCAGTATCCCCAGCTGATCTAGGGGATGGACTTCTTTTACCTTGGAACCTGCGGTTATGCTCTCTGCAAACCCCAATCCATTCCAAGAGACATGGATGTTTAAAAAAACAGCAACCTTGATCTTTGATGTAGCGAGGATTAAAGGAGCAGAAAGGCTCCATCCAGAGCTATGAAAATAAATTGGTCTCTGCCAATTCCTTCCTTTTCAATGAATGTATCCCCCTCTTGCTAGTGACTAATCTGTCTGTCGACAACTCCAGGCCATCTTCCTTTGCCAAATCTGATAAGTTGAGCTGAAATTGACACTGCAGCTCATGTGGTAAACTGCAGCCAATGACCCAGATTCCTCCACTGCATTGGCATCACTGGGTATGTTCTGTCTAACCAGCAAGCAAGACCCACCAGAGCTGGAGGTACAGTGGTTGCACCATCAGGATGGAGCTGCTATTGGATTCCTCAACATTGACTATGGAATCTCATGGCATCAGGTCAAATACTGGCAATGAAACCTGCCAATTCCCACATTGTTCTCTCCCTCAGTCAATGAATCAGTACCACTCTATATTGAACACTATTGGAAGAAGTACTGAGGGTGGTAAGAGCATAGAAGATACCCTAGGAGGATTTCAATGCCCATCACCAAAAGTGGCTCTGTATCACTATAACTGACTGTATTAGTTGAGTTGTGAAAGACATGGTTGGTGAGAGAACCTACATGAGGGTAAACCACTTTGATTATGTCCTCAACTGTCTACCTATTGTAGATGCATTGGCCCATGATGGTATTGGTAAGAGTGACCAAAGCATAGCCCTTGAGAAGATAAAGTCTCACCCCCAAAAGTGAGGCACTAGCACCATAGGATACATTCACAACAGATCTATCAACTCAAAACGTGACTCTGGGCCACCACCATTATCAATGATTCCTGAAGAAGGGGTCATGCCCGAAATGTCGATCCTCCTGCTCCTTGGATACTGCCTGACCTGCTGCGCTTTTCCAGCAACACATTTACAGCTCTGATCTCCAGCATCTGCAGTCCTCACTTTCTCCCACTATTATCAGTAGGATAGTATTCCATCAGAATCTCTAGTCTCATGCTCCAGCATTGCTTTTATAATCATATAGCTAAAGGCTTTCTCCAAGTTCAAAAAGGAATGCCAAGGACAGGAAGCCATGAGCAGCGGCAGGTATATCTCAAAGGTAGATGCCAACCTAGTGAAGTTACAAAACAGGGCTGTGTGCTAAACAACAGAAGCACACGTTCTATTGTAAATGAAGTAACAAATCAGTCAATGTTAGGCAGTCCTGCCACGATGATTCATTAATGACCGTGAGCATTTAAACAACAGGAGGGAATTCGATGAACTCAACCCAACTTCAATAATAGCAGAGTGCAGCACATGGTGGCAAAGAACAAGATATATGTTGGCATTTGCATCCATCTTAAGTATTGTCAAATGGATGATCTATCTTGGCCTCCTCCTTAGGTGTCTACATTGGATTCACTCCACACGATACAAAATAGTTGATAAAGCAAAGCCTAGACAACACTCGGCTGCAATGTTGAAAACTAGCCTCACCCCTGGCCAAGCTGAGCCAACGTCATTATAAGACTGGCATCTCTCTGATAATGATGAAAATTGTCCAGGGATGCCCTGCCCACAAAATGCAGGACAAGTCCAATGCGGCCAGCTTCTGCCTCATCAGTCCACCGATAATCATTAGCAAAGTGGCTGAAGGTGCTATCCATTGTGCTGTTCAGCAGTATTTACAATAACCTGCTCATTTGTGCTCACTTTAGTTTCCACTTGAGTCATTTACATCTTGCACATTTTGTTGAAAACATGGAGAAAAGAGTTAAGTTCTGGAGATGAGATGAGAGGGACTGCTTTTGACATAAAGGTCTAATTTGACTGTAGTTTGCATCAAGAAAGTCTTCCAGATTGGAATAAATGGGAATTCTGGGGAAATTTATCCACTGCCTAGAGTCATTCTTTGCCAAAAGGGAGATGTTTGTGGATGTTTGAAGTCAATCATCTCCAAGGCCTATCAATAGCACCTCCTCAGGACAGAGATTTTTAATCAAACTGTTCAGATGTGTTTTGACACATAGCTGGAGCAAATTGAAATTGAACGTGGTCCTCCTTGACCAGAGACAGACACACTTCCACTGCACCACAAGAACCTTAGTTCCTCATTGTAAGTTTGTTGGGAAATGCCATCTGAGGAGTAAGGATGTGTAAATAAATGGATGACGTGAAGCGGCTTTGGATCAAAATAACCTGGTCACTTTACGAAGTGAAATCAGTGCTGAACGAAAACCACAGGACTGCGGATGCCGGAAATCTGAAACAAAAACAGAAATTGCTGGAGAAACTCGGCAGGTCCAGCAGCATCTGTGGACCTAAAGCAGAGTTAATTCTTTTGGTCCAATGACCCATTTTCAGAATGGATCTTTTACACCTGCTTTCTCATGAAATGCTCAAGTCCCACCGTGCCAATTACCCTCCAGTTTACAATCCTAGGAAGATTGAATGCACCAAATGCTTTCCAATACTGTATTTTTAATCAACTGTCTTAGGGGTGTTAGTGACATATCTCCGGAGCAAGTAGTGCTTGAACTCAGGTAGGGACATTACCATTCGAACCACAACAGCTCTTTTGTCAGGCTAGTGTCCTAGACCCTACCAACATCGTCTGTTTCATCTATTACCTTTCTTTCATCATAGGTTTGGAAGTGTGGAAGTTTGCTGATGGTTGCTGCCATTCTAAGGGGTCCATGGCCCCATGCAACAAGACCTGGACAACATTCAAGCTTGAGCCAGTAAGTACATTTGCAGCACAAGAATGCCAGGGTATTATCATCTCCAGTAAGGCTATCCAACCCTGACACTGAATGGCACAACCATCTCTGATCCCCCACTACCAACATCCTTGGGGTGGGTATCAACCAAGAAACGGAACTGACCCAGCTTTACAGCAAGACTACAAGAAAGGGTCAAAGGCTATGAATTCTGAAGAAAGTAGATCTCCTCCAGATTCCTTAAAGCATATCCTCCACCTTTGCCAGGCACAAATCAGGAGTGTGATGGAATATTCTGCAATTATCTGTGAATGGGATCAAGGTTCAAAAACGGTTCAGAAACAAGCTTGCAGAACCGATTAAGTATGTCATGTGTCACTGCCTAACTGATATGAAAGGAGTTAAGAGATATCGCAAGAATTTGGCAAGTGATATAACAATGCAGGTGAAATGAATTGTGTTGACCAGTATAATGAGGTGGCGGATGCTGGATTCTCAACTGGAAAGCAGCCAATGCAATCCATTAGTCATGCGTTCAGTATTATCAGATACAATGGTGTCAGTAAATTTGTAAGGTGGATTTCGCATGGCTACAACTGGTCAGTGATATGCAATCAAAATAAACCAATAGGATTAGCCAATGATCCTGAATTTTGTGTTTACTATCATGTCAGGGCAGTTTTGCTTCAGTCTGACTGAGGTGCATTCTCCCCCCCATAGACTTCAATAAACTTAGTGAAACTAAACAGAGTTTCGAGGGGTCTGTGAGAAAATTGAATGGTGGGAGGGGTGTTGGGGGTCAGGGCAAGGGAGAAGCATGTGGGGTTGTGTTTGTAATTTTCCCCCACCTTCACCTGGATAAGTGCAGCTCCAAGAACACTCGAGAAGCTTGATACAATCCAGAACAAACCAACGTTCAGTTGGCACCTGATCCGCCATCTTTAACATCCATAACTTCCTCCTCCACCACCACAGAGTGTGGCAGCATTATGTACCACATACAAGATGCATTGCCAACAATCTGCCAAAGGTCCTTCAATGGCACATTTCAAATTCTACCACTTAAATAGACTTGGCCAACAGGTATAAAGGAACGCCAACAAATACAGGTTTCATTCTACAAATCAACGCGACCTAGAACTATTTTATCTCTCCCTCACTGTTGCTGTGTCTAAGTCTCAGAACTTGCTTCTAACAGCACACTGTGTGGACCTAGACCATGTGCACTGCAGTGATTCCAAGTCAGTTAGAGATGGACATTGAATGCTTGGCTCACTGTAATATTTACATTCTGTGAATAAATAAGATAAACAGAGGCACATTAAGAAGGGACTAACATCAGATGTTCTAAGTGTTGTCCTAGTGTTCAGATTGAGGCAGCCATTATTATGAGAGGTGTGGTACTGAAGAGTGCAGCCTACAGCCAAGGAGATGGGATATGGAAAGGGGAAACCTTGGATTTGCTTTGTGACTTTGACAGAGTCCATGAAAACACTGCTAAGCTGAAATCCCTAACCTTCCAAATGGGCTTCAGGCTGAAGGAAGTGAGTCATATGGTTGTTTTTCAGTCTCGAGTGTCCGCAAGGTTCCATGCCAGGAAGATTTTTAAAATATTCAAGTACTGTAACTTGGATCCTGAAATACAGAGTGAAATGTGCTAATGATCAGTGAGAATGATACATGCCTCTGAATGGTGATGACTTCGGTACACCCTCAAGAGTGGTGCAGATGGCAACGATCAAGGATTTGCAATGGAAATTGAACAGGGCAGAAGGGTGAAACAAACTGTAGGAATAAAGTGGAGTAATGGGACAGATAGGATTGTTTTACATGGACCTGTTGGACTGTATGGCCTCTTCTGGTTCTGTCACTCCTCAATGATTCCATGATGAGGCCATCTCCCCCCTAACAATCAATGTCTGGAAACAGCTCCGGTTGGGTTTTCCAGACTGGATTTGCTGAGCTGTCCTGGGATTTACCCTCCATTAGTTCGATAAACATGAAAGAAGCCAGAACTGCACTCTGACAAATCAGTTTCTTGTCAGCTGGAATAGGAGACTGGCCAGTGGACACTTTCAAAACATACAGCTCGATGCCAGGTTTGCACCTTCATTACATTGTCTGACTATTTCCTGCCAGGATTCAGACAGGAAACAGAAGAAAAGAATGTTTTTTAATTGAAGATTGATGTCCATTGTGTACCAGCAACATTCTTGACCTGTGACTTGTTTTTCTAGTGGGAGTAATCAGGCTTACTGGCAGTAGTAAAGCTCATTTATAGTTCTAGCGTTTATTAATTAGGAACAAAGAAACTAGTTGCTAATGATATTGGCAGGACGTTTGGTGCGTTGCGATGCAGATGAGAGCTAAGGATACCAGCTTGATCCAAGAACATCTGCAATAATTGCCCATGAATTGAGAAACTTCAGATCGATCAATGAGCTGGAATGTGCCAGAATAAAAAGAGACCATTCAGCCCAGCAAGTCTATGCTGTCTTAGTGCAGAGCAATCCTTTCAGTCCTGATTTCCCACTACCTTGCCAGTTTATTCCACTCATCTGCCTATTCGATTTCCATTGCAAATCTTTGATTGTTCTCACAATGTTCCAAAGGGCATTCGCACCCCTTAGTCTAGGATCATCAGATTTGGTCAGTGACTAGTTCTGGGAAGGGTGCAACTGTAACTGAGGCAGATAGGGGATCGAGAAGGTGCATTTGGAAGAATGTCAGCCCTTGTGACTGTCCAGCAGGCTTGAGGTTTGATGATATGAATAAGACAGGGGACTACAAGTTGGATGAGCAAACTGACCATGGGACTGGGATACACAAATCCATGCAAGTGGACAGAGTAAACAGGAATGCTGTGGTCATAGGGAACAGTATGTAGAGAGGGATAGACCCTTTTCACTGCAGCAAGAAGCATAAGTCCAGTTGATTGTGTTGTCTGTCCAATGACAGGATATAGGACATCTAGTTTAGGGCAGAAAAGAACATGCAATGAGACAGAAAGGATCCAGTGGTCCACCTCAGGACCGGTGACCTTATGTAAGACCAGGAAAAGCATTTGGCTTCAGAATTACGAGCAGCCTGGGGGTTAAGTTAGAAAGTTGAATCTCAAAGCAATAATCTCTGGATCGTTGCCTAAACCACAAACGAAGTAAAACAGGATAAGCCCATTAATGAAATGATACATGGCTCAATGTCGAATCCGGGAGAAACGTATTTCAGTTCATGGGCCACTTGCACCAATACTGGGGACACTTTCTCCATATGAACTGTGCTGGGATCAGGTTTTCCTGTGAGTATTACACCGGTGGGGGTTTATGCAGTTTTAAAATAAATGATGGGCATTGGGTCATCTGAGGGAAGTTTGGTAAATTAGAGGAATACAACAGGATAATTGAGCAGGATAGTAATTTGGATACAGTAACCATAAACCACCATCACTGCCAGACGACACAGTGGCTCAGTGGTTAGCACTGCTGCCTCACAGCTCCAGGGACCCGGGTTTGATTCCAGCCTCAGATGACTGTGTGGAGTTTACACGTTCTCCTTGTGTCTGCGTGGGTTTTCTCCCAGTGCTCTGGTTTCCTCCCACAATCCAAAGATGTGCAGGCCAGGTGAATTGGCCATGCTAAATTGCCCATAGTATTAGGTGCATCAGTCGGGGGTAAATACGTGGTAGGGGAATGGATCTGGGTGGGTTACTCTTCGGAGGGTTGGTGTGGACTTGTTGGGCTGAAGGGCCTGTTTCCACACTGTAGGGAATCTAATCATAAAGTAGCAGGAAGGGACAGAGCTTG
Organism: Chiloscyllium plagiosum; assembly: GCF_004010195.1. Classification (NCBI taxonomy): domain Eukaryota; kingdom Metazoa; phylum Chordata; class Chondrichthyes; order Orectolobiformes; family Hemiscylliidae; genus Chiloscyllium; species Chiloscyllium plagiosum. The sequence goes on from NC_057731.1 coordinate 13,030,745, forward strand.
CAAACTATGAGTAAGTGTCTCTTGTGGCATAGTAGTGGTAGTGCCAGGACCACTGAGTCACGTGGCCCCGATTCAAGTCCTATCTGCTCCAGAGGTGTATAATAAAATGTCTGAACAGATTGATTTGAAAACTGCTACACATTTACAAGTGCAGATATGGTGAGAAAATGCAAAAATGGTAAAAAGGCAGAGTTACAGACCAAGTATCAAAATCTGTGCCTCATTGATCTCAAAATGGATGAGTGGTTAGTACAGATAGATATGGATGACCTGCTAGCCAATCCAGATATGTGTTTGCAAGGCTGTGACCTGAATTTTGAAGGGTATTTGGCAGTTTAAAAAGACAGCAGGTTAGAAAAGATGCTGGCTCAGCTCTGTGTGACCCCTGAAGTTTCATGGGATTCTCTCCTACTTCCCTTGCATTCCAGCGGCAACCTAAGGGAATTCCCCTGGGTGAACAGCAGAGAGCATGTAGCAATGCTCAGTTCTTGTATTCATAGGAAGTGGAGGAGGATGAACAAAAGGTCAGTCTGAAAGTCAGGGAGGCGATGTGAAACGATACTGGAGATAATAGGGAACACTGCATTTAAACCTAAACCAAGTCTGGTGATATGTGAAACTAGCCATTGACTAATGATCACTGGTTTCACTGTATGAACATCTACATTTTTGTCTACAATTTTGCCAGTTTACCATGATTGATTGATTTCTCATCTTTTTTTCTTTCTTCAATCAGGGCATGTAGGCACCTCTTGTGAGGTCACCATTTTTGTTGCCCATCATTCATTGCTCTTGAGAAGGTACAGATGTAGCACCTTCTTTAATGTAGCAGTCTGTGTGGGAAAGGTACACCCTTGGCACGTGAAGGTTGCTGCATTTAAATTTACAACATTGATTTGTATCATTTACTTTTTCATCTCAAGCCAAATATCAAATTCAAATATATTCTGGTCATTATATGTCAGATTTGTTTTTAGGTCAGATTGTTTCCCAAGTTTGGTTCCATACCAAACTATTATCTCTTGTTACCTTATTGTTCTGTAAAACATTGGATGCAAATGTGACTTTCTGTAAGGTATAGAATGGGGTGATACCAGAGCGACTGCACTCTTAGATTCTTTCTCAATTTGCCATTAACATGAGAACATAAATAGGGCAAAAATTGACCATTCGGCCCCTCAAGCCCCTCAAGTTCCACCATTCAATATGATCACAGAAGTGTTACAGTGTAGAAGGAGGCCGTTCAGCCCATAGAGGTAATGGTTATCATGACGGATCTGTTTGTGTTCTGAATTCCACATTCCCATCCACCCACATTACATTTTGATTCCTTTGCCGAACAAAAAATTGTCTACTTGCGCTTTAAGACATTCATTTCACCTTCACTCCCTTCTGAGGCAGGGAGTTCCAAAGTCACTCAATCCCCAGAGTGAAAAAAATCCCTCATCACTGTCCTAAAACTCTGACTCCCAATTTTAAAACTGTACCCCATAATAATAGACTCACCCACATGAAGGTGCATCTCCTCTGCATCTACCTTGTCGAGAGCATTCGGGATCTTAGAAACTTCAATCCGATAACCCCTCGCTCTTCTATGTTCCAATGAAAATGAACATGTTCTGTCCCATACTTCCCCATTTAGGCAACTCACTCATTTCAGGTATCAGTCTAGTAAACCTCCTCTGAATTGCCTCAGGTGCATTTATATCTTTCCTTACATAAGGAGACCAAAACTGCACACAGTACCTGAGGGTGTCATCTCACCAATGCCTTGTACACCTGAAGCTTAACTTCCTTTCTTTTATTTTTAATTCCTCTCATATTAAAAGGTAACATTCCATTAGTCTTCTGAGTTACTTCTTGTACTAGCAAACTAACATTTGTGACCTATTCCCTTAGCGCCTAGATTCCTCTGTACATTGGAATTTCTGCAATTGTGCTCTGTTTAAGTAATTCTTTTCCTTTTTATTCAAAGTGAACAAATTCACACTTTCCCACCTTTACATCCTTCACACTTTTGCTAACTAACCTCTTTTTCAAAGTGAGAAGTTACTGGGAAAGCTCAGCAGCTCTGGCAGCATCTAGTGCAGAGAAATCAGCACGAATGTTTCAGGTCCACTGACCCTTCCTCAGAACAAAAACTCTTTTTGTTGGTTTACTAGGTCATCGTCATACCATACCTTCTGACTTGGCTTTGTGTTATCGGTAACTTTAAGTCACCATTGCTTTCATTCCTTTCATCTAAGCCATTGATGAGATTTATAAAATGTTCAGGCCCAGCATGAACCTCTATTGGAATCATTTGTCACAACTTGCCAATTTGAAAAGGAACTATTTATGCATACTCTCTATTTTCTGTCAATCAACCAATTTTCCATTGATGTTACTCTCTACACCATGAGCTCCTATGTTGGACAATAACCTTTTAAACCACCATGTCAAATGCCTTATAGCAATGCAAATGTAGTGTTTCAATGGGCTTCAAATTATCCTCAGAGCATGTAACTCTTCTATATATTTTCAAATGAACCTGTTTAAAGATGTCACTGCTCAGGGCTAAGTGGTAACTTTTATAGAGGGCATGGATAGGATAAACAGACAATGGTGGAGGGTTGTTTTTCATACTGGAGGCCTGTGACCAGTGGAGTGCCACAAGGATTGGTGCTGGGCTCTCTACTTTTTGTCATTTACATAAATGATTTGGATGCGAATTTAAGAGGTACAGTTAGTAAATTTGCAGATGACACCGAAATTGGAGGTGTAGTGGACAGCGAAGAGGGTTACCTCAGATTACAACAGGATCTGGGCCAATGGGCCGAGAAGTGGCAGATGGAGTTTAATTCAGATAAATAAGAGGTGCTGCATTTTGGGAAAGCAAATCTTAGCAGGACTTATGCACTTAATGGTAAGGTCCTAGGGAGTGTTGCTGAACAAAGAGACTTTGGAGTGCAGGTTCATAGCTCCTTGAAAGTGGAATCGCAGGTAGATAGGATAGAGAAGAAGGCATTTGGTATGCTTTCCTTTATTGGTCAGAGTATTGAGTACAGGAGTTGGGAGGTCATGTTGCGGCTGTACAGGAC
>NC_057731.1:13033850-13036947 GCF_004010195.1 Chiloscyllium plagiosum
AGGGCATAGGTTTAGGGTGAGAGGGGAAAGATATAAAAGAGACCTAAGGGGCAACTTTTTCCTGCAGAGGGTGGTACGTGTATGGAATGAGTTGCCAGAGGAAGTGGTGGAGGCTGGTACAATTGCAACATTTAAGAGGCATTTGGATGGGTATATGAATAGGAAGAGTTTAGAATGATATTGGCCAAGTGCTGGCAATTGGGACTAGGTTAGGTTAGGATATTTTGTCGCCATGGATGAGTTGGATGGAATGGTCTGTTTCTGTGCTGTATATCTCTGTGTCTCTATGACTCACCTCTGGGACAGGCAGGTCTTGAAACCAGACCTTCTGGCTTAGTAATCAGGACATTGCTACTGTAACCTGAACGCCCGCATACGTAATACCTTCAAATATTTTTTTAATCTGCCTATTCAGAAATGTCATTACACACTTCTGGACCAGATGGAACTTGGACCTGGGCCTCCAATCTTAGAGGTAGGGACATTACAATTGCACCACGGTGAGGGAGGTTACATCTTCAACATGTTCCAACCAACTGGTTACTCAGGATTTCCACAAAATCACAGAATCCATTTCACAAAATCATTGTTCCTGATTACCTTGAGTTTTTCTAAGTTCCCAGTTATAACCTCCTTAATAATAAATTATAATATTTTTCCGATGAATTTCATCAGAAAATCTGTATCTGCTATATTCTACAAATTTAGTACCTTTATTATGTATATTGTTCTGCTTTTCCAGTGTTTGTGAAAATTAAACTTCCCTTAATTAAACCACACTATTTTTGTTTGATGGTTCTCTGATCACCAAACCCATACGTAAATCATTACAGCATGATGATCAAGAGGTTTGTGGACAACTCCAACTTATGACAGCATGTTCCACTCAGGACTAATGCACTAAAATAAAGACTCTCACTGCAGTGCAGTCCTGAGGGAGTTCTGCCATTTTGAAATTAATATCCGTCATACGGAATACTAAAGCCAAGGGTCGAATCTACCTTCTTGGGACGATGCAAAAATTATGTCAAAGAATAACATAGAGTTATTCCCAAAATCCTGTATAATGTTGTCTCCCTCTCTTTACCTCTCTCTCTATCACTCACTCAATCACTCACTCACACTTTATCTGCTCTTTATTATGCTTTTTATGGGAATGTGTTCAGTGCAAATTGGTTGCTGAGTTTCCTATACCACAACATTTTATAAAGTATGTCACTGACCATAAAGTACATTGTGATATCCTGTGGTCACATAAGGCACTATATAAATTCAAATCCTTTTTTAAAATGTTGTACTCCATAATTATAATATTTCCAACCCCTCCCCCCATTCTCACTAAAATCCTTTCTTTCTATTGCTGCAAAGCAATTTTTAATTAATATTGCTTACCTCTCCCTGTCCTCATCTCTTTGTCCTTACCAAAGATCCTGATCGCTGAGAATACTTAGTTTATAGCTATGCCCAACCTGTAGCCAGAGATCTATAAAGACTACAATATCATACCTCTTACATTAACTTTCTGTTCCTTGTTCATTTGTGTTACTTTTAAGCTCACATTTTGCACTAAACATATGTCCTCATCGGTGAAGTACACCATACATTAGAACATAGAACATTACAGCGCAGAATAGGCCCTTTGGCCCTCGATGTTGCGTCGACCTGGAACATTTTTATTTCTCTTCCATTTTATTGAATAAAATCAAACCTGGTTAAAAAATAAACTGCTTTCTGTTCAGGTTTACTTTTTCCACAAAAGTCAATAAGTGTTGGAAAGCGTACTTGATTAAAACTGGCTGGCTCCATACTTTTAATCATTAATCAATTTCCAATCAGTTAATTAATTTATACATAGGGAACGCTTCAGGCTCCATTAACTGCTGTTATTCCCCATTAATGAAGTCAGCTGTTTGTTCAATAAATTATCCTGAAGCTATAATACTATTTATAAATCTAAGTTCAGTTTTGCCTGCATCAGTTTATGATTGACCAAATGGATTGTAACTTTGATCACTCGTTTCAATGGAAAAAGTGAGGCCTGCAGATGCTGGAGATCAGAGCTGAAAATGTGTTGCTGGAAAAGCGCAGCAGGTCAGGCAGCATCCAAGAAGCAGGAGAATCGACGTTTCGGGCATGAGCCCTTCTTCATGAGCCCTGAAGAAGGGCTCATGCCCGAAACGTCGATTCTCCTGCTCCTTGGATGCTGCCTGACCTGCTGCGCTTTTCCAGCAACACATTTTCAGCTCACTCGTTTCAATGTTGAGAAACAGTGCCACCTTGTGACAAAACAGTCACTTTATTATACAGGCCAGCGCAGTTGCAAAAACTGAGCAGAGTTGCTGCAACAGATCAAGAACGAAATAGCAGATATATTAAAAAGAATAAAAGTAGTTTAACAAAAGAGCAAGTTTAAAGTTTGACAGCACTCTAGAGTTACCTGGGCTGGATTGATTGCATCTCAAGTTACTGAGGGAAGTAAGATAATGGAGACACTGGCTGAAATCTCCAATCTACCTTGGGTAACAATGAACTGTCCTGGTCAGAAAGAGCAGAAATGTATTTGCATTGCATTGAGCTACATTCAACCTGATGATATTTGGTGGAGACAGTTGTGTTGTACACTGAATGCCTGAAGCGTGCAGAAAGTATTCAATACAGCACCTGAGATACCTCAACTGGTAATTTAATATAAGCTGTACCAGTTGTTATCAAGTAATAACCACCTTGTTATGTAAAACAAATGCATACTCGATTTCAACTCACTTGTGATCTCTTCTCTATCACTGATAAGTGGGGTCCAGTGTAAAGAAGGGAGGATTGGTAACTATTAACTATCCAAACCAGCCTACCATATGTTGGCAGCAGTGGTATCTCAATATGCGATGAGGCGATCAGTAATGTGATAGAATCTAATTGGCCTGGAAGAAAGAAGCTGAAAATGTGTTGCTGGAAAAGCGCAGCAGGTCAGGCAGCATCCAAGGAGCAGGAGAATCGATGTTTCGGGCATGAGCCCTTCTTCAGGAATGAGGAAGGTATGTCCAGCAGGCTAAGATAAAAGTTAGGGAGGAGGGACTTGGGGGAGGGGCGTTGGAAATGC
>NC_057731.1:13036957-13041032 GCF_004010195.1 Chiloscyllium plagiosum
TAGGCAGAAGATGAGGCGCTCTTCCTCCAGCCGTCGTGTTGCTATGATCTGGTGATGGAGGAGTCCAAAGACCTGCATGTCCTTGGTGGAGTGGGAGGGGGAGTTGAAGTGTTGAGCCATGGGGTGGTTGGGTTGGTTTCCAGCAACACATTTTCAGCTCTGATCTCCAGCATCTGCAGTCCTCACTTTCTCCTGGAAGAAAGAATTAAAGATAAAATAATGAAAAGCAAATTTACTACATCAAGTGTATGTCTGATTTAAGAACACACACAAGCAGTCAGCAACTAAAACACAAAAAAACTGACAATCAACAGCTGTGGGATTGACATGGGTGAGGTAAGCACTCCAAAGACAAACATTCACCAATAATAAAAGATGTACGAAAAGACAAAGAGGCCACCACACTGAGATAAACAGAGGCATTAATGAAGGAGGTTCTGTGGGGAGCAAAGATGATTCGAAGAATAAAATTAGCTATCCCTGAGGAAAGGGGGAAGGCTTTGACAATGGTGCAAATATTAGAAAGGAAAGGAGTTTGTAACCCTCAAATGCAAGCATTGCCATTAGCACAGGTAAACTCTCCAAGACACATCTGTGAGGGGCAGTGAAAGTGCCAGCAAACCAATTAGGAAAACCTCAGACCTTATTTAAGATTGAGAAGAGCAAATTTTAGTGAAATTTGCGCAAATTCCACCAGAAGAAGAAAGGTTTGAAGAAACTTAAGATCTAAAAAGAGCAGTACACAGTAATTAACCGCAATTTTGGCCGGAATTCTATTTTAAAAATTTGGGCAAAAGGAAGTGTTTTGAAGCATTAAAAGGTGGGAAATTGTTTTGTCTTCAAGGCAGAAAGAAAACCCTATTTTGGCAGCAGAGGACAGGAAAAGTGTGCAAAAGGCAGGAAGCCACCATTTCAGTTGTTAGAAATGATGGGGAAATCCAGTCATAAGTACAGAGACACAGGGTTGCAAGGAAAGGGATTTACAAGTCTCAGAGCAATACGTCACTGCAGGACAGCCATTTAACAGAATTTAAAGTTTTATTGAAGAACTTAATTTACTACTGTAAGAATACAAAACTAAAAGAATGGCAGACAAAGAAATTAATGCAGTATTGCCGTAGAACACAGACCAGCAAACTATACAGCGACAGAATTAAAAGCAGCCCTGATGGATCCAAGAATACAAACTAAAGAGCAGCAAATTATGAGCAACATTGAAATGCTACAGATTTAAAGTCTGCTTTCCAGTATAAGAGCTAATAAGCACATAGTGGAGAATGAATACTTCCAGCAGATCCCAGGTCAGAAGTGAGCCATTCAGAAATCCAGACTGGGCATTTTGGTGATATCAGTTCTTAAGATACAGAATTGTTCAACAATCAAATACCGAGTCTGAAGCTGAATATGTTAAAATATAATTGTGTTCAGCAAGTCAAATGTCAGACACCAAGGACTGAATCTTACATATTCTTTTTGGCTCAGTGCAGGATATGTCAAGTTTTGTCGAGGATTTTTCACTGCATGGCCTAGCCAGGTTTCTTGCTGCATCTTCCCAAAGTTGCCCTCAGTAACTACTACCTCACTTACCTAAGGCAGCCCTCGCATCTCATTCCAGCCCCATCGAACCACATGCCATTCCCGGAACAACTTTGCTACTGAGCGATCAGCAATATTTGCACCCATGCCATCTCGAAAATGCTGCTGTGCACCTGGACAAGAGTTGGCATTGCCCCTCACCCGTAGCAGAATGGCACAGCGCCTATTAAGTAACACTGTTTACAGCAAAATGATTGATACTTACTCCCGCCATTCTCTCATCGCAGTCACCATTTAACTAGCAGGTAAACAGCTTACCCATCCTTCACGACATCCCATCCAAACATCCACTGGAGATCATTCCTACTTTATCCCCAACACCCACTATAGATCTGCAGCTTCCCACTGTCCATTAGGGGAATATCATGCTCAGACAAGCAAGTGGACAATGGCAAACACAAACTTTTACTTACATACAGTAAAAATGAATCCAAACAAAATGGATGAAGGCTGTATTTCCCAACTCAAACTGGATTGGCATTGTCACCAATAACTGCATAACAGTCCACAATGGTCTGCTGCACCCAGCTCCCATCTACTGGACTGGAGTGTCAGTCAGGTCCTGCCTGCGTTGGAGCACCCGATGCAGCTGGGCTCTGTGACGGCAAAGTAGAAAGTGAGGACTGCAGATGCGGGGGTCAGAGTTGAGAGTGTGGCGCTGGAAAAGCACAGCGAGCCAGGCAGCATCTGAGGAGCAGGAGAGTCAATGTTTCAGGCATAAACCTTTCATCAGGAAGAGCTGCCTCCTTCACAATGTCCTTATACTGCTGCTCCTCCTCAGAAGACTGCTCCCATTCCCCTGGTTCCTTCAGCATCTATCACCATCACCATGTTACCTGCTCCAATTGTGCAGAGCACCCCACCCCAGGATGCTGCAGCACATTCTGTCCAGACTATCCTGGTGGGCCCCCCCCAGTCCTGTCCAAGCAGTGGGACGTCATCTTCAGCAACTCCATTGTCTACTCCACCATGGCCCTGATCAGGGCACGGGCAGCATTGTGTCAGTGTCTGCATCAGCATGGGGGTTGCTCAATGGTATCATGGGCCATGGGCACAGTGGGTATCCCTTACACCCAGTAACCAGCTTCGTAAGGCCATAGGGCATAAGACCATAAGACATAGCAGCAGAAATTAGGCCATTCAGCCCATTGAGTCTGCTCCGTCATTCAATCATGGATGATAAGTTTCTCAACCCCATTTTCCCGCTTTCTCCCTATAACCCTTGATTCCTTTTACAATCAAGAACCAATCTATGTCCACCTTAAGTATACTCAATGACCTAGCCTTCATAGCCTTCTGTGGCAAGTAATTCCAAAGATTCCCCACTCTCTGACTGAAGAGGTTTCTCCTTATCTCAGTTCTAAAAGGTGTTCCCATTACTCTAAGGCTGTGCCCTCAGGTCCCAGTCTCTCTTATGAATAGAAACATCTTCCCAAATCCACTCTGTCCAGGCCTTTAAAATTCTGGAAGTTTCAGTTAGATCCTCCACAATCCTTTTAAATGGCCCCTGGACTCTCTCAGACACACTGGGTATGTGAGAGTGTTGCCAGGGAAGCGGGCACACCCCTCCAGGAAGTGAGAACACTGATCACAGATCACCTGTGGAATCCCTGTCCTGGTGATGAATGCCACAGTGTGTTGATACTGCCCTCTCAGTGCCATATCGGTCTAGTCACTGGCACCCTGCACCTGGTGGGAGACAGCTATGTTGCTGAATCATGCAGCCAATGAAATGATTGTATTTACTTGGAGCTGGAGTTTGCAAGTGCACGCTACTTGTATTTTCTGCTGTTATGACCTAAAGTCCAGTGGAGGTGGATCCAACACTTTGGCCCCACAGCCTGTCAATGATTCTGTTCTCCCTAAGCCTTGTTCGAGTAATTTTCCAGGTATATTTTGTATCTAAAGAACAGCAAGTGATGGCAGGGAATGCAGCTCATGGTGGACACCATCAGCACTGGGCCCTGTCTGGTCACCCAGGTTGCACCCCCCCCATCCCCCACCGACCCTCCCAGAGCCTCTGCACCCTTTTATACCTCATAATACCCTGACAGCCAGTTTCTACCCACCAGCCCCTCCCAACATGGAAATTCACCACATCGAGCCCACCCCCCCCAAACTGTCCTTTCTGCCCTCATTTCTCAGCATTACTACTCAATAATGCCCACCCATCATCTCTATACACTCCGTGTGGAAGCTGGGATGGTGGTTACTACCAATAGGAGAAAATGAGGACTGCAGATGCTGGAGATCAGAGCTGAAAATGTGTTGCTGGAAAAGTGCAGCAGGTCAGGCAGCATCCAAGGAGCAGGAAAATCGACGTTTCGGGCATGAGCCCTTCTTCAGGAATAAGGAAAGTGTGTCCAGCAGGCTAAGATAAAATGTAGGGAGGAGGGACTTGGGGGAGGGGCGTTGGAAATGCGATAGGTGGAAGGAGGTTAAGGTGAGGGTGATAAGGTGAGGGTGATAGGCCGGAGTG
>NC_057731.1:13044144-13052937 GCF_004010195.1 Chiloscyllium plagiosum
CGGCGGAGGCGGAGGAATTGTGAATATGGGATGGCATTTTTGCAAGAGGTAGGGTGGGAAGGGGTGTAATCCAGGTAGCTGTGGGAGTCGGTTGATTTGTAAAAAAATGTTGGTGTCAAGTCGGTCATCATTAATGGGGATGGAGAGGTCCAGGAAGGGGAGGGAGGTGTCAGAGATGGTCCAGGTAAATTTAAGGTCAGGGTGGAATGTGTTGGTGAAGTTGATGAATTGCTCAACCTCCTCGCGGGAGCACGAGGTGGCGCCAATGCAGTCATCAATGTAGCGGAGGAAGAGGTGGGGAGTGGTGCCGGTGTAATTACGGAAGATCAACTGCTCTACGTAGCCATCAAGGAGACAGGCTTTTGCCCGAAACGTCGATTTCGAAGCTCCTTGGATGCTGCCTGAACTGCTGTGTTCTTCCAGCACCACTAATCCAGAAGATCCATCTTGTACCTTGAGTTCACTATCCTTGTTCCCAATACCACAAAGCTCTTGGCTTTTCTCATCAGCCTTGACTCCCCTTCCCCTTTGTCAGTGATCCCTCTGCTCCCTCAACAGCACCCCTCCCTGCTCCATCTTTCACAATCATTGGATGGACCTCCAGTAAAGTAGAGCCCCCAAATCACTGACTGTCTTTGATGAGCAGCCCTTAGAGGTGGCTAAGCACACCCCTGACTGCTGTGTCTGTCCCTGAATGGTGACATGTGATTCCCCTAATTGCTGCTGCCTCTCCGGGAATGATCATCGCTCATCTTTGGGCTGTAGTCAGTCAAGTTCCCTGATTGTGAATGTACAAAGTGGATTACTGATTGTGGTCAGTTCCATGTGTGGACTATGCCCACGGTTGGAGTTACCTCCAAGATTGCCTTCACTGGCCCGAGGACAAGGCCCTACATATTTTCTGACATGGCAAATGGGTTGAAAACATATTCACTGGGTTTGCCCCGCAGGCATGTGGCACATGCTGTAGGTGTTAGACTGACTGGTGACCCCTCCTAGACTGGCAACCAATCAGTTTTGCATGACTGGCATGGAGAGATCATGTCTGGAGTGAGGCACAGCCTAACTCAGTGTGTATTCCTGGAACTTTGGAAAATAAAGGAATTGACCTTGTTACTCTTTTCTTTCTGCTTTTTATTTTTTAATCTATATCCAGAGGTGCTCTTACAAGAACTGTTTTTTTATAAGTTTCATGTCCGATACTCCAGGTACAAGATGAGAAAAGTAACTGCTTCAACTGACTGTGAGACATTTATCAGTCAATCACACAAAAGCTGAATGAGCCACAGTCAGTGGTGTTTTTTTTTAATCTCCTATGACATAGATGTTGCTAGCTGAGCCATCACTGGTTGTCCTTGAGAAGGTGGTGGTGAGCTGCCTTCTTGAACCGCTGCAGTCCACATGCTGTAGGGAAAGCTACAATACCATTAGAGAGGGAATTCCAGGATTTTAACCCAGTGACAGTGAAGGAACAGCAATATATTCCAAAGTCAGGATAGTGAATGGCTTGGAGGGGACCTTGTAGGTAGCGATGTTCCCATATAGGGCGGCACGGTGGCACAGTGGTTAGCACTGCTGCCTCACAGCACCAGAGACCCGGGTTCAATTCCCGCCTCAGGTGACTGACTGTGTGGAGTTTGCACGTTCTCCCCGTGTCTGCGTGGGTTTCCTCCAGGTGCTCCGGTTTCCTCCCGCAGTCCAAAGATGTGCAGGTCAGCTGAATTGGCCATGCTAAATTGCCCGTAGTATTAGGTAAGGGGTAAATGTAGGGGTATGGGTGGGTTGCGCTGCGGCGGGTCGGTGTGGACTTGTTGGGCCGAAGGGCCTGTTTCCACACTGTAATCTAATATCGTTTGCCCTTGTCCTTCTGGATGGAAATGGTGATTGGTTTGGATTTTTAGTGCATTTATACAGTGATATCGTAGAATGTACACACCGCTGCTACTGAGTGTTGATAATGGAGGGAGTGGATGTTTGTGAATGTGATGCCAATCAAGTGGGCTGTTTTGTCCTGGATGGTGTCAGGCTTCTTGAGTGTTGTTGGGGCTGCACCCATCAGGCTAAGTGTGGAGTATTCCATCACACTCCTGACTGGTGCCTTGTAGATGGTGGACAAGCTTTGGGGATTCAGAGAATGAGGTATGTGCTACAATATTCCTAGTCTCTGACCTGCTCTGGCAGCCAGTGTTTATGTGGAGTTTTTGGTCAGTGGTAATGCTCAGGATGTCAATATTGGGGGATTCAGTGATGATAACACCACTGGGTGTCAAATGATGGTGGTTAGATTGTCTTTTATTGGAGGCGGTCATTGCCTGCCATTCGTGTGGTGCACATTTTACTTGTTACGCGATAGCTCAAACCTGGATATTGTCCAGATCTTGTTGAGTTTGAACATTGACTGCTTCAGTACTTGAGGAGTTGCGAATGGTGCTGAACATGGTGCAATCATCGGTGAACATTCCCACTTCTGACCTTATGATGGAGGAAAGGTCAGTGATGAAGCAGCTGAAGATGGTTCAGAACTAAGACACTTACCTGAAGAATTCCTGCAGAGCTATCCTGGAGTTGAGATGACAGACCTCCAACCACCACAACCAACTCCCTCTGGGCCATTTATGACTCCAACCAGCAGAGAGTTTGTCCCTGAAACCTGTTTCTTATTTGCTAGGTCACACTCAGTTGAATGCAGCCTTGATGTCAAAGGCTGTCACTCTCCCCTCCCCTCTGGAATTCAGCTTCTTATCCATGTTTGAACCAAGGCTATAATGAGGTCAGGAGCTGAGTGGCTCTGGCGGAATCCAAACTGGGTGATGACCAGGTTATTGCTGAGCAGCTGCTGCTTGATAGCACCTTCCATCTGAGGATAGAGTGTAGATTAATGGTGTGGAAATTGGCTGAGTTGGTTTTGTCCTGCTTTTTGTGTTCAGGACTATATGGGCAATTTTGCACATTGTCGAGTAGATGCCTTTGTTGTAACTGTACTGGAACAGCTTGGCTAGGGGAGCAACAAATTCTGTAGCACAAGTCTTCAGTGCCGTTGCCGGAATGTTGTCAGGGCCCATAGCCTCTGCAGTATCCAGTGCCTCCAACCATTTTCTTTATATCACTTGGAGTGAATTGAATTGTCTGAAGATTGGCATCTGAGGTGTTGGAGACCACAGGATGGGGCCAAGATAGATCATCCACTTGGCACTTCTGGCTGAACATTGTTGTAAATGCTTCAGCCCTATCTTTTGTACTGATGTGTTGGGCACATCCATCATTGGGGATGTTTGTGGAGCCTCCTCCTCCAGTGAGTTGTTTAATTGTCCTCCATCATTCATGCCTGGATGTGGCAGGGCTACAGAGCTTAGATTCTCAAAACAAGAAGCCTTTTAGAGCCAGTCGTCAGGGAGACAAGCCTTTGAGAAGCCCTACCAACAGCTCAGGGAAGAAATCTAAATTGAGTATCCAAAAACAGCGAAATATTAGAGACCTAAAGTAGGCATGATTCCTTAATGGAACGAGGCTAGAAAGTTCAGTGCACATTAAAAAAAACTTTGGCTAAGTAATACAATTAAAATTTCCAAAACACTGAGTTAAAAAATCCTGAATTATTAATTAGTGAAATGTTAACAACAGTATGTTAAATACAATTCTTCAGGTACAAGCTTAAAGAAATTTGATGTCAAAAAAAGAAATCATGAATACAACTCATTATTGTTATTCAAAGCATTAAAGCTCTTACAGTGAAGTTAGTGATGCTTTTTATTATTTTGATGGTTTTAAGTGACAAATTCAATGTTTCAATCAATAACTAATTAGGTTTGTGGTATCCATCTTTGATATAATCAAAATAACATTCCATTCATATTGAATAAAACCACTTTGAGAAAGTTATTACCCACAGATCTTTGGAAGTCCTTCAACCATCTCAGAAAATGAAGATCTTCATACATCTGAGGTGTTGGAAATTCTGGAAAGGGTGAAAATAGATAAGTCCCCTGGGTCTGATGGCATTTATCCTAGGATTCTCTGGGAAGCAAGGGAGGAGATTGCAGAGCCATTGGCTTTGATTTTTATGTCCTCGTTGTCTACAGGAGTAGTGCCAGAAGACTGGAGGCTAGCAAATATGGTTCCCTTGTTCAAGAAGGGGAGTAGGGATAACCCTAGTAACTATAGGCCGGTGAGTCTCACTTCTGTTGTGGGCAAAGTCTTGGAGAGAATTGTAAGGGATAGGATTTATGAACATCTATATAGGAATAATGTGATCAAGGATAGTCAGCACGATTTTGTGAAGGGCAGGTCGTGCCTCACAAACCTTATTGAATCCTTTGAGAAGGTGACTAAGGAGGTGGACGAAGGGAAAGCGGTAGATGTGGTGTATATGCATTTTAGTAAGGCGTTTGATAAAGTTCCCCATGGTAGACTACTGCAAAAAACACGGAGGTATGGCATTGAGGGTGAGTTGGAAGTTTGGATTAGGAATTGGCTGGCTGGAAGAAGACAAATGGTAGTAGTTGATGATAAAGGTTCATCTTGGAGTGCAGTTACTAGCGGTGTTCCGCAAGGATCTGTTTTGGGACCATTGCAAGATGGGGTTCTGGGCTAATGGTCGGATACTTGGTAGTGTGGATGAGCAGAGGGATCATGGTGTCCATGTACACAAGTCTTTGAAAGTTGCCACCCAGGTAAATAGTGTGGTGAAGAAGGCATATGGCGTACTGGCTTTTATTGGTAGAGGAATTGAGTTCTGGAGTACTGAGGTCATGTTGCAGTTGTATAAGACTCTGGTGCGGCTGCATCTGGAGTATTGTGTGCAGTTTTGGTCGCCATACTATAGGAAGGTTGTGGAGGCACTGGAACGGGTGCAGAGGATGTTTACCAGGATGTTGCCTGGTATGGTAGAAAGGTCGTATGAGGAAAGGCTGAGGCACTTGGGGTTGTTTTCAATGGTGTAAAGAAGGTTTAGGGGTGACTTGATAGAGGTGTATAAGATGATTAGGGGTTTAGATAGGGTCGATAGTGAGAATCTTTTTCCACGTATGGAGTCAGCTATTACAAGGGGTCATAGCTTTAAATTAAGGGGTGGTAGGTATAGGACAGGTGTTAGTGGTAGATTCTTTACTCGGATAGTCGTGAGTTCATGGAATGCCCTGGCAGTAGCAGTGGTGGACTCTCCCTCTTTATGAGCATTTAAGCGGGCATTGGATAGGCATATGGAGGATAGTGGGCTAGTGTAGGTTAGGTGGGCTTGGATCGGCACAACATCGAGGGCCAAAGGGCCTGTACTGCGCTGTATTCTTCTATGTTCTATGTTCTATCTCGATGAAGAAGACAAATTAGCTTTCTATTCTCGGTTCTCCACTCTTTGGATGACACAGGGCCCAAACACAAGTACATAAACACACAGAAAATGTAGATAAACCATTACCTATTGTAACTGTAAGTCAGTGCCTGCTATACCATGTATCTTAGCATTTAGCATTAAGTTATAATAAATAGAGTTACTTTGAAGCCTAGGCCTGAAGATGGTCCTTGGCCTTGCCTTCTCCTTGACCTGTCTGTCTTGAACCCACCACGTAATGTGGCTTCAGACTTCATGATAAAAGAATCACTTCTCTTATGTTCATAGAGTTTGGCATTTAAGTTTGAGCAGATTTCTATTCTGTGTAACAATTGCCAACATCTACTGTACTTAATGAGCTTATCAAGATTTTTCTTGTCTGTTTCTTTAATTTTCCGTCTGAGTATTGTGGCTTTCCTTGAGGATGTGGTGGTGAATAAACTTCTTTATCTGCTGCAGTCCATGTGGTACACCCACAGTGCTGTTAAGAAGGGTTTGCCCCAGTGACAGTGAAGGGACAACAATGCAGTTCTGAATCAGGGTGGTGTGTGGCCTGGGAGAATGGAACCTGCAGGTGGTGTTGTTTCCCATGTAACCGCTACCCTTGCAAAAAAGCAGAATATTTATTGAAAGATGTGAAACTTATGAATAGTAATTTTTACTTATTATTCATACTTATCTTACTTATAAAAAGCTTGTGGGTACTCATTCAAGGTGCACAACAGATTTACGTGGAGTTATACTTTGGTTAAATTAGCAATATAGATGGCATGTTAGTGTCTATTGAAAGTACATCTAGAGTACTGTGTGCAGTTATGTTCTCCATATTTAAGAAAGGATATAATTATGTTGACGGCAATAATACCATTTCAATTATACTGCCTGTCCTCGTGTTTCTGCCAATGCACAGTCACTTTGCACTGATCCACAGTGAGGTATGCCTGCTGTGTGTCCATTCATATCACAGAGCAAAATTTTCAGTTCAAGCAATTTGTTAAGTAGGATTCAGCTCACTTGGTCTCCCATGGTTCAGTATGACTTTCCTCACCTAATCTTCCATCCTTCACCTTAACAATTATACAGCTGGGATCCTTGGCAGCCTTCATCTGGAGTCACATGACAGGAGCGGTGGAAGTGCTGGCCACTTCCTGTCAGCGCCGGCCACTTCCTGTCAACGCCACATTTAATGTCCTTCTTCCCCATCACTTCAGACACTACAAGCAAAGAACACTCGCTGTGCTGCTCCACTGTTAACACTGAGGACATGGCCCAGAATGGAGAGTTTGTACCCCAATTTGTGAACAGGGCCATGGAGATGCTGATGGATTGGGTGGTGAGGAGGACAGCAGTCCTTTAACCAGCTGATCACCACCAGGGAGGCTATGCCATGGAAATAGCTAGCCTGGACCCATACAGCAGTACAGGTCAGTAAAGGAAACACAGACCAAGATGCCCAATATTGCAGAAGGAAGGTCAATAATGTTCTGTGCTCTGCAGAGCACGTGACTATATCTTCTCTGTTACCTCACACTCACAGGAGGATTACTCAGTTTCACTTTGCCAGTGCACTCATGGATGGGAGCTCTGTATGTATCATCTCTACTCAATAGCTCTCATCCTCCCAGACTACTAGCCCCTCCTGCCCTCTGTGCCTCCCGGAGATAGCTCACCATCTCTCCTGCTCCTCCATCACCTCCATTCGTTTCCATTATGGTAAATTCCTCCTTTTGTTTCTTGGCAGTAAAAAGTGGGCAATGATGGCAGAATGGTGTTAGGCAAGAGGCTCCTCACTCTTTATAATGAAAACATTTTAGAATTGGCCAGAGAACAGCACAACTGCCCATATGGGGACGATAGACCTTAGTGCTCAACCAGCCGTGTAAACTCCACTGTGCCTGTTCTTTGCTGCTCACCAAGTGACCCCAGCCACAGCAATGTCCATGTGAGACGTGTGAGCAGATAAGAGACTCACAGACATTTACAAAATAGAAGAAGTACGTTCAGCTCATGTTGATCAACAAAGATCCAATTACACTAATC
This sequence comes from Chiloscyllium plagiosum, assembly GCF_004010195.1. Lineage (NCBI taxonomy): Eukaryota > Metazoa > Chordata > Chondrichthyes > Orectolobiformes > Hemiscylliidae > Chiloscyllium > Chiloscyllium plagiosum. Next base: position 13,051,511 of record NC_057731.1, read on the forward strand.
ACATTTTCCAACTCCTTGTGCAAAGTCTTGGAGGCTATGGCAATGCAAGTGAATACCTAGATATTGCTTAAATGTTATCAGAGTTTCTGACTTTCAGGCAGTGCATTCCAGCCTCCCACATTCCAGTCTCCCACCATCCTCTTCTCAACTCCTCTTGTTATTTTTTACCCTAAATCTAGGTCCCTTGGTATTGACTGTTTAATATTGGGAAAATGAATTCCTATCCATCCTAACTATGCCCCTCATAATCCTGTAATGTCTATTAGGTTCCTTTTCAACCTTTACTGCTGCAAGAAAAACAGTCCCGCCTTTCCAATCGTTCCTCATAGCTCAGATCCTGCAACCAAAGCCGCATCATGATTAGCCTCCTCTGCACCCTCTCTAATGCAATCACATCAGCCCAATAACATGGTGACCAGACTACATGCAGGTTGAATCAGTCCTTCTTTCCTAGTTTCTACCTAACGCACTAACATCTGCTTGCAGGATTTCATTTCACTTTTTTCCTATGTCATTGGCAATTCTGCAGTCTTCTGACAGCACCCACATAATTCCAAGGGTAATTGAAGCATTGTGATCAATGTTGACTTTATCTCGACGCTAGTTTTGCTCACAAACCCAAGATATGTTCCATCTCCTCTGCCCTGAAGCTTTTCAGCCACGTTCTGAAACAGACTCGTTACCACAGCCACATCTCCTTCCTCAGCACCTGCCTACGGAACCGACTGACCCCACACGGACTCCGGACTACGTTCAGACCAACACAATTTGGACCCAACCAGGACAACCAGTATCTACAACAAATCCGAAGCCCCCAGCAACAGACCCCCCTCCGGATCCTCCGCTCCACGCTCGCAGCCATGCGCCGCTACCTACATTCCCTGCAGTCAGCCCTGCCCCAGCTCAGGACAACACACTCCCAGACCTGCAAAGGACCTTTGTTGTTCTTCATCCTCAGAAGAATTCATACACTGAACAAATGTTTTTTCCTAGCTATATCTAACATCAAGGAAAGTAAGTACAAAAACTTTCATGTACTCATCCCCACACTCTGGATTCCTTGACCGTTCCTGAACCATCTGGCGACCTACGCAACCGCTCGGGTGCCATTGCCCACGTGGCTGCTGCAGCCACCACCACCGTGGCGAACGGTGACATCACTTCCGCCCCCACTACCGCACAGCCAACAGCCACCACCAACCATGCAGCCTCTGCGATCACCGCCCAGACAACCGCCTTCACGATCGCCAGGAAGACCATCGCTGACAGATATGTGGCCGCCGCGGGATCCACGAATACCGGGACCAGCGCCGTTTCTGTCCGGCGCGCCACTTCCATCCCCGGAGCTGCTATCGCCGCAGCCACTTCCGCACCCAGTGACGTCACTCACCTGCTCAAGGACCACACCACATCGATCTCTGCCCCCA
>NC_057731.1:13053688-13058352 GCF_004010195.1 Chiloscyllium plagiosum
ATGCCCGAAACATCGATTCTCCTGCTCCTTGGATGCTGTCTGACCTGCTGTGCTTTTCCAGCAACACATTTTCAGCCCACACCTCCCCACTTCCCTCCAAGGCCCCAAGGGATCCTTCCATATCCACCACAAATTCACCGGCACCTCCATGTACATCATTTGCTGCATCCGCTGCACACGATGTGGTCTCCTCTACATTGGGGAGATAGGCCGCCTACTTGCGGAATGTTTCAGGGAACACCTTTGGGACACCCGCACCAACCAACCCAATCGTCCCATGGCTGAACACTTTAACTCCCCCTCCCACTCCGCCAAGGACATGTAGGTCCTTGGCCTCCTCCATCACCAGACACTGACCATACGACGCCTGGAGGAAGAGCGCCTCATCTTCCACCTAGGAACCCTCCAACCACACGGGATGAATGTAGATTTCTCCAGCTTCCTCATTTCCCCTCCCCCCACCTTTTCTCAGTCCCAACCCCCGGATTCAGCACCGCCCTCTTGACCTGCAAGCTTCTTCCCGACCTCTCCGCTCCCACGCCCTCTCCGGCCTATCACCTTCATCCTCACCTCCTTCCACTGTCGTATTCCTAGTGCCCCTCCCCCAAATCCCCTCCCTTTTATCTCAGCTCGCTTGGCACACCAGCCTCATTCCTGAAGAAGGCCTTATGCCCGAAACTTCGATTCTCCTGCTCCTCGGATGCTGCCTGGCCTGCTGTGTTTTTCCAGCATCACATTTTTCAACTATTTTCCATCAAGACCAGGAGTCATGTTAACCTTTGGTGATGCCAGAATCCTTAATACCTTCTTATATTGTTACGCCTCACTAGGGTAGCATGCTGGAAACTATTTCACGACCCATCACAAAATGTTCAAAATTTTATCAAAGTCCACAATTATCTGTTTGACACCATGAGGTGAAGAGAAAACACAGACCAGCTTTCTGTATTTAATATGGACTGCTATTTATTGTAAATAAGTGGATTCTAGCACATTATGAATGATGATTATGAACTATTGACATATAACTCTACTAGTTAAGATTATAAAACCTCTTTAAAACAACAAAAACACACATACAGACAAAAAAAGGATGTAGGAGGGAAAAATCCCAGGGAAAATGGTCCAATAGTACCAGTCCTCAGATGGAAGGGTTCCTTTTGTTTCCTAATCTTGCGGCTCTCAAGGTTTCGCCTTTGGGGTCTTTAATTTCTTCACAGGAGGCACAGAGCAATTGGTTCACAACTTGTAAAGTCTCTGACTTGTTCATTAAAAGCAATAGCTTTCTGCAGCTGGTAGGAGAAAACAATTGGCTTTCTTTAACCTCTGGAGAGAGAAACATTACGAATTGGGTTTTATTATTATGTGCACTCGAGTACAGTGAAAAGTCCACAAAGTTGCCATCTCAGGTTCCAAAATTGAATTTTAAAAGAAAACCATCTACAATTCAAAATCCAGAATTAAGAAAAAAAGCCAAGAACAGAAATACAATAAAAAAAAGCCTTGAGTTTTATCCCACTCCCTCCAAGGGCCCTTGGAACCCACTCCCTGTGTCTGTCACTGCTGCTGCGGAAACCTGGCACATGCCATCCCCCCCATTCTGCTCTCCCCTCGCTGCTGTAAAATGCAAGAAGTAAAAGAAAATGAGTAAAAGAGAAAGAAAAACGAAAGACAGAAGCTGATGAGACAGGGCTCAACAGTCCAACTGCTGTGCTGCTACTCTGTCCCCCTCATGCCACCTTCACTGCCAGAAGTTGGCAGCTTTCTTGCTGTAACGTTAACACCCACAAACTGTTCAACTACCCAGGAGCCAATCAGAGTGTTGTCATCAGGCTGATGACCTTTGGCATCCATGATCGGTCATAATTGTATAAATCAATTAGCTATTTGTTGCCAGCCAATCCTCACCTTGTAAACATGTCTCCAATACCATGACATCTCTTTACACCTTCTCCCAAACAGTTTCAATATTCCTTGGAATGAAGTAACTTACTTCTTATAAGTATAGCAATTCCTTTCTTAGTCCATTGTTGTAAAACAGAGCTTTTCCCAATTCAGTCTGCAATGAGAAGTAAAATAAGCAGATACATTCTTTACAATGTATGTATTCATTCTATTTGAAATTCTACTCCCCAGCGTTTTCACTGTAACATAAGTGTTATCTCCTTCTTTTGCAAGGATAAATGCAATATTCAGTACCTCAGCCACGTCCTCTACAAACAGCGGGTGGTGGGGGGGCTCCTTCTGAGTACCTGGGGCAACAGTGGCACTGAGAATCAAGGCTTTGGGGAAGGAGATAAGACCGCCTAATGGAGATAAGACCACCTTATGGAATAAGACCACCTTGTGGAGGTAAGTCTACCTTATGGAGATTAGGCTTTTGGCTCTGGATGCTTCTCCCATTATTCTTTGGAGCTACTTAGAGCGTTCACACAATAGGTGTGGAGATAATGCTACATGATTAGTCTGCTCCTGCTCTTTCCAATGTATGAAGTATGCAAAGTCTCTACTAATTTGCACAGTTTTTACCTGCAACTCATCCTAAATATGGTCTTGAGCAGCTGCGAACTTTGAGGTTTGTGAAAGGTTAGCACCATTTTAAGTGAGCTGACGTCATTTAATGAGGAGGCAGTCTGTCAGGAAATAGGCGCTGGAATTACTGGCAACTGCAGAGGGCAGTACACAGTAACAAGAGAAAGTATGTAAGTTCTCTGATACTTCACTGGAGGTCTCAGTGGAGGAGGTGGAGAGGAGCTGAGATATGATCTGTCTACATGAAATCCCATGGAAAACCTTGCATCGATAGTGGGGCCAGAAAGCACAGGCCATCAATGCCAATCGTCCACCTCGAGGAACCTGGATTTGATGCTGCAAAATGTTCAATGATATCGTAGGAGTGGTACGGTCACTGAATGTATTTTTCATATACCAGAATGTTCCAATTGTACTGCTAGCCTTCCACACATGGTTCAATGCATCCCATTGTCAACAGTCATCTACCAGTCTCAATCAGTTATGAATCAAAATCAATATTTAAAGCAGTTCCTCACCTTCACCCAGTAGCACTGCTACAATCCCTGGATTCATATCTCATGCTTGCAATTCAACTTTGACAATTGTGCTCCCAAACAGGTTGTACCATTCTACTTGACTGATTTACCTCTCCCATTTTTGGATAATTACTTGCACTGCAAGACCTAACTGGCTCAACTGCTGGCATCTATCTGATTGGAAGTGACAGTGCTCACCAACAGTAGTAAGGCTCTGACTGAGGTTGTGACTAGTGGCAGAGCTGAACTTAGTAAAATGGGAAATGTTACAGATATCACCTATTCAAAACTGCCAGAAGTCTGACACCTTCTTGACTTGTTCTGAAATGTAGGTCCGACAGGAAGAGCATTTCAGTGAGGATACCTTACTGAAGCACAGACATCTGATACACTGTGCCTCATTGAGAATTGTTCCCTGAACACTCTGGGTGTGTACGTTCTCCTGAGTGCCCCTTTCCCCACCTTTTTCCTCCCCCTTCTAGCAGCCTGTCCTGCTCTGTCACCTCTCTGCTTGCTCCTTGCCATGCTGCAATCTTTGCCAAATGCATACCAGTGGGCCCAAAGATGGGAGCTGTCCAGAATCATTGAAGAAAAGACAGCGTTCTTCAACATTGTGCTGCATGACTGCTTGTTGACTTTAACAGCTTTAAAGAACTCTATAAACCATCAAACACCTCCAACCAATCTATCAATAATTAACCTGAAAGAAACCAATATGCACTTTAAACAGCCATGGGCTCCTTTCCACTGCTAATGTAACAATTTTCTTGTAAAAGAGAATGAGTTTAAACAAAAAGGACAATTAGCTTAACATCTGTTATTGGTGAAATGTTAACGTCTCCTTTAAAGGATGTAATAGCAGAGCATTTAGAAATATGTATTGTGATCAAGCATGGCTCACAAAGAAGAAATCATGCCTGACAAACTTATTGCAGGAGTTAACAAGCAGACAAAGGAAACAATAGATACATTTTCATCAGATTTCCACATGGTGTTTGAAAAGACGACAGTTTAAGCTACTTAATAAGATATGAACCCATATTGTTGGAGGTAGTATGTTAACATGATAGAGGATTGGCTAATCAATAGCAGATAGAGGTAGGATTTCAGGATGGCAATCTCTAACCAGTGGAGTGCCATGGGGCTCCTGTGATGGGCTGCGATTAATTACAATATATATTGGATAAGAAAAGTGGATGTACTGTAACAAAGTTCGCAGATGACACAAAAATAGATAGGAAACAAGTGCTGAAAATGACACAGGGAGTCTCAGAGGGGTGTGAGACAGACAGTCACACGAGGCTGGAATCGGACCTGGGACCCTGGTGCTGTGAGGCAGCAGTGCTAACCACTGAGCCACCGTGCTGCCCTGACAGTGGTTATGGGTGGCACAGTGGCTCAGTGGTTAGCACTGCTGCCTCACAGCACCAGGGACTCAGATACAATTCCACCCTCGGGCGATTGCGTGGAGTTCGGACATTCTCCCTGTGTCTGTGTGGGCTTCCTCCCACAGTCCAAAGATGTGCAGGTCAGGTGAATTGGCCATGCTAAATTGTCCATAGTGTTAGGTGCATTAGTAGGAGGGAAGTGGATCTGGGTGGGTTACTCTTCAGA
>NC_057731.1:13058814-13131470 GCF_004010195.1 Chiloscyllium plagiosum
GTCAAGTTTGAACGAGAAGGCAGAACGCCTTCTCCAACGAATGCATGCTTGTAGATTCGTTGTACCAGTTAAGATTCTGTGAATAAATTGCTGTCTGCGTCTAACCATAGTTGCCATTGTGAGCCTCTCCTTCCGAAAGAACACGCAAAGACGGGACCCCGCGGTTCCGTCTTAACACAACAGAGGAAACATCAAAGAAGCGCTTCGCAGGAGACTCTCAAGCACTGATGATGTCGCCTAGCCAGGGGACGAAATGTTTGCAACAAAAACTTCCAGCTCGGCGAACAGAACCACAACAACGAGCACCCGAGCTACAAATCTTCGCACGAACTTTGAGCCACAAAATTGGAGGTTGACTTTCAGACATTCAATCAAGTGAATGTTTTCTGAGTTCAGTTAGTTAGAGACAATCACAATTTAGACTCAAAATGCTTCACCAATGCTATTTGTTTCAGCTGCATGTGTGCCTGGTAGACTGCAGTGTAATAGCGAATGCGGCAGCTGAGATTTTTATTCACTTAACAATTAGTTCCTAACTCTTTATAAATCATGTAACAATAATTTAGACCCTTAAAGGTCCAGTGGTTGGGAGAGCAGAGATAGCCCTCAGTATGTACTGTGGGAACTTTTGGAAGTCTCCACACAGAGGCTCCAGGAGAATTAATTACATGGCAAATTTAAAGTTCGGATGACCGATTTGTCTGCTCCCAGGATACCTGAAACAAAACTCTCCCATTCTGGACTGTTTGATAGTTCTAACTGACCTATCTGGGTATTCATGCTGGAAAAGTCAGACAGAAAAAGTCCAACTCTAACTCTTGGGAAAGGATGCAACTAACTCCCTTGACCTCGCACCAATCCCCTCATCCACCCATTCGTTCATCCTGATTACCCAAATATCTAAACCAATCCAACTATCTGTCCAGCTCAACAAATGGCCAACTCGTGACTCAGAGACGATTTAATGAACCCAGATCTGACAACTCTTCCAAACTCAACCTGTATAAAACCCCTAAACGACCTACTCACTTCACCCATCTATCACCCTCAAACCACCTGCCTAACACCTCCCATTGGCAGGTACATCACTGGTGATACCGCCACTAGAATAGGCAGCAATGGTTTTAAATTTTCTGAACACCCTTCCAGTCACAGCTGACAATATCAGACTGTGGATACAGAAAGATCTGGTCCAGACAAAACTGAAACAGTTGGTGGTGATGGGGAAAGCGAAAAGGCTGTCACAAACTGAACTGAAACCATTTTGGACTCAGAGAGACCAGATCACAGTAGAGGATGATATATTATCATGGAGAGTAAGAGTGATTGTCCTGAGTAAAGGTAACTGCCAGTGTACAAGATAATGAGTTGATAGCCAGAAACTTTTTCCCAGGGCAGAAACTATTAACACGAGGGGTCATAGTTTTAAGCTGATTGGTGGAAAGTATAGAGGAGATGTCAGAGGTGGATTCTTTACGCAGAGAGTTGTGAGAGCATGGAATACGCTGCCAGCAGCAGTTGTGGAAGCTAGGTCATTGGGGATATTTAAGACACTGCTGGACATGCATATGGTCACAGAAATGTGAGGGTTCGTACATTAGGTTTACCTTACATGAGGATCAATGGTCAGTACAACATCGTGGGCTGAAGGGCCTGTTCTGTGCTGTACTGTTCTATGTTCTATGTTCTAGATATATTTGAAGTATTCAAAACCATGGTTTAGATATGGAGCAAATGTTCCCACTTGTGAAAGGATCAGAAATACGAAGGTGCAGTTTGAAGGAAAGGCTACACTTGCTAACATCCAGGAACATGCTCACCAACAGCAATATCTCTCATAAATGTTTTTGATCAAGGAGTAAGAAATAACCAATAATTCCCAAGTAAGGAAAAACTTCTAATGAAAAAGGATTGTATTGGAAATGAGAACTCGAGTTAAACAAGTTAGAATTTTAATTTTAATTTTTAAAATGTGACTTAATATGCGGTTGGCCATCATCATCAGATCGTTGGTGTCAACCAACTTACTGTTAAGGTAAATAGTGAAAGAGGCAAACGTGGTGAGGAAACACATTTTCATTCAGCATGTGATAAGGATGTTGAGTGTGGCGCTGGAAAAGCACAGCAGGTCAGGCAGCATCCGAGGAGCAGGTGAGTCATGTTTCCGGCATAAGCTTTTCATCAGGATTCCTGATGCCCGAAACGTCGACTCTCCTGCTCCTCGGATGCTGCCTGACCTACTGTGCTTTTCCAGCACCACTCTCTGGGCTCTGATCTTCAGCATGTGCAGTCCTCACTTTCTCCTCAGTGATAAAGATGTGGACTGTCCAAATTGTGATTGTGATGAAGGCAGGTTCAACTGAGGCATTCAAAAGGGAATTTGATGATTACTTTTAAATGTGCAGAGTTACGGACAGGAGTAAACAGAATGGTTTTTGGGGAGTGATAGACTGAGTGGCCTTCCTCTGCACTGTAACAATTCCAGCATTCTGCGATGCTGTTGTGGATAGATGTTTTGGAAAAACTGTACTTTAGGTTTACCTCACATGAGGATCTATACTGGTCTATACTGGCTGAACTCCACCAGGGTCATCCAGAAGTTTCCAAAATTGAAGACATTGGCGAGTAGTCATGTCTGGTAGCCAGGATTGGATGCATTGGTACACTAATGCCGAGACTGCCAATGAGGACACAAATTACTGTCAGCAGTACCCAACCTTCATGGGAATGGCTGGGTAAACCCTGTACTCATTGACTATGCAGGTGCTTTCATGGGCTCCATGTTCTTAGTCGTTGTGGGCACCCAATCAAAATGGCTGGATGTGCATAGAGTTCATTTATCAAACATGGAGGTGATGATAGAAAAACTGCACAAATCATTTGCAATACACTGACTCCCAGAAGTGTTGGTCACAGGTAACAGACAGGTAACATCATTTAACAACAAGAAATTTGAGTATTTCCTAAAGCTGAATGGCATTTGGCATGTGAGGACAGTTCCATATTATCTACCGTCCAATGGTCTGGCAGAAAGAGCAATCCAAACTTTAAAGGCAAGCTTAAAGAAACTGCTTGCAGCTTCGCTAAATACCAAACTGTCCCAGTTCCTATTTGATTATTGGACCACACCTCATGCAATTCCAGGGCTAGCTCCAGCAGGGTTATTAATGGGGAGAAGACTCTACACCAGGTTAAATCTGATCTTCCCGGGCCAGGGGATGTGAGGCTGAATAGCATCTGGAATACCAATGCTGGATGCAAGACTCTGCTAAGTGAGAGAGATTGTTTACTTTGGGGGATTAAATTGTTTTATAGAAACCACAGGAATGCCCCTGCATGGGGTGGAGGTAAGGCCAATGCAAGGTCAGGTGCCATGATGGTCCTGAACTAGTATGTGGACCATATGAAAGCTTGCAAACTTGCAAACTTACTCTTTGACCGCTTTTCCGACTGTTCCAGACCTCGTGGGTTCTCTCTTTCTGTCAGTTGTTGAAAATACCTCAGAATCCGGGATGGACATGGCAGATGTCGTCACCTTGATGCCGAGAGAGGAGACTGAATTTCTTCCAAAGTTAAAAATTACACAACACCAGGTTATAGTCCAACAGGTTTAATCGGAAGCATTAGCTTTTGGAACGTCGCTCCTTCATCAGGTGGTTGTGGAAGTCACAATTGTAAGACACAGAATTTATCACAGAATTTATTTTGCTATAAATTCTGTGTCTTACAATTGTTAACTTTGTACACCCAAGTCCAGCACCAGCATCTCCAATCAGAATTTCTTCCAAGATGTCTCTGGTGCAACAGGCAAGCTTGTTTGTGTTACATGCTGCCTGTATCAGAGGCAGAGTTGGAGAAACCTGACCTAGTGCTCAAGCACCCCAGGAGGAGCTACAAAAAAATAACAGAACTGGCCTATATCCTCAGACTCAGTAGGGGAGGGATGTAGTGATTGTAGCGAGCTCAGCCTGATGGACCTCATAGAATATGAGTTCCCTGATTGGATCAGGTTAATAGCCCCAATCAGGGAGTCCAGGCTGACAGATAGGAACCTGCCTTCATTGTTCAGTCCTTTGAGTATAGGAGTTGAGAAGTCATGTTGAGATTGTACAGGACATTGGTGAGACATATTCAAGAATACGATGTCCAGTTCTTGTCGCCCAGTTATAGGAAGAATATTACTAAGCTGGAGAGGGTTCAGAAGAGATTTATCAGGGTGTTGGAGATTATAAAGGTTTGAAGTTATAAAGAAAGGCTGGATAGTCTGGGACTTTTTTCACTGGAGAATAGGACATTGAGAGGCGGTCTTATAAAAGTTTATAAAATAACGAGGTGTATAGATAGAGTTAATAGTAGTTGCCTTTTCCCTAGGATAGGGATTTCAAGACTAGGGATTACTCCTTTAAGAAGAGAAGAGAGAGATCTAAAAAATACATAAGGGGCAAATATTTTACATGGGGTGATGTGTGCAATGAACTTCCTGAGGAAGTGGCTACAGGTAAAATTACAACATTTAAAAGACATTTGGATATGTGCATGAATAGGAAAGATTTGGAGGTAAATGGGCCAGGAGCAGGCAGGTGGGACTAGTTTAGTTTGGAACTATGTTCAGTATGGACTGGTTGGACTGAAGGGTCTGTTTCCATGCTGTATAACTCTATGGTTCCTTGAAAGTGGAGTCACAGGTAGATAGGAGAGTGAAGAAGGTGTTTGGTATGCTTTCCTTTAATGGACAGCACACTGAGTATAGGAGTTGGGAGATCAAGTTGTACCTGTACAGGACATTGATTAGGCCTTCTGGAATATTGTGTGCAATTCTGGTCTCTCTCCTCGAATGCCAATGCAAGACTCTAGTGGCTCAGTGGTTAGCACTGCTGCCTCACAGCGCCAGGGACCCAGATTCGATTCCTGCCTCGGATGACTGACTGTGGAGTTTGCACCTTCTCCCCGTGCCTGTGTGAGTTTCCTCCGGGTGCTCCAGTTTCCTCCCACAATCCAAAGATTTGCAAGTCAGGTGAATTGGCCATGCTAAATTGCCCATAGTGTTGTGGGATATGTAGGTTAGGTGCATTAATCAGGGGAAATGTTGAGTGATAGGGGAATGGGTCTAAGTGGATCCTCCAGCAGGATCTTTGATCTGAGGTGGCAATGCTTATGTTATCCCATTAGGTGCAAATATTGTGGTATTGAAGAATCCAGCAGATTTTCTTTCAGTTAACTTATAGGCACAAAGATTGCACAAGATCATAATGAACAGGACTGATATTTAAATATTAGATGAGAATAGAGCAATATGCATCCAGTAGGGTGACATGCTTCAAGTAATCCGAGGTAAAATGGATTCTGAGATCTTATTATTCTCAGGCTACCTGCTATGATGCTGTGATAATATCATGAGCAAATCTCTTAAAGGTATACTGACCAAACTGTCTGTGAGACCTTACAAAACAGCACAGCACAGCACAAGCTTCACAGGTCAGTTGGACTTTTTGTATCATATTTGGCTTCAGTTTCTGATTATTATTCATGCTGTGAAATACTTTTGAGCTATAATCAGCTATTCAGGTTTTCTCTGTTAGCTGGCCTGCAATTATTTCACAAGCGCCAAATGTTTAATAAAACCAATAAACCTTTCCACCTGTTTCTTACAGTGACACCGCAAGGGATTCCCTGAAAGAGAAACTGCTTCAGCTACAATGTCACTTCACGTGGACCCTGCAAGTAGAGGATGTGGAGTGGGATGATTTGCAGGAACGAATACATTACACAATTGAGGCTGACATTGTGCAATATAAAGTCATGCCTTACAATCTACTTACTTTTGTCAACTGCGTACGAGGTAAACATGAGGAGGCATTCGATAATTTGTGGGAAGCTGAGGAGATTCTGAGGAAGGATCACAAGTCGAATGTTGAAAAGTGGAGCATCATCACCTACGGAAACGCAGCCTGGGTCTATTACCACGTGGGAGAAGTGGCAGAGGCTCAGGCCTACCTCAACAAGCTGGAGAGGATCTGCCAACAGTTCCCTGATGCCTCTCGCTTTACAGCAATGACCCCTGAAGTATACGGGGAGAAGGGTTGGTCCCTGTTGAGATTTGGCTGGAAATATTATGAAGAGGCAAATGAGTGTATTGAGAAGGCTCTGGAAGCAGATCCTGATAACATTGAGTGGAATACAGCTCACGCAACCTCTCTGTTCCGACTTAAAGAAAATATTGGAGACCCTCAGTGTCCTGAGCACTGCAAAGTAGTGAAGCAGTTACAACGGGCATTGGAACTGAACCCAAAGGACTCTCTTCTCAAGGTCACGCTGGCTCTAAGACTACAATATTTCAAACAGGAAGAGGAATCTCACAGATTGTTAGAAGATGTGCTCCTGAATTCTCCTGATGATCCCTATTTAATTCAATATGCGGCCAAAGCTTTAAGAGAGGAAGGATCTGTTGAACAATCCTTAGAGATGTTGAAAAAGGCACTGATGTTAAGACCAAACTCTGGGCTCCTTCACCACCAGATCGGTTTATGCTACAAAAAGAAACTGTTTACACTGAAGAAAACACCTTATAAATATAATGCTTATGAGGAAAGGAAAAAACTGATTGAACTTTGCAAATATCATTTCCAAACAGCCTATGATCATAAACCCTCACTTGTAACTGCAATCCTTGATCTGGCAGAACTCTTTGCAGAATGCAAAGATTATTCCAAAGCTGATGAGATCTACGAAAACCAGCTCAGAAATAAAGATTGCAACCGTATAAACAGACAGTTAATTCATTGGAAATATGGATTGCACCAGTTAAAAAGGAACGGATTCTTACAGAGAGCCATTTATCACTTCAAGGAATGCCTGAATCTCAAGGTGAAGAGCAAAATGGATATTCACTGTCGAGCAAAACTGAAAGAAATTGCTGAAGAACGATTGAATGAATATTCAAGAGACAGTGTCGCCTTTGGTATATTGGGACTATTACATCAACTGGATGGCAAGAAATCCAAAGCCATTGAATTCTTTCAGCGAGCCCTGGAGTGCGATTGTGACAATGAAGAATTTCAAAGTGCTCTCAGTGAACTAAAGGAGTCTGCATAGGAAAATATATCTCTGATGTTTCTGGGAAATTGATTCCGGGAAATTGATTCCCATTTTTGGTGTGTGGTTTTGAGATAAATAGTTTTAAGATTAGCTGGCAGACCCATTCCACCAGACAGAAATGGGCAGCCAGTGTAAATAAGAAAAGGTCCTATGTACAGAGGTTTCCCAGGCTTCTCCCCATTATAAAAAGCAACAGAGCATCCCTCCTCCATTTCCGCTCACTGTGTGGGGAGGCCAGCAACATCCTGGAGGTAGCCTCCTTGTACAATTGTCCATGGAGCCAATTGGAACTGGAGGTCCATGTGCTAAAGTGAGGGACAGAGCAGAGAAGGTTACCTACAAATCCCAATGGGCCTCCAGGAGGACCCGGATTGCTCGGCCTCTCTGCTTTTATATCTTTGACTTTGCTCCATGTTAAGGTGCCCTCTCAGTCTCTGAGACCCAACCTGGCTCCATATTGCTCAGCTCACTCAATGAGATTTCAATGCTACTGGCTCTCTGGTTAGTAAAAACCATGTCCACCTGCAATTTTAATCTGATGGTGAGGACGCATTCAGGCAATTCTCAATTAGAACCAGAAACATTGCTAAATCTGTCCCATGACCCGTAGTATGAACTCAGGATCCCTATATGAGCCTGACGCTGGCGACCCCTAGCCCAGTATAATATCCTGACCATTCATCAGTGTCACTTTGCCATTCATGTACTCTGTCATTCTCTATTTGTTCAGGCAATAGTAATTGTAACCATAATTTTGGGAGTGAACAACTTTTGCACTAATGATATTAACTCATTTCAGTGACTGAAACCGAAAAGATCATGGTTAATGTTGTATTTTTGACTCTTAAAACAAATGTACCAAACATGATGACAGTGATTAGTAAACAAAATGATGATTATTGAAGAACAGTAGAAATCTAGAAGAGTTCTTTATTTACCGTCATCAGTTCTAATGAACGCACCATATGGTAACTTGTGTCATTCCTGTGATTATGTATAACAAACTATTTGCATATTTAGCAATATATTAGTCAGTATATCTACAGCACAAAACACATTCCCCTTTCCCTAAATAGAACAATTTAGATAAATTATAACCTATTTACAAATAGAATAAGAAAATTGTCCTTATTTACAAATGTATTATCACCTTCATTAATTGCACAAGTTTCTCTGAAAGTGTAGGTGGCGTGCTGACTCAACCTAATCTGGTAATAGTGAAACTTTGCTGAGATTTGTGCTTGTCAACTCTTTCCTGTAGATGCGATGCCTGATTTGCCAACTATCTCGTTCTTGAATCTTATTCTCACTCTTTCCTGACACTGCAGGAGTGTTGGAGAGTCATGAAGCACAGAAGAGGCCCCTTGGCCCAATGAGTCCATACCTCCCTATCTATGCTAATGCCACTCTCCAGCACTTGCCCCATATCCTTGAATGTTGTGCCATTTCAAGTGTTCATCTACACATCTTTTAAAAGCTGTGAGGTTTCCCAAATCAACTGTCCTCTTAGTCAGTGTATTCCAGATTCTCAACAACCTCTGGGTGAAAAACAAAACTTTTCCTCAGGTCCTCTCTAAACCTCCTGCCTTTCACCTTAAAATTATGCCCCTTGTTATACAGGGTCTTGGTGAGGCCACACCTTGACTATTGTGGGCAGTTTTGGTTTCCTAGTCCGAGCAAGGGAGGGAGTCCAGTGAAGGTTCACTCGACTGATTCCTGGGATGACAGGACAGAATATGAAGAAAGATTGGATACTATTGGAAGGATGTTGTGAATCTTGAAAGGGTTCAGAAAAGGTTTACAAGGATATTGCCAGGGTTGGAGGATTTGAGCTATAGGGAGAGGCTGAACAGGCTGGGGCTATTTTCCCTGGAGCGTTGGAGGCTGAGGGCTGACCTTACAGAGGTTTGTAAAATTATGAGGGGCATGGATAGGGTAAATAGACAAAGTCTTTTCCCCGGGGGTAGGGGAGTCCAGAACTATTGGGCATAGGTTTAGGGTGAGAGGGGAAAGATATAAAAGAGACCTAAGGGGCATCCTTTTTACACAGGGGGTGGTGCGTCTATGGAATGAGCTGCCAGAGGAAGTGGTGGAGGCTGGTACGATTGCAACATTTAAGAGGCATTTGGATGGGTATATGAATAGGAAGGGTTTGGAGGGATATGGGCCAGGTGCTGGCAGGTGGGACTAGATTGGGTTGGGATATCTGGTCGGCATGGATGGGTTGGACCGAGAAAGAGGAAGAGATTGAGAACATTGGGGCGAACATGGATGTCATAGTCCTGGTGCAGGGTGTTTGCTAAGTGGTGAGGTTTCCTGAGATAATGAGGACATGCAGGGTTAGAGGTGTGAGAGTTAGGGGTGGGTGAGAGAAGATGTTACAGGTAAATGCGAGAATGACAGAGCATGAGCCTTGCTGGGAGGTGGGTGCAGTAACAGAGATAGAGTGAGGGTGAGACAGCAAGGAGGTCATTGGCCTTTTTTACAGCACTGCTGGCTGTTTGTCCACATTCTGGGGAAGGCACTGATCGGGTGGTGACTGGTGGTATTGCCTTATCTGCTGCTCCTCCAGGAAGAGGCTGACCCACTTTCTCACCACCGGCTTAACCAGAGCCCCCAGATCCCTGTCAGAGAATCATAGTGCCACCTTTGTCTTTCCCAGTATGTTCCCAATCTGTCCCTTGACCCATCATGGCAACTTTGGCATACCAGCTTTCATCTCGATGCATAGGGCCTTTTAAAGATGGTGTGGGCACCAGGGATACAATTAGAAAAACTCCCTCCAGAAAACTCAACACAAACTGCATTTAATCAACAAAAAGAAAAGATTCAACTCAGAGTAAGGTAAGGAATGGTTGGAGACTGGGGATAGTCCATTGCTTGCCTTCTTCTTCAGATGGAAAATAGACTGGGGAAGTGGAGGAAAACCTGGGAACAGCTCTTTCCCACTTTGGCTAGAAAGTAGGATACCACTATCACAGACCACTGAGATTAACTCTAAATGCCAAACATCCATTCCTCTCTGGGATCTGTGAACCACCTTGAACTCTTATTGATTGGATCCTTTTCTTGCCTGTTTAGCTCATACATTCCACATCTAAACTACTCATACCTAAACTACTGCTTCTTCATAAACATAGTAAGCATATGCGACTACCTGTCTTAGACATTTGTGTCTCCTGAACCCCATACTTACCGCAATGATTGCCACCCATGGGGCGGTACGGTGGCTCAGTGGTTAGCACTGCTGCCTCACAGCCGCCACACACCCGGGTTTGATCCCTGCCTCGGGTGACTGTGTGTGTGGAGTTTGCACATTCTCCCTGTCTCTGTGTGAGTTTTCTCTGGGTGCTCTGGTTTCCTCCCAAAATGCAAAGATGTGCAGGTCAGGCGAATCGGCCATGCTAAATTGTACATAATGTTAGGTGCATTGGTCTGGGTTGGTTGCTCTTTGGAGGTTCGGTGTGGCCTTGTTGGGCTGAAGGGAATCTAATCTTGTAAGGTGAACTTGGGCTGCTGATTGACTCTGCTTATATGTTCAAGTTTTTCACCAGATACATTTCCTCAAATGGGAATTAAACAAGGATAAACTCTTTATTCACTGGATAAAATAAATATTCATAAAATGGGAAAAACTGTTTTATACTCAGTTTCACTTTTTCAGAAAAAGCATCAAATACAGAAAGACATAATAAACAGTATTTGATTATCTCTGCCTAAAGCCATTTTTTAATCATGAGTCCATTTGCAAACAGTTAATTTGTTAGTTTAGAGGGGACACTTAATGCACTGATTACCAATTCATTAAATTCACTTTTTTTTTCAATAAATTATTCTTCTGCTTTAACATTATTTGCAAACTGAGTTTCAATTTTTCCTTCACTTAGATGATGATTGATTAAACCAATTTATAACAGACATATAAAAGCAAAATACTGTGGATGCTGGAAATCTGAAACAAACAACAGTTAGAAGAAACTCAGCAGGTCTGGCAGCATCTGTTCAGAGAGAAACAGAGTTATTGCTTTATGTCCGATATGACAGGTGGGATGGTGCCCCAGTGGGGGGCTGCCTCACAGAGCCAGGGACCTGGATTTGACTCTATCCCTGTGAGACTGCCTGTGTGGAGTTTGCACACTGCTCATGTGTGTCTGGGTTTCCTTCCACAGCACAAAGATGTGCAGGTTAGGTGGTTTGGCCATGCTAAATTGTCCATCGTGTCCTGGATTGTGTAGGCTAGGTGGATTAATAATGGTACATGTGGGGTTATGGGGGTAGGGTAGGGGGCTGGGTCAGCATGGGATGCCCTTCAGAGGGTTGGTATGGACTCAATGGGCTTCCAGACCATAGGGAATCTGTGACCTATGACTTGTGCTCAGGTCACCATCATTCCCTTTTAGATATTTTCACACAACCTGTTCAGAGACATTATGATACATGTTTAGGACTTGAGCCTGGACCTTCTGGCCAGAGATAGGTACACTACCATAGTGCCGTAAAGAGTTTTTTCAGAAAACTTTCCTTTTGTTCTCTGTCTGTTATAGTTACCTGTTCATGAAGTTGATAAACAGTGCCACCTTGTGACTAGACAGAATTACATTATCATTAGAAGACAATACAGTTGCAAAAACTCACTTGGCTATTTCAAGCGGCAAGTAAAAACAATCCTGAATAAAGGGCTTTAATCAAAACCATTGTTTCAGGGTGATCACATTACAATAGTCATACCAGTGACTGCACTTCACTCAGTGGTGACCTGACACTATGAAAGATGCCTCATATAAATGTAATTGTGTTTTTTATTTAATTGAATAAATAGCAGTACAAACAGAAAAAAAGGTAACAGATAAGCTGAGCTTGATAAAAACAGTGCAATAAAAGATGAAGTTTAAAAGTTGACAATGCTCTGGAGTTACCTGGTCTGGATGGATTGCATATCAAGCTGATGAGGGAAGTGAGCTTGGAGACAGTGGAGACACTTTCTGAACCCTCCAACTCACCTTACACAGGAGAGTGGCTCCAGAGAACTGGTGGATTAGAAATGTCACAGCAATGTTCCAAAAAAGGAGAGAATGATAAACTTCACAACGATCCAGCAGCCAGCCTAACCTCAGTGTCTGTGAAACTTTACAGATAATAATTTTCACTCAGAAAAATATATCAATAAGCGACAGACAATATGGATTTATTAAAGGAAAACATGTCTGACCAACTTGATTGATTAAAGGACAGGAGCACTTAAAGATGGACTTTTAATAGGTGCTTGCTACAAATCACATAGATTTGTTCGCAAATTTGAAAGAGCAAGATTGATGAAACGGTGGCTGTTTGGCTGCTAAATTGACTAGACAACGGAGCAAAGTGGTGACTGTTGTTCTTCAGACTGAAACCCAATGTATTGTTGAGTGGAGTCTGGGACCCTTGCACCGATGAACACAATAATGTAATTGTAAACCTTTGAAGAACTGAGAAGAGGAGAAATGAGAGTCGATGAATTCAATACCAAATAAAATTTAGAGAGATATATAAAGAGAGAGAAAGAACAATTGATTTAAAGGAGAATAAAAAAAAAACAGAAGAGAACCATTTATAGTAACAGGAAATGTTTGACATATTTGAAATCTCCAATAACATTCCCCAAAGGAACATGACTCCAATAATTATAACTGGTCACTTCCTTGATGAGACAATGAGCAATCAATACCAATTCTCACTTTATTAAAACTGCACTTACACTGTCAACTATTAGATTTGATTTTCTGTGGCAAATTTAATTTGCAAGTGCAATAAATTAGAAACCCGTTGTGAGGTTAAGTGTACGATACTGTTTTCAAAAATACTTGAACCAATTCTGAAAATTTGCCATTCACAGAGTGTATCTCACTGTTTATAATTTCAAACACCATTTTCTTTAATAAATTCCATCCAAAGGTTACAATACCAGTGGGTATCAACAACCACACTGGGAAAAGTAACAGGATCATACAGAGAATGGAGTAAAAGTCGGGAGTTATTGAGAGAAGTGCCTTCTTTAAATCTTCGTTGTAACCCATCAAATTGATGTTAAACATGTAAGGAAATTGGTAAACTGGAGACTTTTTCTTCTTTTATGCATTAAACCCAAATTTTCATTCTTAAATTTAAACAGCAGACAAAGTGGGGAGAGATTTTTCTGTGTATGATAGCCTGCAATGTAATAGCTGACTCATCTGAACCTGACAAGGCACAGACCATAGAGGTTAGTGGTCATCAAACTCATTTCAAACATGATATTGGATTGAGTGTTCCTGTATCATGCATGAAATCCCACTTCTCATTTAATCTCATGAAGTGGATGGAGCATCTCCAAAAATCAAAGAGATGCCAAAACTGCCCTTGTGGCTTTCCAGAAAAGGAATACATTGTCCATAATCAGCAGGATTTCTTGATGAGCAAAAAGACTTTTTTTTTACACTCTGAACCTCCTTCCCTGAGTTCACAGAGAGCAAATGTAGCTTCCAGAAACAAATACTCTGAAATATTCCTAAATTTCAGCAAATGTTTATCAGAATATAATCTTAGGTTATAATATAATGTGCCTAAACCTGTATAGACCTAGGGAAATTCCTCATTCTTTAATATGAGAAGCAAGCAAAAATAATTACAGAAGTTGTCCAAAATGGGTGTCATTTCGCAAGTGGCAAGTCAAAGGATTGGTATTCGGGCATGGTCATTGTACCAAAATCTGATGGTTCTATCAGAATATGTCAAAAAGTGTGGTGCTGGAAAAGCACAGCTGGCCAAGCAGCATCTGAGGAGTAGGAAAGTCAACTTTTCAAGCATAAACTCTTCATCAGGAACACATTTCAACTCTGTTCTCCAGCATCTGCAGACCTTAGATAACCCAACAAGGCTGTGGTTGGAGAAATCCACCCTAAATCTATTGGCGATGAGAACTTTTCGAAATGCTGTAAAAGCAAGATCTTTACTTAACCTAATGCCAACAGTGGATTCAGGCAGGTTCATTTTGGGAAAAATCTGAAACGTCTACTCCGTGTGGGAGGTATTGCTTCAACAAATTTGCAACTGCTTCCTCTCCAGTGATCATCCAATAGAACATGACCAACATTCTCAAGGGTTGAACTGAGTTATTTGTTGTTGTGGATGATGAGCAATGTAGAAGTAACAGAAGTTCATGACTATACAATGCATGCAGTGTGGAAATGTTAGCAGGCAACATGGCTTCCCATCCAAGCACTCTATTCAATTCTGGAATATTACAATGACAATGATAGTATAAAATCAGATCCCCAAGAAACAATGGCAGTAAAATATCTCCTACTGTAAAGGCAGTACATAACTTACAAAGATTTATGGGAGTGGCAAACCAGTTAGCAAAACTTGGCAATTATCACCAAGATCTTGAAATGTTTACTCATGGGACTCACAAGAAGCAGATCAAAGACATTCTGACTTCCAGTTACATTTTGTGTTTAATGTTTTCTTTTAGAGTAAGAAGATAAATTGATGTTATTTTCTTTAAATAGTGGAATTTAGGAATTCTCTGTCACTCATATTTTAACATTACGAGTTTTTCTGGGTGTTTAGTTTAATTAACAGAAAAGGTTTGCCTCTGTATGGTAACGATGCAGACTCGTTATTCCGCTTTTTGACTCAAGGGTACCTGAGCATCATTAAAGTAGAGCTCAAGATCAAACCAGGAATTAGCAAACAGATAGGAGAGCTTCTAAACAGACTGTCCGACATGAGCCAGACAAAACCACAAAACAAGGGCTCCATTGCTTCCTATTATATTTCCCACCAGACCATAGGAGTGTGCTGAGAATGTGTTATCTATTTGTGTCAGGAGGATGTTCAGAAACTCAACTGGACTCACCACATAAACACAGTGGCTACAAGAAACAGTCAGAGGCTAGGAATACAGCGTTGAGTAACTCATCCTGCGACTCCTCAAAGCCTGTCCACTATCTACAAGGCACAAGTCAGGAGTGTGATGGCATACTCTCTACTTGCCTGGATGACTACAGACCCAAGAAAACTCAAGAAGCTTGATACCATCCAGGATAAAGCAGCATGCTTGGAATGCCACCACAGCCACAAGCATCCACTCCCTCCACCACTGACAATCAGTAGCAGCAGTGTGTATCATCCACAAGATGCGCTGCAGAAATTCATCAAAGATTCTCAGACTGCACTTCCAAACCCATGACCATTTCCAACCAGAAGGACAAAGGCAGTAGCTACATGGGAACACCACCATCTTCAGGTTCCCCTCCAAGCCACTCACCATCCTGACTTGGAAATATATGCCGTTCCTTCACTGGCGCTAGGTCAAAATCCTGGAATTTCCTCTCTAATAGCGTTGTGAGACAACTCACAGCAAGTGGGCTCCAGCAGTTCAACAAGCAGCTCACCATCACCTTCTCAAGGACAACTAGGGATTGGCAATAAATGCTGGCCCAGCCAGCGATGGCCACATCTTCCAAAAATGAATACTTTTTTAAAACAAAATCACTGAGTCTTTATTTGGTGCACTGTACATTCCATAAGAGTTGTTTAATTTTCATAGTAATTCCAAAACAATTAACATACAGTTAATTCTTTTATGAAGTCATTATTATTCCAATGCAGCAAAAGCAAGCATGCAGCCAGTTCTAAATAACACAAAGAAAAAAATAATCCCAGGAGGAGTTGATATTTTGTATTGTGATGTGCTTTGTTGCTTTTGGGGTAAATTATAAGCAATCTGCTGTTTCAGTTTTCATCTCTTGAATAGAATTCTGAAAAGTTACCCGAAAAAAACTAAAAGATATCGAGGGTATAAAATCTCTTTGAGCAGCTTAACTCACCTAGTTTTGTGCTTGCAGTTAATCAGTGAACAGAGGTGGAAGACACAGAAGCCTTCCCTTTATTCAGATCATGTGGTAAGAGAGATTCTCATTGTAAATAACAGGGATAGTAATAGTATCTGCTGTAGCTCTTTGGAAACACTCCTTTTTCAGAATCTGTGGGTTGTGGCAGCACAAACACACTGTTACTGTTGGAGAAATTAACTTTCACATGTGGTGTTACACCAGGGCCTCGAAGACGCTGGTTTCAGCTGCTTGAGGCCTCAGGTTTTTCCCTCAGCCCTTCTTGTGCCAATGCTGAAGAGAATGTAAGGCTGGATGATAGAGGTACCTGGGATTGTGGTGTTAAAGTGCATTTGTGTCGAAAATGCCCATGAATGATTAGAAAAAAACAATAAATATTTCCACCTGTTTCTTACAGTGACACCGCAAGGGAGTCCCTGAAAGAGAAACTGCTTCAGCTACAATGTCACTTCACGTGGACCCTGCAAGTAGAGGATGTGGAGTGGGATGATTTGCAGGAACGATTAAATTACACAATTGAGGCTGACATTGTGCAATATAAAGTCATGCCTTACAATCTACTTACTTTTGTCAACTGCGTACGAGGTAAACATGAGGAGGCATTCGATAATTTGTGGGAAGCTGAGGAGATTCTGAGGAAGGATCACAAGTCGAATGTTGAAAAGTGGAGCATCGTCACTTACGGAAACGCAGCCTGGGTCTATTACCACGTGGGAGAAGTGGCAGAGGCTCAGGCCTACCTCAACAAGCTGGAGAGGATCTGCCAACAGTTCCCTGATGCCTCTCGCTTTACAGCAATGACCCCTGAAGTATACGGGGAGAAGGGTTGGTCCCTGTTGAGATTTGGCTGGAAATATTATGAAGAGGCAAATGAGTGTATTGAGAAGGCTCTGGAAGCAGATCCTGATAACATTGAGTGGAATACAGCTCACGCAACCTCTCTGTTCCGACTTAAAGGAAATATTGGAGTCTCTCAGTGTCCTGAGCACTGCAAAGTAGTGAAACAATTACAACGGGCATTGGAACTGAACCCAAAGGATTCTTTTCTCAAGGTCACGCTGGCTCTAAGACTACAATATTTCAAACAGGAAGAGGAATCTCACAGATTGTTAGAAGATGTGCTCCTGAATTCTCCTGGTGATCCCTATTTAATTCAATATGCGGCCAAAGCTTTAAGAAAGGAAGGATCTGTTGAACAATCCCTAGAGATGTTGAAAAAGGTACTGATGGAAAAACCAAACTCTGGACTCCTTCACCACCAGATCGGTTTATGCTACAAAAAGAAACTGTTTACACTGAAGAAAACATCTTATAAATATAACACTTATGAGGAAAGGAAAAAACTGATTGAACTTTGCAAATACCATTTTCAAACAGCTTATGATCATAAACCATCACTTATTTTTGCAATGCTTGATCTGGCAGAAATTTTACAGGAATGTAAAGAATATTCCAAGATCGATGACATGTATGAGGACCTGATCAGAAACAACAGCTGCAACCATTTGAATAGACAGTTATTACTTTGGAATTATGGATTGTACCAACTGTATGTGAAGAGATCCCAGCCCAATGCTATTGTTTATTTTAAAGACTGCTTAAAAATCAGAGTGAAAAGAAGCCAGTTTGTGAAATGCCAAGCAAAACTGAAAGAAATTGCTGAAGATCGATTGAACGAGTATTCAAGAGACAGTGTTGCCTTTGGCATATTGGGATTTTTGCACCAATTGGATGGCAAGAAATCCGAAGCAATTGGATACTTTCAGAGAGCCCTGGAATGTGATCGCAACAATGAGGAATTTCAGAATGCTCTCCAAGATCTAAAGGAGGCTGCATAAAATCTGTCTTTGATTCACTGGAATATGAATCTGCATTTGTAAGAAATAGTTCAAACCTAATTCGAAAATGCTTGACATATTGACCAGTCAAGATTTTCCAGATTTCGGGCAGTGAGTGAAGAGGAATTGTGGGGGAGGCATTGGAAAATAGTGATGCCCTCACTAATAAATCCCTCCTCCATCTTACATGTGGGCTAACTGACATATGTGGGCAACCACCCCCTTACCAATTTGAATTTAAATGTGTTGCTCTTCAAGGCACCTCTCATGTTGAGAACCCCTCACAATCCCCTATCTACCTCAGCAGTGCACAGCTCTCCCAGTGAGGCTGGGCAGGCTCTGGGGCTATCGGATCTCTGACCGGCCTGACAGCACTGACACCATTGTGGATGACAAACTGGGGTGCCACTGATTAGAAGGCACCTCCAAGAAAGTAACTGAATGGATTCCTCTGCTGCTGAGTAAGGAGTTGTGGTCTCCCTTTTTGATCCTGATGCTGAGGGTCTGTGACAGAGACTTAAACCCCCCATCTTTGTAATTACTTTAGTTCACTATTGATTTTGTGTTTCCATTTGCTAAGGTGACACTGATTATAGCCTTTGATTTTTAAGTTAACAGGTTTTGTACTTAATTAATTAACTAATTGCAATGACTGAGGCTGAAATAGTCACAGTTAAAAACTGTAGTTGAGTGCTGTAAAGGCATGTTATTGAATTAACCTGACATTGTAGATCATGCTCATAGGATTTAAATCATTGTTACCAACAGGTAAATAAGACTGATTTAATTCTAACCCTAACTTGAAAGCTTTGGGGATGAATATCTTTACTCCCAAGTACTCACTTGGATCCAGTAAGAGGTAAGTACATTTCTTTGAATAAACACTTCATAACAGCACAACCTATTGATTTTTAAGCCAACCCTCTGATTGCATCAATGGAGCTGAGGTGGACATGGTTGAGAGCATCAAGTGTTGGGAGTGTTGACCACCAACAGTCTGTTTTGGTTCATCCACATTGATGCGACTGTCAAGAAAGGACAACAATGCTTCTACTTCCTCGGGAGGCTGAGGAAATTTGGCATGTCCATAAAAACTCTTTTTTTTTATAGATTTTTATAGTTGCACCACAGAATGCATTTTACCGAGATGAATCACGCCTTGGTATGGCAACTGCTCTGAGAAACAGAACTGTTAACACGGTCCAGTCCATCACACAAGCCAACCTTCCATCCGTTGACTCCATCTATACTTCTTGTTTCCTCAGATAGTCAGCCAACATCATCAAAAGACCCCTCCCTCCCTGGTTATAATCTTTTCCAATCTCTTCCATTGGCCCAAAGATATAAAAGCTTAAACACATTAACGAACAGATTCAAGAACAGCTTCTTCCCCGCTGTGATTAGACTTCTAAATGGACCTCTAAAATTTTAAATTTGATGTTGATCTCGCTCTTTGTGCACCTTCTCTGCAAACATTACATTGTATTCCTCACTCTGTTCTACTACCCTTATGCACTTTGTATGTTATAACCTGCCCATACTGCACACACAGTGAATCAACTCAATTCAAATCAGATTCGAGTCAATTCTCTCAAAGCCCCAAAATACATCCCCACTCTCCCAATTCTCTCAAAACCCCAAAATGCATCTCCAGTCCCTCCTCACCACATTTTGGTACAAAGCAAAAATTCATTGTCAAATCAAATATGAGAGGATTTTGCTCTGCATCAGCCTCATTTATCATTGTCAATTCAAGTTCATTAAATAAAAATTCATTCTCCTTTTTGAGTTATTAATTTATATCACTACCTTTAGAATTTCCCTCCGTTCTCCCCACTTCCTTGCTTACCTCCTTCACCTCTTTCCTATTTTCTTAATTTGTCTCTTACTAGTGCAATCATATATACATTATCCATGACCATATGATAATCAGGAATCAAAGATGATGGTCCTACTCCAGGACTTGAGCTCAAAATTCAAGGTTATCACTCTACTGCATTACTGAGAGAGTGCTACAATACTGCAGTTATTGTCCTTTGGATGAAATATTAAACCAAGCTTCCATCTGCCTTTTCTGGTGGATGCAAATGATTTCATATCACTATGTCAGAGAACAAGAGGGGAGTGATCCTGAATCCTGGTTTGAATTTACCCCTCGGTAAATATCTCACACGTGTTATCTTTTCATTATTACATTGCTGCTAGAGTTGGCACATTATAACAGTTCAAAAGGTAGTTCATTGGCTATAAAATACTTTGTGACATCCTGTAGCCATGGAAGTATTATGTAACATATTTCTGTCTTTTCCACTGCTATTCCTTAATTATAACCAAAATATTTCGACTGCCTGATCACTCTCACTAAAGTCCTTTCTTTCTACTGCTGTAAGAAAATCTTTCATTAATATGGCTGTTCTTTTCTTGTGGTAGGACAAAGATTGTTTTATTATTGTGCTATTAGCGCTTAATCAACATATTCTGAAGTACATTTAAAATGTTATTCTACATGTAACATGACCACAAAGTTATTGTGCTGATTATCATGAGGTCGACCAGGTGGATCTCATAGAATATGAGTTCCCTGATTGGGGCTGTTAATCTGATCCTGACTGACAGACATAAACAGGAGTGTCAGAGGTTCTGCTCACTCTGAAAGCTGGTTCAGTAGCTGGATTGGTGTCAAGGACTTTACATGTGTAAATAAAGGGTGTCTTGTTGACGGGATACCGGCCTCTGTGAGGTCATTTTGGGTATGGAGGATAATCTCAATATGACATTAGCTGCACCTCTCTACAAATCACGACATGTCAAGAAGTGATGAAAAGGACTGATTCAGAGGTTCTTCTTTCAAATTTGTGAGAATGTGGTTAACTCAGGGTAGTAGTTATGATTTTAAGTAGTTCATATTAAACATATCTACACATAATGCTGTGAAATGGGACAAGAGCCCATTCATCTCATTAAATGATTATTATTGATGAATAAATGACAAGGAAGCAAGAATCTGGAGCCCCTAAACTGTAATGACCGGTAATGATCTAAATCAAGGTCATGGTGCCATCATGAAAGGACAGTTAGATATTGATTGACCAACCAGATGGACAATAACGGGGTTAATTTAAAATAGTGCAGGGCCAAGCTGGGGATATGGAATAAAGATATGGAATATTAAAGTATGCAACATCATTAAAAAGAAAACAGAAGGTAGACTTTAAACAAGAGATAAAACATTCAGTCAGTTGGAGGTTGAGGACTGGCATTCTATCGTGAACTCAACTATTGACCAAAGCCAATATGTCAAAAATTGTGCATCTTATGGGAAGTTTAATAACATCTGTGAAATGTGAAATCACTTCCGTACCTGTGTAGAGCTAACCTGAGTTGTTATCGATCTGCTCTCTCAACTTAGCTTGCATCTGCAACTGACCTAAGCCTTGATTTGGAGATGCCAGTGTTGGACTGGGGTGTACAAAGTTAAAAAATCACACAACACCAGGTTATAGTCCAACAGGTTTAATTGGAAGCACACTAGCTTTCGGAACGATGCTCCTATCACCTGTCCCAGTCATTTCCCAGTCCTTTCCAAACATCTCTAATACTTTGCTCCTGTTCAAGTCCAATTTGGAGCCAGTGCTCTATAATAACTACTACCTTTTCAGTTGAGTTTGAACTCCTGGCTCATTGGTTTTATTTTTATGTCTGTGTTTTGCACCAAAAATATTTCTTTGAAGAGACATGACAGATGGATAAAGTCTCCTCTACGTTAGTGAATAAAATCAATGTGCACATAAAATTGAAAGGACTCTTTTGTGCTCGGATTTACTTTTCACGAGAGCTATCAAGTGCAGGAAAATGTACTTCTTTGTATCTCAAATCACAGAATTGTTACAACACTGGAGACCTTCGGCCCATAATGGATACACTGGCATTCCAAGTGAGTATTATAATTTAGTGCCATTTTCTTGCCATTTCTGTATACCTCTGCATGCTATTTCCATTCAAATAATCACCCAGAGCCATCCTGAATGCCTCAGCTAAACCTGCCTCCAAAATACTTTTAGCCTGAGCATTCCAGACCCTAAATACTCACTGTGTGAAGAAAGTTTCTTTCACATCATATTTGCTTCTATTGAAAATAACTCAAAATCTTAAAAAATACATTAGAGTAAAAAATAAACTGCACCTGATTTTTTCTCGCTAAACTTACCCTTATAAACAGTTATCCATTCCCAATCAGTTAATGAGCCCATGTAAAGATCTCAATTAATGCTTTATTAGTTGTTCTGTTTACTAATTCATTTCATTATTTTCTCAATTAATCATTCTTCTGATATATTAGTCTTGTATATTAAAAGTTCATTTGTCCTTCACTTGGTGGAGGATCAATTAAATGATTTGTAAGCTCATCATCCTGCTCATGAAGTTCAACATTGATGAACAATGCCAGCTTGTGACAGATCCATATTCTCATACAGGACAAAGTTAAAAATCCCACAACACTAGGCTATAGCCCAATAGGTTTAATTGGAGTCACTAGCTTTTGATAGTTTTTAACAATAGGTGTCATCTCAGCTCCGATAATGCACTGAAGGTGTGAAGTCTGTGTCCCAATGTTAGGTCAGACTGATTCTATTTCTAAAGTGGGATTTACAGAATCTTACACAGATTTATGCAGCTTTTGAGCAAAATAAAATGTAATTCTGCAAGTACAAATTCACCTCACAAACTTATAGGTGGGGGGTGTGTGTTTTTATGTGTGTGTGTGTGCGCGCAGGGGAGACCGAGTGAGAGTGTGCATGTGGGTGCGTATGGGCCAGGAGTGGAGTGTGAGTGCCTGTGAGAGAGTGTGTGTCTGTGAGAGGGTGCGTGTGTGGGTGTGAGTGTGGGGGTTTGTGTGTGTGAGCATATGAGAGAGAGCTTGTGTATGAGAGAGGGTCTGCGTGAGTGTGTGGGTCTGGAGAAGTGTGTGTGTGAGTGTGCATAGTGGACTAATGTCACCTACAGTGTGACGAGGCCATCCCCATAGGTACCAAACTTGGCTATCCATGGTACCCATGGGGATGGCCTCAACCGGGACCTTGCTCTCTCTCTCTCTCTCTCACACACACACACACACGCGCACACACACACACACTCTCACAGACTTATACCCCATTACATTCACACACAGACACACACTCTCTCTCACAGGCACTCATCCCCCCACACACACCGACATGCACATTCACACTCAGTCTCCTCTGCACACACACACACACACACACACACACCCACATATAGGTTTGTGGGGTGAAGTTTTACTTGCAGAATTACATTTTATTTTGCTCAAAAACTGCATAAATCCACGTAAGATTCTGTAACTCCCACTTTAGAAATAGAATCAATCTGACATAAGATTGGGACACAGGCAGACTTTAATTTCATTTGCATTATCTGAGCTGAGATGACACCTATTGTTAAAAGCTATCTTGAGAACGTAACTTTAAAAAAGTTCTGGATTTACATATGAAGGAACCAAAACTAACATTTTCATTCCAAAAGATGAAAGACTTAAGCTAAATATATTTAATATTACATTCCATGACACTGCAATCCTGTGTCTTATGATTCTGCTCCACAACCACCTGATGAAAAAGCAGCACTTCGAAAGCTAGTGCTTCCAAATATGCCTGAAGAAGGGCTTATGCCCGAAACGTCGATTCTCCTGTTCCTTGGATGCTGCCTGACCTGCTGCGCTTTCCCAGCAACACATTTTCAGCTCTGATCTCCAGCATCTGCAGCCCTCACTTTCTCTTCCAAATAAGCCTTTTGGACTATAACCTGGTGTTGCATGATTTTTAACTTTGTCCACCCCAGTCCAACACCAGCACTTCTAAATCACTCATACAAGACAATATTGTTGCAAAAACTAAACAGAGTTTTCATACAGAGCAAACAATTTAAAAAAGATAATGTGCAATAAAACTTATCCATGAGTTAAAGGCCTTTAAACAAAACCACTGATTGTGATTACATTACAATCATTACACCAGTGTAATGTTTTGATGATATGAAAGGAAAAATGCAAATATTTTTCATTCTTTCTGAATAAGTAGCAACACAAACAGAAAGAGATAGCAGAGGTTTCTTTGTGTAAATGTTTATTTATCCATGCATGGGAGATAGTGTGAAAATGCTGCAGCTTTAAGAGGTTATTTAGTTCTGGTTTCTTTTAAGAGGGAGATTGAACGAGAAGGACTGAACTGGCTACTGAACATCACTGAGGCTTGGGAGGCCTTCGGTTTTTGTTAATGCAGCCTGAATGGGTGTAGGCAACTCTCACAGATCAGGATTTCTGAGCAGCATCAGAAGCTATTGGGGTCTCTACAGAGTTGGCAGCTTCAGTGAATGTCTCCTGGCTGCTACTCTCTCTTAATTTTCTCTTTTCCTCCTGGATTGGAGAACTGCATGTAAGAGCTGAAAAATGTGTTGCTGGAAAAGCGCAGCAGGTCAGACAGCATCAAAGTAGCAGGAATATCGATGTTTCGGGCATAAGCCCTTCTTCAGGAATGAGGAGGGCTCATGAAGAAGGGCTTATGCCCGAACTGTTGATTCTCCTGCTCCTTTGATGCTGCCTGACCTGCTGCGCTTTTCCAGCAACACATTTTTCAACTCTGATTTCCAGCATCTGCACTCCTCACTTTCTCCGAACTGCATGTAAGAATCTATGTCTGAATTTTTCTTTATTTTTTGGCAAGAGGTGTGTTTATGGGATGTTACTATATTGAAACAGTTAATTAGTAACAGTTACTGTATCTGTTATTCTGTCAAATTTCCAGTCGAGTTAAGTTATTCTGAATTCCTCTTTCTTTGGTTGTGTTAAACTACAGTGTTTAAATAAATTGTGTTATGTTAACGTTGAGTAGTTTGAATTGTCGCATTACATCTGGAACAGAAACTTTACATTTACCTTGAAAATAAGAAAACATTAGGGTGTAGGCTACCTTCTTAAAATATTTTGAGGTGATCTGGTCTGCTCCATAACAAGTTGGGGGTTCTTTTCAGGAACAAAATTCGTAATTCTAAGTTGGAATTAGAATTCCTATAGTGCGGAAACAGGCCCAATAATCCACAGCGATCCTCTGAAGAGATACTCACCTCCCCACCCTATATTTCCCCAGATCAATGCACCCAACGTATACATTCCTGCATACTATGGGCAATTTAGCATGGCCAATTCACCTGACCTGCACATCATTGGACTGTGGGAGGAAACCTGAGCACCTGGAGGAAACCCACAGGGACAGAGGGGAGAATGTGCAAACTCCACACAGACAGTTGCCCAAGGCTGGAATCGAACCTGGATCCCTGGTGCTATGAGGCAGCAGTGCTAACCACTGAGCCACCAGGTCACCCCATGCGTTTAGGATTGTTGGACTCAAACACTGAGCATGGTAATTGTTGATGTCGTTTTTTCAGGTGTTGAATTCAGTTGGTTCAAACAGGGTGTGCCTTGTGTTGTAATGGCTCTTCCAATCAGTAAGAAATTTCTGGGAGTTGAAGAAGTGACTTTGGGAGTGAAATGAGGAAAAGAAAGCTTTCAGAATTGGCAAACAAGCTGGTGTTTGGGTTGCCTGCATCTGTGAGGAAATTGCCGCAGATGCCATCTGAATCTCTGGAATTGGCTAAAATTCAACTGCAAATGAAGTAACTTGAATTAGAGGCATAAGAAAGAGAAAAGGAAATGAAACAGTTTGAATTATGATTAAAAGCATAGAAGAAAGAAAGGGAGAGGAAGGCCTTAGCGGAAGAATAAGAAAATTCAAACAGAGTAGCAGCCAGGAGACATTTATTGAAGCTTGCACTCTATTGAGATGCCAATAGCTTCTTATGCTACTCAGAAATCCTGATCTATGAAAGCTGGCCACACCCATTCAGCTTGCATTAACAAACGGCCTCCCAAGCTGTTTATTCCAGTGATTTTCAGTAGCCAGCTCAGCACCTCTCGTTCAATCTCTCCCTTAAAAGAAACCAAGACAAAATACCCTCTTAAAACTACAGCAATGCCACAATAGACACATCAAGAAAATGGTGTACAGTTCAAATTTTATTGCAAGAACTAAGGTTTTAACCTATTTTTACAGATAACAAGTTTCCAATTGCAGGATACACTTTTACTCACCCCCTACCTCCAACCAACCAGATTCACAAAATTCACATTCCAAATTAGAACACATGGACTACATTGTCCAATCACGTTCTCACTAAAACATATGACTATATTATCCAATCACATCATGACATGTTCACACTTCAAACTGTTCATAAGGACTTCACAATTACCAGTAAACCTGTACTGTTTACATACTCCCTTTCAAGGATAAAAAGCAAGTTTTTGTAAAGAGTTAATTAAAAGGTTGAAGCACACTAGAGTTACCAGATCTGAGTAGGCTGCATCTCAAGTTGCTGAGGCAAATGAGTTTGGAGACCATGGAGACATTGGTTGTATCTCCAATTCCCTGGAGCTGTGAAGAATGGGACTGGCCTTGTTGCCGTGGAACGCTCCAAGAAGTTGGGTCCTTCCATATCACCTGACCTTCATGGAGTGATTTGCAGTGAAAAATACCTTTGACCACAAGTCCATCAAGAAGTAGTCAGCACGTAATGTCCTCAAGATCAGATGGGAAAAGGAGAGGGTGGATCCTGTCAATTTGTTCACTGAGCAGACTGTCAAAGTCATTTAGCAGAATGTTTCATCACCAGAACTTTCCAACAAGGACCAAAACATCACTTGGCTAGTGTTGAGAAGGGAAAAAGTGAGGACTGCAGATGCTGGAGATCAGAGCTGAAAATGTGTTGCTGGAAAAGCGCAGCAGGTCAGGCAGCATCCAAGGAACAGGAGAATCGACGTTTCGGGCACAAGTCCTTCTTCAGGAAGGTTCCTGAAGAAGGGCTTGTGTCCGAAACGTCGATTCTCCTGTTCCTTGGATGCTGCCTGACCTGCTGCGCTTTTCCAGCAACACATTTTCAGCTAGTGTTGAGAAGGGCACAACCTATGAGATCCTTCATGTGTGCCCGGACTCTCTGACCTGCTGCACACTGCCCTCAAAGCAGTTGTTGTAGAGACTGTCACATGTCTCCTGCTGGAATGTGTCTGAGCGAAGGAAATCTGGAGAAAGATGCAGTAGTTTTCGCCGAGGTTGGTCCTGAGCAGCTCAATGACGCAGGACTCTGCATTCTACAGTCAGTTCCCCGCTACGCACACCAAGACAAACATCGACCACACCTGGAAGACCGTCAACTCAGTGAAAGATGCTCTTTGGTCTGCCTGAAATCTGTTGGTCTTCCGGTGTAAAGAGTTGACCTCAACTAAGTGTTGCAGACTGGCACATTCCAAGGTCCAGGACTATATGCTGAGGGGCGCACTAACACTTGGGGTAGCTGCCACCAAGGCGTAGTGGGGATAGACCACTGTCTGAGGACAATGGGAGCTCACTCAATTATCAGGCCCTCAAATGGATGTAAATGCAGTCTTGAACAAGTAAGAAATGTCTTGGGTTTGTTTGTTCTCGGTGGCACAGTGGTTAGCATTGCTGCCTCACAGTGCCAGAGACCCAGGTTCAATTCCCACCTCAGGCGACTGTCTGTGTGGAGTTTGCACATTCTCCCCGGGTCTGCGTGGGTTTCCTTCGGGTGCTCCGGTTTCCTCCCAAAATTGTGCAGGTCAGGTGAATTGGCCATGCTAAATTGCCCGTAGTGTTAGGTGAAGGGCTAAATGTCGGGGAATGGGTCTGGGTGGGTTGATGTGGACTTGATGGGCCTAAGGGCCAATTTTCACACTGTAAGTAATCTAATCTAAAATATGTAAAGATTGTTCAGATTTAAACTGCTTTAGTGGCTATGGATGTGTATAAACATTTTTTTATGAATAAAGTATATTTTTGGAAAAAAATCACCTTCGATATGAGAGTGGTTCCAGAGAACTAGTATATTGCAAGTGTCACAGCAATTTCAAAAAGGCGGGAATGATAAACCTGGAAAAGGCATATCAAGACAGGACTTAGACACCTAATAGTAAGGTCCTGGGGAGTGTTGCTGAACAAAGAGGCCTTAGAGTGCAAGTTCATAGCTCCTTGAAAGTGGAGTAACAGATAGATAGGATAGTGACGAAGGTGTTTGCCTTTGTTAGTTAGTGCATTGAGTTAATTAGTGCATTAGGAATTGGGAGGTCACACTGTGGCTGTAAAGGACATTGGTTAGGCCACTTTTGGAATATTGTGTGCAATTTTGGTCGCCCTGCTACAGGAAGGATGTTTTGAAGCTTGAAAGGGTTCAGAAAAGATGTACAAGGATGTTGCCAGAGTTGGAGGGTTTGAGCTATAGGGAAAGGTCAAATTATCTTGTGCTATTTTCTCTGGAGCATTGGAGGCTGAGAGATGACCTTATAGAGGTTTATAAAATCATGAGGGGCATGGATAGGATAAACAGACAAGGTCTTCTTCCTGGAGTGGAAAAGTCCAGAACTAGAGGGCATAGGTTTAGGGTGAGAGGGAAAAGATTTAAAAGTGACCTAAAGGACAACTCTTTCACGCAGGGGTTGGTAAGTGTATGGAATGAGCTGCCAGGGGAAGTGGTGGAGGCTGGTACAATTACAACATTTAAAAGAAATCTGGATGGTTATCTGAATTGAATTGAATTGAATTGAATTTATTGTCACGTGTACCAAGGCGCAGTGAAAGGCTTTGTCTTGTGAGCAGTGCAAGGCAGATCACAGGTTAAGTAGCATAGATAAGTAAATAATAGGTAAACAGCGGCAAAAACAAAAACACAGGTACAGGCGAATGTTAAGAGTTTGTGAGACCATTCAGTATTGCAACAACAGTAGGTAGAAACTGTTCTGAAACCAGCTGGTGCGTGTGTTCAGGCTTCTGTACCATCTCCCCGATGGTAGAGGCTGTAGAAAAACATCGCCAGGGTGGGATGGATCTTTGAATAGGAAGGTTCAGAGAGAAATGGCCGAATGCTGGCAAATGGGACTAGATTTATTTAGGATATCTAGTCAGCATGGACAAGTTGGACCAAAGGGTCTGTTTCCATGCTGTACATCTTGATGACTCTATGACTTACAATGAACCAGCAGGCAGCCTAACCTCAGAACTGGTGACATTTTAGAGATATCAATTTGAGAAAATAATAACTTTCATTGGGACAATTAGGTGACAGATGACATGGCGTTATTAAAGTAAATCATGTTTGACTAACTTGTTTGAAGTAACAGATGACATTGCAAAAGGCAAAATAATTGATTTTCTGCAGATAGATCTCCAACAGGTGCTTCCGAAAGAAATAGACAGTTTTGTTTGCAAATTTGAAACTGTGGGATTAAAGAGACACTGGCTACAAAATGGACCAGACAATAATAAGGATGGTGAACTGTTGCTTTTGAGACTGAAGCCTAATATATTGTTTGAATGGAATCGGGGATCTTGGAATTATTTAGAACAATAGTGTACCTCCAGAACCCTAAAGGATTAAAAAATAAATGGAGAAAGTTCTGAGAAACAGGACGAACTAGAATGAGTGAATTCGCTGTCACATCAAGTTTAGTAAGGAAAAGTGAAACAAAGATTGATTTATAGTAGATAAAATGAAAATGAAAGTAACATTTAGAAACTCTAAACATTTGCATATATACACTTTTAAATTCCCCAATACTGTGCTGCCCGAAGGAACAAATTCCACACTTGTAATTGTTAACTTTCTTGATGAGTGAGCGTGATTAGGAGTTATCACCAATTATCCCGTTGTGAAAATTGTACTTACATTATTAGCTACCAGACTTAATTTTCTGTGGCAAATTTGATGGGCCATTAATTTGCAAATGCAGCAAATTAGGAAATCACTAGAAGTTATATCCAAAATACCCATTTCCACAAATAGTTCAGCAGTTTCTGGCAATTTGCAATTGACAGGGGTACAACATCCTGTTTATAATTTAATGAAACCATTACAATAAATCTGGGTTTCAGAAATCACAATAGGGCAAATAGTGATTAGAAGTTAGTGAGCAGTGCTGTTGCTGGAAAAGTTAGAGTCAATAAAGTGTGACGCTGGAAAAAGCCCAGCAGGTCAAGCAGCATCCGAGGAGCAAGAAAGTCAATGTTTTATGCTTAATCCTTCATCAGGACTTGCAAGAGAATTGTTGTTTTAGGCTTAAACCCGAAACGTTGACTCTTTTGCTCTTCGGATGCTGCCTGAACTGCTGTGCTCTTTCCAGCACGGCACTATATCAAAATAGTGATTAGAGGGTGGAATAAAACATGGAAAGCATTGGCGGTAAATGTCTTATTTAAGACTGAAGACTGCAGAAGCTCGCTGATGTGGAATATACATGAACTATCATTAGAGCTCACCATCATTATCTAAGGCTGTTATCAATAACAATACTGAAACTGAAGAGATGGGAGATATTGTAAATGCCACCTATTTGAGCCTGGCAGGAAGCTGGTGCATGCTTGCTCTGTTGTGAGGATGCTGTCATGGCTGCAGCAGGAAGCAGATTTCAGCAAGCACGCCCTTATTGAAACTCACTGTTCCTTACTGATGCTGAGGAAGATGAATTGCTCCCTGGAGACTCTGGTTGGATGTTGCTTCATGATGAGAAACCTATTCACACAGCTCTTCCTCTTCATGCTCCTTGTCATCTCTGTTCAGTCTCCTTGTCATGTTGCTGTCCTAGGGGAATATATTCTGCTGCACCCGTCGCCGAGAGTTATGTCAAATCAATGCAGATTTGCCACATGATTCCCTGTTGCACCAACATCCATCAAAAATTAGTCAGCAGCTCACTGGAAAGTAATTGATCCTCTTTTGAACCATGTTTGGGGTTACAGTCCTTTCTGCCACTGTGCAAGGTTTAAGAGATGATGTTAGCTGAAGAATGGAGTTCTGACATGCCAGTGCTAAGGTGAAATCTTAGGCATTAGGAACAGAGATTTGTTTCTAACTCAGAATGGTGAGTGGCTGAGAAGGGAGCTGGCAGGTAATAGTGTTTCCATGTATCAGCTAACCTTGTCCTTCTTGGTGAAAATTGTTCGGAGTTTGGAAAGTGCTGGCGAAGGAACTTTAGTGAATTTCTTCAGTCTATCTTGCTGGTGCTACGCAATGCTACTACTTTACATTACTAAAATGCTTTACGTTGCCTTGTTTAATTTTGAACTTGAAATATCTTCATTTTGACAGCTGCCAATTTCCCATTAATGACGTCCTTAACTAGTTTAGTTTCCAGTCCACAGGAGCTAGATCCATGACTAAAATACCTGAAATAGAATTTCACCCAGTTGTGCAATCACTTTTGATTCTTCTTTGTCTCTTCCAATAATTGTTTTAAACTTCCTTACACTATCATCACAATAATCCAAGATACTCTCTTCCTTCAAGATGCTTGAATTGCTGGAGAAACTCAGCTGGTCTGGCAGCATCTGTGGAGAGAGAAGCAGGGTTAATGTTTTTTGAGATCAGTGACCCTTCGTCATAATGCTTGAATTGCCCAGATCCAGACTGAGTGATCCTGTGAGAAATGCATTAACTTACGGCACATCTCTTGCATGTGTTTTAAGATTCTTCACCCTTCTAGCTCCTTCCTCTGCTTCTTCTGATTCTTATTGTTCTATTCTTTTTGCATCTTTCTGAAGTTTGCTGACAAATCACTCTTCTACATCCTACTTACTATTTGGAATTTACAGTAGGCAACAGCTCCTTTCCTTACCTCAAACCAAATGTATTCAGTCTTTGAATCCATTACATTGGCATCTCTCTGTAGAATAGTAACCTGGAATAGCTTTGATTAATATTGCCATCCCCACCCTCCAAACACTTTGCTCTTATTTCATTTTCCTTCTCTAATCCCTCCTTGAATTCATTGATGACGGAAATGTTTAGTTCCCACACCTACTCATGGCTCAGACAGGGCTCTGTATAGTCACTACATCATAACTCCATGTGGAAACTTTCTCTTGTAACTCACCAATTTTAGATGTAATGTTCCTTACATGAGCATGTTTACATTCTGACACAGCTTTGTTTTGAACCTTCATTTCATGTCATTTCCTATTATTCTTTGCTCTGTTACTGTTTGTCTCCATTACCTTCTGCACATCTTCTCCCTCTCTTTGACTGTTACTCCCTGGTACCTCTCTGACTGTCTAATTATTCGAGTTCTCCTCTATGCTGTCATTATTTGCCCTATCATGATGTTGAATCAAATTCTGTTCAATTACGGATTTTTACATCAGGTCAATAGATTCCCTCTCAGAATCCTATTGAAACTTATCAGCATTTTAAACATTTCAGGAAGACCTTTCCTTAACTTTTCACACTCCAGGTGGTTGTCAGGGATGCCTGCGTATCATTATCCACAGGCACACGTGTGGCAATGGGAGCCAATGTTGGAAATGTGATGCTTTGAGTGGAGGTTGTGTTTCTGCAGAAGTGGGCTCTGTGATTCTCCTCAATCACACCGCATGTGGTGTATGTGGCTTATAGCCCATGGAAAGTCTTTCATTGTTCACTCTCCATCGTAATAACAAAGCAATTAATTCTTTATGGAAGTCCAGTTTTTGTTGCTGTGCAACAGGTGAGAATATCAACAGAGCGAACATGCAGCAAGTTTCACATAACAAGAAGAAAATAATAAGCCCAGTTGGTGGCTGGGGGCGAGTTGATATTTTGTATTTGAGCTGGGCTTCAACACATTTTCCCCAGATTCTCAGCAACGTGCTGCTTTAAATTTCCGTTCTCGATTTCAATTGTGAAAAATCTGAGTACTGTGTAAGTTGCGAGGAGTATGTGAAGAGCTAAGCAGACCTGGTTCTACCTTTGCTGCTGATTAAGGGAAGCAGAAGTGAAGCCGCAGCTGACCGTCTTTACTCTGATCATCATGAAGTAAGAGAGATTTTTATGTGAAAATAGCAGGTGCGGTGAAGTGTCAGCTGTAGCTCTGTGGCAACACCTTTCTCAGATTAATCTGTAGGATTTGGGGAAGGATTGGTCTCTGTCATTGACTCATAGAGTTCGGCCCAACTTGGCCATGCCGCCCAGTTTTTACAATTAATCTAGTCCCATTTGGCTGCATTTGGTCCATTTCCCTCCATACCTATCCAAGCCTTGTACCTGTCCAAATGTTTCTTCAATAACAAAGTTGTACTTGCCTCCATGACTACCTCTGTTCCAAATACTCAACACCCACTGTGCGAAAAAAAGTTGCCCATCTGGACCCTTTTGTATCCCTCCCTTTTAACTTATGTCCTCGAGTTTTAGACTCCCCTACCATGAGGAAAAGCTGTTGGCTATCTATGCCTCTCATGATTTTATAGACCTCTATTAGGTCACCCCTTAGTCTCCTACGCTCCAAGGAGAAAAGTCCCAGCGTATCCAACCTCTCTTTATAACTGAAACCTTCCAATCCAGATAGCATGCTAGTAAATCTTTTCTGCACTTTTTCTAGTTTAACAATATCCTCACTATAGTAGGGTGACCAGAACTGCATGCAGTACTCCAACTATGCCTTACCAAGGTCTTGTACAGC
Organism: Chiloscyllium plagiosum; assembly: GCF_004010195.1. NCBI lineage: Eukaryota > Metazoa > Chordata > Chondrichthyes > Orectolobiformes > Hemiscylliidae > Chiloscyllium > Chiloscyllium plagiosum. The sequence goes on from NC_057731.1 coordinate 13,092,186, forward strand.
TGCAACAAGACATCCTCAAACCTATACTCAATGCTCTGACTGACGAAAGCCAGAATGCTAAAAGCCTTCTTTGACCTGTGACTCCACTTTCAAGGACACTTTCACAATGAACCAGTACCCCTAGATCTCCTTGTTGTATAACACTTCCCATGACCCTACATCGACTCAATAAATCCTGCCTTGGTTTGACCTATCAAAATGCAACACCTTGATTTCCCACGCACAAATCCATGCTGACTATCCCAAATGTGTTCTTGTCTCTCCAAATGCCTGTAGATCCTGTTTCTCAGAATCCGGTCTCATGATTTACCCACCATGGACATTAGGTTCACCAGCCTGTGGTTCCCAGGCATTTCCCTACAGCCTTCCTTAAATAATGACACAACATTAGCCACCCTCCAATCTTCAGGCTTTGCTTCTGTGGCTGTCGATGATAGAAATATTTTTGCTAGGAGCTCCACAACTTCATCTGTAATCTCCCACAAAGTCCCACTTCATCAGGTCCTGGGTATTTATCGACCTTAAAGCTTTTTAAGTTTTCCAGCACCTCCTCTTCTGTAATGTGGTTCTCTTCACTACATCACAGTTTATTTCCCCAAGTTCCCGAGCATCCGTGTCGTCTGTTAACCCTCCTGATATATCTTTTAAGTGTATTCTGACACCCTGTTCACTTCTCATAGAATTCACTTGATCCCAGCTGCCTATACATATTATGCTGCCTGACCTGCTGTGCTTTTCCAGCAACACACTCTCATCTCTGATCTCCAGCATCTGCAAACATCACTGTCTCCTATTCATATTATATGCCTCCTTCGTTTACTTGAGCAAAGGCATCAAAAACTCTAGTTATCTAGGGTTGCCTACTCCTAACAGCCTTACCTTTCACTCCATCAGGAACATGCTGCCTCTGAACCTCCTCTGAGATTTGGCTGGAAATATTATGAAGGGAAAATGAGGTCTGCAGATGCTGGAGATCAGAGATGGAAATGTGTTGCTGGAGAAGCGCAGCAGGTCAGGCAGCATCTAGGGAACAGAAGAATCGACGTTTCGGGCATTAGGGAACAGATTCTTCTGTTCCCTAGATGCTGCCTGACCTGCTGCGCTTCTCCAGCAACACATTTCCAATATTATGAAGGGGAAATCAATGCATTGAGAAGGCGCTGGAGGAAGATCCTGATAATATTGAGTGGAATACAGCTCTTGCAACCTCACTGTTTCAAATTAATGAATCCAATATGGGGAGCACTGGGAGTGGACTGCCCTGTAGGATCTGCTAACTTTCAAATTATAAATTAACTCAGAGCTTCAAGCAGCCTCGTATCAACTGCTCAAACCTTCAAGATCTTCATTGAAACCTTCCTGTGTTAATTTTCAGGAAGGCTGTGATTCTGTTTAACAGGATCATAAGGTTCAAATTCATGATGATTATTTTCAGCCTTTTCCCTGTCCACTAATATGTACTGTCTGTTCATTTTGTTCTCTCCGTATGTTTCAGATTCTGGTTGTTATTTGAGTTTTTGAGACACTTATTGGCTTTGCTGAGATGCAGGTTGCCCAGTGTGAAATAGATTGCTAATTTCTTGCTGAAGGTTGAATTAAAACAAAAAATCTTTCCACCTGTTTCTTACAGTGACACCGCAAAGGATTCCCTGAAAGAGAAACTGCTTCAGCTACAATGTCACTTCACATGGACCCTGCAAGTAGAGGATGTGGAGTGGGATGATTTGCAGGAACGATTAAATTACACAATTGAGGCTGACATTGTGCAATATAAAGTCATGCCTTACAATCTACTTACTTTTGTCAACTGTGTACGAGGTAAACATGAGGAGGCATTCAATCATTTGTGGGAAGCTCAGGAGATTCTGAGGAAGGATCACAAGTCGAATGTTGAAAAGTGGAGCATCGTCACTTACGGAAACGCAGCCTGGGTCTATTACCACGTGGGAGAAGTGGTAGAGGCTCAGGCCTACCTCAACAAGCTGGAGAGGATCTGCCAACAGTTCCCTGATGCCTCTCGCTTTACAGCAATGACCCCTGAAGTATACGGGGAGAAGGGTTGGTCCCTGTTGAGATTTGGCTGGAAATATTATGAAGAGGCAAATGAGTGTATTGAGAAGGCTCTGGAAGCAGATCCTGATAACATTGAGTGGAATACAGCTCACGCAACCTCTCTGTTCCGACTTAAAGGAAATATTGGAGTCCCTCAGTGTCCTGAGCACTGCAAAGTAGTGAAACAGTTACAACGGGCATTGGAACTGAACCCAAAGGACTCTTTTCTCAAGGTCACGCTGGCTCTAAGACTACAATATTTCAAACAGGAAGAGGAATCTCACAGATTGTTAGAAGATGTGCTCCTGAATTCTCCTGATGATCCCTATTTAATTCAACATGCGGCCAAAGCTTTAAGAAAGGAAGGATCTGTTGAACGATCCCTAGAGATGTTGAAAAAGGCACTCATATTAAGACCAAACTCTGGACTCCTTCACCACCAGATCGGTTTATGCTACAAAAAGAAACTGTTTACACTGAAGAAAACACCTTATAAATATAATGCTTATGAGGAAAGGAAAAAACTGATTGAACTTTGCAAATATCATTTCCAAACAGCATTTGATCAGAAACCATCACTTATTTTTGCAATGCTTGATTTGATAGAAATCCTTAAAGAAACTAAAGAATATTCCAAGATTGATGAGATCTACGAAAACATGATCAGAAATAAAGATTGCAACTACATAAATAGACACTTAATATTTGGGAACTATGGAATATACCAGCTATATGCGAAAAGATCACAGCCTAATGCTATTCGTTATTTTAAAGAATGCTTAAAAATCAAGGCATGGGGAGGGCTGTCTATGGAATGCCGAGCAGCATTAGAAGGAATCGCTGAAGATCGATTGGACGAATATTCAAGAGACAGTGTTGCCTTTGGCATATTGGGATTTTTGCACCAATTGGATGGCAAGAAATCCGAAGCCATTGGATACTTTCAGAGAGCCCTGGAGTGTGATCGCTACAATGAGGAATTTCAGAATGCACTCCAGGATCTAAAGGAGGCTGCATAAAATCTGTCTTTGATTGCCTTCCTTTAGTCACTAGAACCAGATCCTTTCTCATTGGCTGGTTACAAAATTAATATAAAGCACACCTTCTGCAACATTTTAGGAATTCTTTGTCCACTCTGTCCTTTTATCTGGTTTTCCCAGCTTCTTTCAAGTCCCTGGCTCTTAATACAGTATTAAACTTACTGACCCCTGTTGCTTTTCTATCTCCATCTCACTATTTGCATCCAAATTAAACGTAATAGGCTACTTTCTGTTCTTTAAAACTAACCAAATACATTCATATTTGAATCTATTAAGTGTCCTTTTATAGAACTTCAATAATATCCTTGATAAATATTGACCATCCCCACTCCCTGTACCACCAGCTTTTGTCTTCTCTTTTTCCTTTTCCCTATCGATTTTGAATCTATTGACACCTCATTCCTACTGATGTTTTGTCTATAATCACTATATCATTAGCCCATTTGGAAATTTGCATTTGTAATTCATCAATTTCATTTGTCAGAACCCTTATATATTAACACACTTACTCTCTAATGTGATGCTAGTCAGCTTTTCTTTTAACCTCCATCTACTTTCTGCCTGGTGTTCTTTGTTAAGGTGCTGTATGTTCCTGATGCAGGGCTTATGCCTGAAAGGTTGATTTTCCTGCTCTTTGGATGCTGCCTGATCTGCTGTGCTTTTCTAGCACCACATACTCGGCTATGTTCCTGTTTGTCACTTATATTTGCTGCGCACCTTCTCCATCTAATATGTTGCTAATTTCCTGGTAAAATTTGCTTTGTCAAAGTATTCCCTGATAGTGCTCATTAACATCCCTACCGTGACATTTGATTGAGAGCTGTTCGGATATAAATCCTTCCGTTAGATGGAATAGTTTTTGTCATGACTTCAAAGCTTGGCCTTGCTGATTAATTTTTATAAAACACAATGATTTATCTTAAACGGGCAGCTACTACAATTATCCTCTCTGAATCCTATCAAAAACCATTTGTAATTTCACTCAGAGTTTCCCTTAATACATTTTATACTCAAGCATGTTTTAGCTGGTTGTCAGTGAAGCTTAACTATCCTGATCCTGAGGAGAGTTGGGACAATAAAACTCAGCGCAAGGAATTTGATACCGCTCTCCTCTGTTGTATATTTTAATTGGTGTCAGGATATGTGGTATGCAGCTCATAAAAAGTATCGCATTGATAAGATTCCATTGTAATCCCAAAACAATGATTTTTTTTCATGGAAGTCCAGTTGTTGTTGTGCAACAGGCGCCGTTTAGAACTAACATGCTCCAAATATTAAATAACACAAAGAGAAAAATACTCCCACGGGGAGTTGATTTTTTTTTTCTGTTGGTGATGGGTTTTAATATATTTTCTGCAGTTAAAAGTAATCAGATACTTTCAGTTTCCACTCTCAACAGCAATTCTGAAAAATCCTCAACTCAAAAGTTGTGGGAAGTACAAAAATAGTTTTAAAGAGCTCATAATTTTAACATGATGTTGTTTTTGTTGCTGATCAAGTAATTGGGGGCAGCACAGTGGCTCAGTGGTTAGCACTGCTGCCTCACAGCACCAGGGTTCCAGGTTCAATTCTAGCCTTGGGCAACTGTCTGTGTGGAGTTTGCCCATTCTCCCCGTGTCTGCGTGAGTTTCCTCCCACAGTCCAAAGATGTGCAGGTCAGATGAATTGGCTGTGCTAAATTGCCCATGGCGTTAGCCAGAGGGAAATGGGTCAGTGTGGACTTGTTGGGCTGAAGGCCCTGTTTCCATACTGTGGGAAATCTAATCTAAAAGTGAAGTACAAGCTGACTCTTTTTATTCTGCTTGTCTTGAGTTAAGAGAGATTTCGGAATAAGTATGTAGTAAATGTATTCACTGTACCTCACTGGTAACACCTCTCTCAGAGTCTGTGGGTTGTGGGAAGCACTGAGAAAGGACTATATTGTTAGAGGAACTGACTTGCAGGTTACAAGTTAAACCGGGGGTGAGATATCCTGTTACACATTTTCTGAGCCTTCAGAGTGTCACTGAGACTCTCTTGTGGTAATTTTCAGGGAGGATGGTGGATGACAATGGGGTTAGATGTCTTTAAGATACATCCAAATGATATCATACTGTCCAGCGCATCTTTTCCAGTCTTTTTTATTCACTTGTGTGTTTCTTCTCACAAACAAATATAATAGACACTTATGCTGCAAACAACCAACTAACCACTCATTTTCTTTCACTGTATTGATAGCCATCAATTCATGCCTTTGTTCATTTTTGGAAAACTAATAGGATATTGGCCAGCCAGTAAATAGAAGTGGACAAGTTAAAATTGGAGCAAGCGCCTACTTTTTATTGTCTTCCAGCACAGAGTGCTTGACATGAACATGTGCAGGAATGATCTCAGTTACTATGCATTGAGCAGCATGTGGGTCAGTGACTTGCTGGCAGACCAGGAACAGCTGCATGTGGCAGCATTGAGTGGAATCATCACTTGCACAACCCTATCACCACCAAGGTTTAATTATACTTCACTGCTTCCATTGTGTGGGAGGGCACCTAGCCACACCTAGGTAGACCCACATAGGTGTGAGGGAGGGAATTCAAGGATTTTGACCGAATGATACTGAAGGATCAGTGATATATTTCTAAGTAAGAATGGTGATTGGCTTGGAGAGGAAGTTGTAGGCCGTGGTGGTGTTGCCATGTATCTGTGACCTTTGTCCTTCTAGATCAAAGTGGTCATGGGTTTAGAAGGTACTGTCTGAGGATCTTTTGTGAATTTCTGACGTCCATCTTGTAGATAGTATACACTGCTGTTACTGAGCGTCAGTGGTGGAGGAAGTGGATGCTTGTAGATGTGGTGGCACTCCAAGCATGCTGCTTTGTCTTGGATGGTATTGAGCTTCTTGAGTGTTGTTGGAGCTGCACTCATCCAGGCAAGTGGAGAGTATTCCTTCACACTCCTGGCCTGTGTTTGATAGTTAGTAGTCAGGCTTTGGGGAGTCAGAAGGTGAATTACTCGCTGCAGTATTCCTAGCCTCTGACCTGTTGTTGTAGCCACTGTTTTTATGTAGCTAGTTTAGTTAAGTTTCTGGTCAATAGTAACTCCCAAAATTTGATAGTAGAGGCTTCAAGGATGGTAACACCATTGAATATCAAGGGATAGTGATTCGATTGTCTCCTATTGGAGTTGGAATTTGCCTAGCGTTTGTGTGGCATGAATATTACTTGGCAGTTTTTAGTCTAAGCCTGGATATTGTCCAGAACACGGACTGCTTCAATATATGAGGGGTCATGAATGTTGTTGGACGTTGTGTATTTATCAGAGAACATCCCTACTTCTGATGGAGGGAAGGTCATTGATGAAAAGGCTGAAGATGTTTGGGCCTACTGGGCTGAGGCCATGACCCTGAGGAACACCTGCATGCACGTCCTGGAGCTGGGATGACTGACCCTCCAATTAGCAAAGGCATCTCCCTATGTGTCAGGTATGACATGATCAAGTCATGATGCATGAGGATGAAAGGCATCTGCCCAGGTTGGGGCTGATGGTAGAACATTTGAAACTGGTGAAGTCTCTGAGGGAAGGTGAAGGTGTTCTGAGATCATTGGAAGCTCAGATTTTGGCACAGGGAATTGGACATTTAGGGTGCAGGATCCCCATGTATGCTTCCTTGATTCTACAGAGGAAGGGAGTTGTACTCCTGGTCAGGCATTCTAATTGTTGATGGGTAGGAAGCTAGAAAGATTCAGGAAAGACCATAAACACCTGATGCCCGGGCGAGTGAGGATACAAAGTGGGTTGTGACATCCGGAGACTCAATGCAATTGAATTGGTGGCATTCATGTTAGAACATCTGTGCAGGAAATCCAGTTGTGAAATACTGGGGAGTGGTAAAGATGTTCCAGGAGGTCCAAAGTACTCCTTGAGGTATAGACAAGGGATTTTAGGGACAGCAGGTACCATCTGCCTCAGGATTGAGTGGGATACTGTCACAGAGCAGTGTGACCATGCTGTCCCTGATCCACAATAACGTGCTCTTCATTGAAGCAAATACATTTTATTTTCAAGAAATAACAACCAAATTACAGAGGAGGCAGAGTTAAGATCAACAAAAAAGGTTGAGTTATTGGGTCGAATAATCTTTTTCTGTTGCTACATTGCTCTATGTTTACAGAAAGCTCTGCAAAGTTCTGCAAAAACGCAAAATGACCCAGATTGGCCAGTTTTTTATAGTTGGAGACTGTGCATATTGCAATGACATATCAGATGTCTCAGGAGTCCTCATGGAGTGACTCTGTAAGAATTGTTGAGGATGTTTATATTTCCCCATCTCCCAGCAAGTCCTGAATGTAGGTCTGTAGCCTGAGTAAATGTTATGAAAAGGCCTAGGTAATATTTTGAGGTTTTCACCTGGGGATGTATGATTCTTGACCATTTACTGAAATTCAAAGGGCTGCAGTTCAAATTAATAAGAAGTCATAAACTCTGGCTCAATCCCCTGAAGATATGAATTAGAGTAGATTTATTTTAACTCTTTCATTATGTGGCTTAAGAGAAACCTGAAAATCACATTTGCAAATGTTCATTTTGAAGAACTTTTAAAAAAGGTTGTTTAAATGTTTAAATTGTACTTGAACAATACAAATGTAATGAATTTTGTAACATATATAGGAAATAGTGCTATTATCAGTTTTAAAAGGCTATCAGCTATTACAGAGATCTTTCTATTTCTCATGGTGAGAATTTTTAATGTCTTGCTTTCAATAGTCTTTTCCAAGTACAAGGTGATTAAATGTTCAAAGTGAAAGTTCTGGAGATGTAGCAAAAGGTCCGATGCCTGTAATTAAACATGTTACTGAATTGCTGAGATGAACTTTCAACGTGGTACCTTATACTACATTTCACTTTGAGTCAGTCATTACAGAATTCTCTTACATTTGGCTACCATCACCTGCAGGTTTACAAAATGTCTTTTTCTAGTGAAGTTTCTATAGTGGACATCATGTTGATATTCTTGATAACACAAGGCTCATCAAAGGAAGGTCCTGCATCATTGTCGACTGTGTATGCAAAGGACAGTTCATCCACCCCAGAGAGTGTACACCATAAGAACATCTTGTGAAATGATGTCTGATGTCTGAGGCACTTTGCCAAAGATGCAATTGAATACGAGAAATGAAAACAAAGAACTGCAGATGCTGGAGATCTGAAAGCAAAATAGAAATGCTTGTGAAGCTCAGCAGTTGTGGGGAGAAAGCAGAGTTAACGTTTTAGAGTCCAGTGACTCTTATTAGAACAGAACATAATTGGATGCTTCTGTGAGGTATTGAACGAAGATTTGGTGCCATACTTGACATGCCAAACACTTAGCAGTGGTAATGAAAGCATAATATAGCACTGAAATTCTTCATTTCTAGTTTATTTCAATGTGGGACTGGTGGCGTGCAATATCTCACAGTTTACTGCCCTAACCTGGTGACCGAGGCAATCTTCCAGAAGGGTTTGGCATTCACTGACTTTGATATATCCTGTATGAAAATTAAGAAGACACCTCTCACTTTCCACAAGGATTGAAGGCTTCCTGAAGGTGAGTGCGACTGTTGACAATCAGATTCCATTGAAGGCACTACAACAGTATGTTGTTTCATTTATTAACAGGGAAGGTTTCCATTCTTTGAATGTAATTAATGTATGTGATGCAGATTCTAGACATGGATACAAGAAGTACAGGGAAGTACACATGATTCATTCATCTCATCAAACTCAAGGATGTAACAGGCAATGATGGAGTGACTTTTTGGTATCATGGCTTATGATACTATTTGAGCTGAAAATGTGTTGCTGGAAAGGCGCAGCAGGTCAGGCAGCATCCGAGGAGCAGGAGAATCGACGTTTCGGGCATGAGCCCTTCTTCAGGAACACTTACATTTCTTGCAGTTGCAGGGGAAGGTGCCGGGAGTGGATGTTGGGTTGGTGGGTGGTGTGGACCTGACAAGGGAGTCATGGAGGGAGTGGTCTTTTCGGAATACTGATAGGGGAGGGGAGGGAAATATATCCCTGGTGGTGGGGTCCGTTTGGAGGTGGCAGAAATGATGACGGACGATATGATGTATATGGAGGTTGGTGGGGTGGTAGGTGAGGACCAGTGGGGTTCTGTCCTGGTGGCGATTGGAGGGGCGAGGCTCAAGAGTGGTGAAGCGGGAAGTGGAGGAGATGCGGTGGAGAGCATCGCTGATCACGTCTAGGGGGATATTGCGACCTTTGAAGAAGGAGGCCATCTGGGTTGTTCGGTATTGGAACTGGTCCTCCTGGGAGCAGTTGCGGCGGAGACGAAGGAATTGGGAATGTGGGATCCGTTTGGAGGTGGCAGAAATGACGGCGGATGATACACTGTATATGGAAGTTGGTGGGGTGGTAGGTGGGGACCAGTGGTTCTGTCCTGGTGGCGGTTGGAGGAGCGGGGCTCAAGGGCAGAGGAGCGGGAGGTGGAGGAGATGCGGTGGAGGGCATCGCCATCACGTCTGGGGGGAAATTGCAGTCTTTGAAGAAGGAGGCCATCTGGGTTGTATGGTATTGGAACTGGACCTCCTGGGAGCAGATGCGGCAGAGATGAAGGGCATGAGGAATGTTGGATTAGAATGATCATATCAAATGGCTGGAGGGGCTGAATGGCCTACTCCAATTCCTATTTCTTATGGAGTTAACTCCATGATGAAAATTGTCAAATTTTTCCAAATCCAGAAATTCCTAGTTCTGTTCCTCTCTCCCTGCTATCCCTGCAGTACTGCAGAATTCTGGCAATTCCAGAGCAGTCTCACTGACAATGTTCCCATTACATTGGGCAGTTTGTCAAAAATTACTATTTCAGCCACGCCTTGAGTTGGCAATTCTAATTTGGACAGGAAACTGAAACCACACCAGCACTGCTTTGTTTCATTTCCTCAATTTAGTCTCTAATACACTCTAACATGATAAACAAAACAAGGAATACCCAAACATTCGGCTCAGTGATCTTTGTCCCACTGTCACCAGAAATTCTAAGCAAATAAAATATTGTTTTGAAGATGCAAAACAAATAGTACACCTATGATCTGAATAGTTCCTATAAGTACACTGACTCATGAGAGTCTTGGTTCAAACATGAAAAATGAGTCATATGATCTGGACAAAGTCTATTGCCACGCAAATTACCAGGCCATGACCATCTCCAATAAAAGACAATCTAACCACCTCCCTTTGACATTCAATGGTATTACCATTACTGAATCCCCCATTATCAATATTTGGGAGCTACAATTGACTAGAAACTCCACAGGATGTACCTAAAAAACACAGCAGCTGTAACAGCAGGTCAGAGGCTAGGAATATTGCAGTGAGTAACTCACCTCCTGGCTGCCCAACGCTTGTCCACCAACCACAAGACACAAGTCAGGAGTGTAATGGAATATTCCTCACTCACCTGGAACACTCAAGAAGCTTAACACTATCCAGGACAAAACCTCCCACTTGGATAGAGAAGGGACAGGAATGGTTGTTGCAGGTTCTGGGATTTAGATGTTTCAGTAAGAAAAGAGAAGATGGTAAAAGAGAGGAAGGTGTGGCATTGTTGATCAGGGACAGTATTACAGTGGCAGAAAGGATGTTTGAGGACTCGTCTACTGAGGTAATATGGACTGAGGTTAAAAACAAGAAAGGAGAGATCACCTTGTTGGGAGTTTTGTATGGGCCTCCGAATAGTTCCAGAGATGTAGAGGAAAGGATAGCCAAGATAATTCTGGATAAGAGCAAGGGTAACAGGGTAATTGTTATGGGGTCTTCAACTTTCCAGATATTGACTGGAAATACTATAGTTCGAGTACTTTAAATGGGTCAGTTTTTGTCCATTGTGTGCAGGACGGTTTACTGACACAGTATGTAGACAAGCCAACAAGGGGTGAGGCCACATTGGATTTGGTACTGGGTAATGAACCCAGTCACATGTTAGATTTGGAGGTAGGTGAGCACTTTGGGTGATAGTGACCACAATTTTTTTATGTTTACTTTCGCGATGTAAAAGGATAAGTATGTACCTGTCAGGCAGGGAGGAAGTGGTCGAGCAAGGGAGCCGTGGTTTACTAAAGAAGTTGAATCTTTTGTCAAGAGGAAGAAGGTGGCTTACGTTAAGATGAGACATGAAGGCTCAGTTAGGGCAATTGAGAGTTACATGTTAGCCAGGAAAGACCTAAAGAGAGCGCGAAGAAAAGCCAGGAGAGGGCATGAGACACGTTGACAGATAAGATCAAGGAAAACCCTCAGGCTTTCTATAGGTATATCAGGAATAAAAGAATGACTAGAAAAAGATTAGAGCCAATCAAGGATAGTAGTGGGAAGTAGCGTGTGGAGTCTGAGGAGATAAGGGAAGCACTAAATGAATATTTTTCATCAGTTTTCACACTGGAAAAAGCCAATGTTGTGAAGGAGAATACTGAGATACGGGCTGCTAGACTAGACAGGATTGAGGGTCACAAGGAGGTGATGTTATCAATTCTGGAAGGTGTGAAAATAAATAAGTCCCCTGGGCCAGGTGGGATTTATCCTAGGATTCTCTGGGAAGCCAGGGAGGAGATTGCAGAGCCTTTGGTTTTGATCTTTATGTTGTCATTGTCTACAGGAATAATGCCAGAAGAATGAAGGATATAAAATGTTGTCCCCTTGTTCAAGAGAAAACCCTGGTAATTATAGACCAGTGAGCCTTACTTTGGTTGTGGGTAAAGTGTTGTAAAGGGTTATAAGAGATAGGATTTATAATCATCTAGAGAGAAATAAGTTGATTATGGATTGTCAACATGGTTTTGTGAAATGTAGGTTATGCCTCACACTCCTTATTGAGTTCTTTGAGATTGTGACCAAACAGATGGATGAGGGTAAAATGGTTGATGTGGTGTATATGGATTTCAGTAAAGTGTTTGATAAGGTTCCCTATGGTAGGCTATTCCACAAAATACGGAGGCATGGATTGAGGGTGATTTAGATCAGAAATTGGCTAGCTGAAAGAAGACAGTGGGTGTTGGTTGATGGGAAATATTCATCCTGGAGTTCAGTTACTAGTGGTGCACTGCGAGGATTTGTACTGGGTCCACTGCTGTTTGTCATTTTTATAAATAACCAAGATGAGGGCATGGAAGGATGGGTTAGTAAATTTGCGGATGACACTAAGGACAGTGGAGCCGTGGATAGTGCTGAAGAATGTTGCAGGTTAAAAAGGGACATGGATAAGCTGCAGAGCTGGGCTGAGAGGTAGCAAATGGAGTTTAATGAGGAAAAGTGTGAGGTGATTCACTTTGGAAGAAGCAACAGGAATAAAGAGTATTGGGCTAATAGTAAGATTATTGGTAGTGTAGAAGAGCAGAGAGATCTTGATGTCCATATACATAGATCCCTGAGTTACTCAGATGTTGACTGGTCTGGAAGGAAGGTCTTATGAGGAATGGTGGAGGGACTTGACGCTGTTTTCATTACAGGGAAGAAGGTTGAGATTTGAGTTAATTGAGATGTGAGATAATCGGAGGGTTCATTAGGATGTGCAGTGAGAGCCTTTTTCCTTGGATGGTGATGGCTGGCATGAGGGGGCATAGCTTTAAATTGAGGGGTGATAGATATAGGACAGATGTCAGAGGTAGTTTCTTCACTCAGAGAGTAGTAGGGATTGTTGCAAGTATTTTGGAACACCATCATTAAGTTGTGATAGTCTGTTAGGATTTCATATAGGATAAGGTATTCGGTATTCTGATTTCTGTTCTTTGTGTTTCATTCAGTGATCTTGTAAATAAATTCCGTTCTCTTTAAAACGAAGTGGTTTGAGCAGCTGATTCTCTCCAGGAATATCCACTGTACAGTTGCTGTGTGGGTGGCATGGTGGCACAGTGGTTAGCACTGTTGCCTCACAGCGCCAGAGACCCGGGTTCAATTCCCGCCTCAGGCGACTGACTATGTGGAGTTTGCACATTCTCCCCGTGTCTGCGTGGGTTTCCTCTGGGTGCTCCGGTTTCCTCCCACAGTCCAAAGATGTGCAGGTAAGGTGAATTGGCCATGCTAAATTGCCCGTAGTGTTAGGTTAGGGGTATGGCGGGTCGGTGTGGACTTGTTGGGCCGAAGGGCCTGTTTCCACACTGTAATGTAATGTAATCTAATCTAATCTAAATCAAATGGCAAAGTTAGGGTCAGGGCTACCTTCTTGAAATATTTTGAGGGGTCTGGCCTGGTCCATAATAATGGGAACGCCACCACCTGCAGGTTTCCCTCTAAGCCACTCTCCATCATGACTTAGAAACATTTCATCATTCCCTCACTTCGACTGGAAGATCCTGGAATCCCCTCCTTGAGGGCATTGTGGGTCTACCTACAGCACATTGACTACAGTGGTTTAAGAAGGCAGCTCACCACCATCTTCTCAAGGAGAACTTCAGATAGTCAATACATGCTGGCCCAGCTAGCAATGCTACGTCCAGTGGGTGAATTGGAAAAAGAGCAATAAATTAATGCAGTCATCTCAACTGCCCTGGAGATTGGTTTCAACCTGAACATGAGGGCTTGACTGATGCTGGGCCTTGGCCTTGTCAACAGATTTCTGACAGACTGTAGACACCAATTGGGTGACAAGGAGAACATCACCAAATTCTGGAGTACAGACTCTTGTCTGACAGTAACATTCAGGCTGGTGCTGGGAAAATGGAAAGCATGATCATAATTAGGAAGCTGGTGGACAGACACTGTAATGTCATCAGTGCAAATAATATTGAAAAAGTGCAGCCACATGAGGTGGATCATTCATGTGACAGTGAGGCCACAAACAGCTTCTGGTGTCGGGACTTGGTTGTCGATGTTAATGGGGTGATATATGAGTGAACACTGATTACAATACTCACTGAGATGCTGCGTACATTCCCTGTCTCATGTCACTGTCAAGAAGCCTGCAGGACTCCAGCGCCATATTGACAGAGGGGTTTCTGTGGGGTGTATACCTCTCCATTGAAATGATCCGTGTCTCACAATCCCAGAGGGCACTGCCCCTGCTGCCCAATACCTGCTGCAGCCTGTAACTGAGCAGCTGACCCGAGGGTCTGGCCTCCCTATGAGGATTCAGCAATACTTCCTGCTAAAGACAGAAAACCACTGTGACATCTCCAGAAAGATACCCCAGTGTTCACTAGGATGTGACGATAACACACGTTATTCTCAATCATCTAAACTCTGGCCATTTCAACATCACCAGAGCTGGGCCCTGTTTGAAATTGGATAAATGATCTTCGGGGAGGGACAAATGAACACGTGGAATGGTCCTGCTTGATTGACGTTCACAAAGAAAGCAGCCACTCAGTGGAAGGGCTGAGCTCTGCCATGCCAGGATGAAGAGCAGAGGTTTCTGGCACTGCCCGGGATGGTCTTGGTGCAGGATGGGCTGTTACACAGGCCGTGCTGGATGTAACTGGAGAAGCAGCACAGCCCCACTACAGCATCACTGCTTCCCGATAGACTACCCCCCTCACACGTGTTACAGAGCCAGACCCTGTGCTCTGTCCAATCCTCATTCATAATAAACAGTAATCAGGGGAAGGCTCTTTTATCTAAGTGACACTGGAAACCTAAAACTGATGAATCACCTTCTGTATCGAATCCCCTCCTGTGTGGAAATAGGCCCTTTGGCCCAACAATCCACACCGACCCTCCGAAGGGTATCCCACCCAGACCCATTCCCCTATTACTCTGCATTTTCCTCTAACCTACACATCCCTGAACAATATGGGCAATTTAGCATGACCAATTCATCTGGCCTGCAGACTTTGGGTTGTGGGAGGAAACCTGCGCACCCAGAGGAAACCTGCGCACCCAGAGGAAACCCACACAGACATGGGGAGAACATGCAAACTCCGCACGGACAGATGCCTAAGGGTGGAATCGAACCTGGGTCCCTGACGCTGTAAGGCAGCAGTGCTAACCACTGAGCCACTGTGCCACGCTGTCATGGTGCATTTCTGCAATTGCTGAATCACTTTTTAGTTTCAATTCCCTGTCATTCCGTGTCATTTCATGCCTCATGTCACTATCAAGGAGTCTGCATCTGAAAGATGTGTAGGGTGTGGTTGGTGTCTGTGTATCAGAGATATAAATATGTGTGGACATCCAGCTCCTCAGACAGATTAGAAGGGTGTGGTTGGTGTGTTTATATTTGTAGCTTTGGAAACTGAGTATCCTTTATTCTGATCACCCAGCTCCTCAGGCAATAGTAGGAAACGAAAACAAACAGCTGGGGTATCCTCTGAGATCACCATGAGGTAAGTGAGATATTCATGTGTCCGTACCATGTATGGTATAATCAGCTGGAGCTCAGTGTTCTCCCTCCTGTCTCTGAATTGTGAGTATCTTTTCCTAGTTTCAGGCTCATTTGCACATTCAGGAAGCATTTTCATGTGATTCATGTTAGAAAAACATAAATCCGCTGTAAGACAGAATGACACACATTCTTACCAATCAACTCACCATTAGAAACTGATTTGAAGTTAAGAAAGGAATTCAGTAAGTTTCCAGCTGATCTGTGTTATGAGGTAGAATTGTTAGAATTTCAATAGTACTTAAATTTACATTGAGACAATTGAATAAGGAACTTGTTTTCTGACAGCAATCATTACAGAGAAATTGAATTCCATAGAGCTGGGATTGTTATTTTGATTTCTTCTTGGGATGCCAGCATCATTAGCTGGGCAAACATTTATTGCCCCTCTCAATTCCCATTGTGGTGGTGATGGTACAGCACCTCTTTATCTGCTATGTGCTGTAGTTACACCCATAGTGCTTTTACACCCATATGCTATTATGGAGGGCGCTCCAGGATTTTGGCATGGCCACAGTGAAGGAATGGCAGTTTAGTTTTAAGATAGCGTGATTTTGAGGGGTCCAATGCTATTGATGCCATTATCCTTCTGGATGGAATAGATTGCATGTTTGAAAGGGATTGTTGAAGAAGCCTTGATGTATCATTTCCCTACATGTTGTAAATGGTACACATTGTGTACTAATGGCAGAGGGTGTGAATGTTGAAACTGTTAGATGGACTGTCCATCAAGAGGGATGCTTTATCCCGAATGTTCAGAGCATCATAGGAACTAGCACTCATCCAGATTGGAAAGTATTCCTGACTTGTGCCTTGCAGGTGGCAGACAGTATTTGGGGAGTCAGGAGGTGAATTAATTGCCACTGCAGTCAGAGAGTTTCTATGGCTGGTCCAGTTACATTTCTCATTAATGCTAACTCCTGGATATGTTAATAGTGAATGATTCAGTGATGGTAATGCCATTGAATATCAAAGGGAGATAGTTAGACTCTTTTTTGTTGGACACAGTCATTGATTTTGTTTAAAAACATTATTTGCCACATGTTAATGCAAACAAAGAGCATATATGTTAAGAACAGAAGCAGTCCATTCAGTTCCTTTAGTCTACTTTGCCATTTATAGCTGATCTAATTAGGGTCTCCGATCCAAATTTCCATTTACCTGTAATAGCCATTTACTCCCTGCTGGTCAAAACTATATACGTCTTTGCCTTAAAAGATACTCGATGATACCTTCCCCCCATCCACTTCCCAGACAGCTCTGTCGGTGATCAAATTCTAAAGGCTCATGACTCAGAAGAAGCAAATGCTCCTCATCTCCATCTGAAACGGGAGAACATTCATTTCTAAAAAGGTGTATCTTAGTTTGAGCCCTAAGGGGAGACATCCTTCCAGCATCCAGCTTGTCAGGTCTCTCCGATCCCATACCTTGATAAAACCACCTCCCATTCTTCTGAACTCCAGTGGAAGGAGGCCCAGCCTGACGCATCTTTCCTCAGGAGATAACCACCTGATCCAAGGTATCAGTTGAGAGACCCTCCTCTGAGCTGCTTCGCATACATTTAAATAGTGCATACAATCTTTAATATCCAGCTAAAGCAGTATTCTATCACCTCAAGAATGATATCGTGGAAAGTTTCCATCAGGATGAGAATCAGTTCATGGAAAATAGCCTCTGACTGGTTAATGAAATGCTTTTCTGATCAGCTTTCTGTTTCGCAGATACATTCTCTCTCAGTATGTTTGAAGCAAGGTCTGTGTGGAAGAGCAGCTTGATTGTCCAGATTAACAGAGAGATACAGGACTAGCATGAGGGAGGAGGGGTGAGTAAGAAGTTAAATGGCCAGCGTAGATTAAGTGAGGGGGCTCCATTTCAGAACGGAATGTAACATGAGACACAGAGGCACTGGGTAAATGAGAGGCAGATTGTTAACTTGTACCAATAAGTTATCTCATTGAGAGTCCATATGGGTGAGGCTTTTTTGAACACTGAGTAAGAAGATTAAATGGCCAGAGAAGATAGTAAGTACACCAGCAAGCAAAAGCAGAGAAGTGTGTGAACAGCCAGGACTTTGTTATGCAGAATTGTTTGTTGAGATGATCTTTCTAAGGTTTCTATGATCAGTATTCCCAGGAGTCAGGAGCAACCACTAAAGAAGTTGGGAGAAAAGAGATGAATTTTTGGTTAATTTTATTTTCTTGCAGTGACACAGAGAAGAATGCATTGAAAGTGAAGCTTGATTGGCTTCAATGCCACTTCACGTGGACTCCACAGACAGAAACCATCGACTGGGATGATATGAAACAAAGATTAGAAGATTCAATACAGGCTGGTGTAAAATATCAAGCCAGGTCTTACAACCATCTCGCCTTTATAAACTGTCTGCAAGGAAACTGTGAAGAGGCAATTCAGAATTTAAAGGAAGCTAAAAGGATTCTGAGGGAGAGACATGGAGATGGATTTGAGAAAAGAATCTTGGTCACCTATGGAAACTATGTCTGGGTTTATTATCACATGGACCAACTGGAGGAGGCTCAGTCCTACCTCGACAAGCTGGAGACAGTCTGTAAACTATTTCCTGAAGCCTCTCGGTTTACAGCAATGATACCTGAGCTTTATGGAGAGAAGGGCTGGTCACTGTTGACTACAGCCGCTCAATATTATGAAGAGGCAAAGAAATGTTTTACAAAGGCCCTGGAGAAAGATCCTGACAACATTGAGTGGAATGTTGGCTATGCCACTGCTCTGTATCGTCTGGAAGGATTTTCTGGAACCCCAGGGGGTCACAAATCCACTGAATCAATAAAACAGTTTAGACGTGTGCTGGAGCTAGATCCTGATCATGCTGAAGCCATGGTGCTGTTAGCTTTAAAACTACAGGAATTCAATCAAGAGGAGGAAGCATCCACATTAGTTGAGCGAGCATTGCAGAGGTCCCGACATCATCCATATGTACGTCGATACGCAGCAAAGTTTTACAGAAAAGCCAGTAAAATAGACAAATCATTAAAGCTGCTGAGGGAATCATTGGCAAATACCCCAAATTCTGCCTTCCTGTACCATCAAATAGGTCTATGTTACAAAAGCCAGCTATTGCATATGATCAAAGCTTCAAACAGAAATAACCCTCACAATTCTACCAATGGAAAGAAAATGGACTTGATTAATCAATGCAAGTACTATTTTAAAAAAGCAGTTAAGCTCAGGCAATCATTTATTAATCCACAACTGGATCTTGCAGTAATATATTCAATAAATGAAGAGCTTCAAGAAGCAGAGAAGATCTACAGTGATCTACTGGAACTGGAAGATATTCGTCCCGAGAATAAGCAAGCAATACGTTTACAGGTTGGGTTATTCGAGCTGAATGTAAAAAAATCCAAACCAAACGCTATCATCCACTTTGAGGAAGTAATGCAAGTGAACTATGATTCACTGGAAAAGGAAAGGTGTCGAAAAATCTTGGAGCGGATAGCAAAACACTGATTTCGCTGGAATCCCAGAGACAGTAAGGCCTTTGGTCTTCTCGGGTTCAAGTATATGGGAAGCATCGTGACGCTATTGAATACCATGAAAAATGCCTTGGAGTTTGATGCTGGCAAGGAAGAATATCTAAGTGCTCTTTGTGAATTATGTCTTTCCATCGAGGTCAGAAATAACCATTCCGGTGAAATACGTCCTTCCATTTAATTTAGCAGTGACCTTTCCAGATAAAACTAAAGATGAATTAATACTCTATTCTTCTGGTACCCACTTTACTTTCATTCTCCTTAGAACTTTCTAATTAAGGATTTTACTCGTGTTTTTAGTTTTCAAGCAATAATCTGGCTGCAATTATTCTAAACACTCACGCTTTGTTCATGAAATGCTGACCACACTGGATTCACCCAGTAGCATTTGTTTCTTTATTCTTATACATTTTGTTGTGTGTGGAAAGAGACAAAATAAAGGGGTTTGGAGGAATTTGAATATATCGCACTGATCAAACAGTCTCAAAAGATATATATAAAATATAGAAATTTTATAAAACAATTAGAAATAGTAGCTGGGCCGGATTTTAAATCCAGTTAAGTTTTGGAGCAGTGTTAATGTAAAAATTCTCTATTTGCTGCGGGTATCAGGCTCTGGGTAATAACCAAGCCTCATTCTTTGTGTCACCAGTCTATGTTCAGTACGTGCAGCATGCAGAGAGATATTTTAGTGGGATTTATAGGTCAATCTACAGTTTACTAGTCCTGATTAGTTTCAAGATCCATTCAACATACAAAGCCTTCCAAAACTGATTAAGTTTCACTAACCAAGTACAAAAAAATTACACTTACAAAAAACAGGTTTGTAAGGTAACGATACTATCGCTTAAAGAGGTGTATTTTGTCCTGTTTTCTTTAATAAAGAGAGACTGAGGTAGACATGCTGAGTGGACTGCTCCAAGCCAGTAAACAATAGAAACAGCATAAATGGATGGAGTCAGGCTCCCACAGAACAAGGATTTCAGTTTTAGCTTTCAGCAGTTGCTGGAGTCTTGAGGCTGGATGTGGAAGCTGTTATTCCTCTCTATGTTACAATGAAAAGCTGGGGTTCTCTCTTAAGTGAGAATTGCAGGTGGGATAATCTGTTTTACTGAATTTGCCTTTGCCAAGGCTGTGTATATGCGATGTTACTATATTGGAACAGTTGCTGTTTGTATTTACATAATCGATTATTTTGTTAAGTTTTCCAATAGAGTTAAGTTTTGACCAATTCTTCTGTCTTTTGCTTGTATTTTAACTATATGGTATGAATAAAGTATGTTTCGCTTAAAGCCTAGTAGTGTGACCAATTGAATTACATCTGGAACACAGCACCTTACATATGCCTTTAAATATGATAAAAGATAGGGTGCAAGTTAATTATTTAATATATTTGCAGGAGATTTTGTCCGGTCCATAACTATAAGTTGATCCATTTTGGGATATGATCCCAACTGGAGACACTTGTTGACTGGTTACATGTCTCTTGTTCTATTGTGTTGACTGGAGTTCTCCTTCTGTCTTTGTTCTTTCTTGTGCACTGAACCATCTAGAATTATAATTTAATAACCTTGGTCAGCCATTTTGCCCTGTGTAAGGTCAGAGACATTCTGAACTCTAAGTAGTTTGCCAATGTATGGGTACTAGATGATCAATCTCAGATTACTTAAAATGTGTATACCAAATTCTCAGCTAGTTTCTTTGAAGATATAGGTCACCTTATTGATATCACTTCCTATTGTCTCCTGATCAATTCATCATGTGCTATCCACTTTGTGAGATCATCCCTTTGGCAACAGGTTGTCTTTATCAATCCACCAACATTTTCCACCTTTATTGATAAGTAGAACAATATGACTTGAGTATAGTGTGATTAACCATCACCCTAAATGATGCATCTAAAAACACTTCAAAACCTATTAATATCATTTAACTCAAAGAACCAGATTTGATGACTCTACAATAACTGTAGCTTCCTAAAACAAACTAAAGCTCAAAATAACCATAAAACCTAATGTTTAAAGGTTTGTTGCATATTTTAAAGTTACAAAGCTAAGCCATCAAGTACATGGTCAGACATCACACGACACCAACAGGTTTATTTGAAATCACAAGCTTTCAAAGTGCTGCTAGGATCAGCTAATGAACGAGCTAATGTGACTTCTGATCTTGTCCATCCCAGTCCAAGCTGAAAATGTGTTGCTGGAAAAGCGCAGCAGGTCAAGCAGCATCTTCATCCCAGTCCAACACTGGCACCTCCATATCATCAAGGAAAACATTGCTGGGTCTTTGTATCTTTTACCTTAAAGCATTCTCACATTTCTAACACAAGGGTTACATTAACATAAGTTATAAAAGCAGCAATAAATCCATTAATTCATGCCTTTATTATGGACTCAAGCCAAATAGTTATTTTTCCTTTGCAAAAATAGTTTTACAAATAACCAAAGTTAAGCAGAGTCTAATTTATAATAACTCAGTCCCACAGCTATATAAAGAGGCTTAGCTGAAAAGGTTGTTACCTGATTGGGTGAAAAGTAATAAAGTAACAGGGATAGCACACCAAAAGGGGACATAAAGACTGGAAGAAAAGTCATAGGTCACAGGCAAAGCCTGCAAGTCACTCACAGGAACAGAAAGTTGGAAATGCATCATCTGGAAGCAACTGCACAATAACTTCACAAAATGAATGGGACCATACCAGGCGTAAGTTACTGCCACTTTTTTTTTACAGGAATGGAGTATGCAACACATTTTTTGAGGCCCCACAAGGGGCAAAGGTGCAACCATGTCATCGCTCATTAACCAATGATAACTATCTGCCCTCAATTCTCACTTCATCCAACGGTCAGGAATTGCCAAAGAACGCAAAGAACAAATTATGAGCATTCAAAGAATTATATTTTCCCCACTGACACCTTGTAATGTGAACTTGACCAATCTTATTGTGACAAGGCACATTAAGCAAAACCTCATGTCCCCAACAATTGGCAGCAGCAATTTATAACAAGTACTGGAAAACTGCTGCCATATTCTCTCGCAGAAAACTAATTCTACAAGGACATAAGCTGTGAAGTGGAAGGGGGTTGGTGATGTGGAGAATGTTTCATGGGATAGATTCCTACTCCCAACAGAATTGAAATGGTTTCCTTGTCACAAAATCACAGAAAAGTGGAGAAAGTGGTCACTTGGCCTACTGAATCCACGCTGACCATCCAAACAGCATGCCATACAAACTCACCTCTGCACTCCCCCACTCTATCCCTCAAGATCCCAGATTTTCCATGGCCAACCCATCTAGCTTGCACATCCCTGAACACTATGGGAAATTTTGCATGGTTTAGCTACTTAACCTGCACATCTTGGACTGTGGGAAGAAACCGGAGCACCCAGTGGAATCCCATGCAGACACGGAAGAAGGTGCAAACTCCAGCAAACATCCGACAAAGGGTAGTATCAAACATGGATTCCTGGTGCTTTAAGGCAGCAATGCAAACCACTAAGCCACCACGTCCACCATGTATTTGGAAGCACACCATAACTCAGAGATCCTTATCGTAGCATGACTGTGACCTCCTTGGGAACATTATTGCAACACTATGTGAGATCAGAACATTAAACTTGGTTGTTAAGGATCTGAGGGCTCAGGCATCCTTCAAAGTCAATCACTGTGACATTTCCCTCAGATTCTCTGCCATTGTGGCAGGCCATAGTGGAATAGACCTCCTGAAGACAAGATTTCAATACCTGGGCCATCCTTGCAGGGCCCAACAGGAGAGCTCAGACAGGGTGTCTGACATCATTGTGATATGCAGCGCATTTCACAATTTGAACTGACAAAGAATGGATGTCTTGGACATGGGTGGAATGGGAGAGCAAGAGCAATCCACTGAGGATTTGAATGACACTAAGCCTCAGGGCATCACTCAGAAGAGGTATCTAAGAGGGAAAGACAGAGGAAGACAAAGAAATAATTCAGAATGTCTGAGAGGCCAGAGATAACCTTATTGCTACCTGCTTTGAGACTGCCTGAACTGGGTAAAAACAATGACTGCAGATGCTGGATACCAGATTCTGGATTAGTGGTGCTGGAAAAGCACAGCAGTTCAGGTAGCATCCAAGGAGCAGTAAAATCGACGTTTCGGGCAAAAGCCCTTCATCAGGAATACAGACAGAGTGCCTGAAGGGTGGAGAGATAAATGAGAGGAGGGTGGGGATGGGGAGAATGTAGCATAGAGTTCAATAGGTGAGGTGGGGAGGAGGTTGGAATGGATCGGTGGAAAAGAAGATAGGCAGGTAGGACAAGTCATGGGGACAGTGCTGAGCTGGAAGTTTGGAACTGGGATGAGGTGGGGGAAGGGGAAATGAGGAAACTGTTGAAGTCCACATTGATGCCCTGGGGTTGAAGTGTTCCGAGGCGGAAGATGAGGCGTTCTTCCTCCAGGCTTCTGGTGGTGTGGGAGCGGCGGTGAAGGAAGCCCAGGACTTCCGTGTCCTCGGCTGAGTGGGAGGGGGAGTTGAAATGTTGGGCCACGGGGCGCTGTGGTTGATTGGTGTGGGCATCCCAGAGATGTTCCCTAAAGCGCTCTGCTAGGAGGCGTCCAGTCTCCCCAATGTAGAGGAGACTGCATCAGGAGCAACGGATACATTAAATGATATTGGTGGATGTGCAGGTAAAACTTTGATGGATGTGAAAGGCTCCTTTAGGGCCTTGGTTGGAGGTGAGGGAGGAGGTGTGGGCGCAGGTTTTACAGTTCCTGCGGTGGCAGGGGAAGGTGCCAGGATGGGAGGGTGGGTTGTAGGGGCGCACGGACCTGACCAGGTAGTCACGGAAGGCGGAAAGGGGTGGGGAGGGAAATATATCCCTGGTGGTGGGGTCTGTTTGGAGGTAACGGAAATGTCGGTGGATGATTTCGTTTATGAGAAGGTTGGTAGGGTGGAAGGTGAGCACCAGGGGGGTTCTGTCCTTGTTACAGTTGGAGGGGTGGGGTCTGAGGGTGAAGGTGCGGGATGTGGATGAGATGCATTGGAGGGCATCTTTAACCACGTGGGAAGGGAAATTGCAGTCTCTAAAGAAGGAGGCCAGCTGGTGTGTTCTGTGGTGGAACTGGTCCTCCTGGGAGCAGATACGGCAGAGACGGAGGAATTGGAAATATGGGATGGCATTTTTGCAGGAGGCAGGGTGAGAAGAGGTGTAATCCAGATAGCTGTGGGGATCGGTGGGTTTGTAAAAAATGTCAGTGTCAAGTCGGTCGTCACTGATGGAGATGGAGAGGTCCAGGAAAGGGAGGGAGGTGTCAGAGATGGTCCAGGTAAATTTAATGTCAGGGTGGAATGTGTTAGTGATGTTGATGAATTGCTCAACCTCCTTGCGGGAGCACGAGGTGGTGCCAATGCAGTTATCAATGTATCGGAGGAAGAAGTGGGGAATGGTGCCGGTGTAATTACGGAAGATGGACTGTTATACGTAGCAAACAAAGAGGCAGGCATAGCTGGGGCCCATACAGGTGCCCATGGCCACCCCTTTGGTCTGGAGGAAGTGGGAGGATTCGAAGGAGAAATTGTTAAGTGTGAGGACCAGTTCAGCCAAACAAATGAGAGTGTCGGTGGAAGGGTACTGTTGGGGATGTTGGGAGAGGAAGAAATGGAGGGCTTGGAGGCCCTGGTCATGGTGAATGGAGATGAAGAGGGACTGGATATCCATGGTGAAGATGAGGCATTGGGGGCTGGGGAAACGGAAGTCTTGGAGGAGGTGGAGGGTGTGGGTGGTGTCTCGAACGTATGTGGGGAGTTCCTGGACTGGGGGGAATAGGACAGTGTCCTGGACTAGGGGGGATAGGACAGTGTGCTGGGTTCAAACCTTTGATACACATTTAGTTACTCACCTGGCAGGCAGACCCTTATTTAGTATAAAGGACACAATTTTGTGTCTTGTAGATTAAATGTTGCATAATCTATGTTACCTTCTTATGTTCTACCTTCAGTGAGAACGTGTCAATCGTTATGCATAAATCTGCTCCACATCACCACGAAAGCAGAAGAGACAGTAAAATCCGGCATAAAAATGATGAATGTGTCAAAGCATCTATGTGGATGTGACATGAGTGATCTGTAGACCAATCCCTCACAATAGCCACCGGATTGAACTGAATCCTGAGGAATCTCCTTTTTGGGGAATTCCTGATCTACACCCCTTCAATGCTCAGAGAGGACATAGACTGTACTGTTTGCCTTGAAATGCATGAACACGCAGGACCTTGGAAACCCGAAGGTCCTGGCACTGTCAATTTCTCCATCTCAGTCTCCATGCAAGTAGTCAAGTGACGCACTCATCATCTCACTCACAAAATAATGAGGTGAGAAGCGTGTGCTCGCATGAGATAACTCACCCCAAATCAAAACAGAAATGACATTACAAACCCAGTTTGTCCCCTTTTTTTTAACTTTCAAGGAATCAAAGAATTCCTACAGTGTAGAAACAGGCCCTTCAGCCCAACAAGTCAATGCTGACCCTCTGAAGGGTAACCCACTCATTCCCCTAACTTATTCTCCCATATTTACCCCTGAATAATGCACCTAACTTACACATCCATGAACACTATGGTCTATTTAGCACAGTTAATTCACCTAACCTGCACATCTTTGGACCATGGGAGGACACCAGAACGCTCAGAGGAAACCCACAAAGACATAGGGAGAACGTGCAAACTCCACACAGACTAGAATTGAACCCGGGTCCCTGACGCTGTGAGGCACTAGTACAAACCACTGAGCCACCATGCCTCCCTGTGGGATAAATGGATAAACAATAAATGGGATAATCTGTTCAATGCCTGAGGAACACAGGAAAGATAGGAACATTAGAACAGAAGTAGCCCATTCAGCCCCTTGAGCCTGTTACACCAATCAATGAGACCAGTGGCTTTGGCCTGTATCCCTTCATATCTTTGCTTAACAAAAAAATATCCATTTCAGATGTAAAGATTTAGAGATCAGTGAAATTGAGAATGCCTCCAGGAAGGGCAAATAAAGTGGTACAATTCCAGCCATTCTGTCAGCTTTGGTATTAGGCAGGAGAATTACCTTAGGGGCGAAAACTCAAAAGATATAATCCAGAGCAAAGCAAAACACCCAAAGGGTGTTCTGTGGTGTACATTTCTATGTTCTATGTTCTATTGCCCTGTACGGTTCCTGAAAGAACATTCAGGATGAACAGAAAGGTAACGATTTTACTGAAAGCAAGACCAGCAAATGCATGTGAGTGCCGTACAATATATGATAGGGAGAGCAGACCTACATCAACTCAATCACAGAATGGTAAAGGGTAACGGAAGTGTTAGAAGGAGTTTTCTTCAGCAATCATGTGACCCAGACCGTGGCAAGTAAGGAAAGATCCACAAAAACTGTCCATCTGATATTTGATCTTGTAGGGAATGACATTTATGTGTTAACAACCAAGTAGTATACTGATGAGGGCTTGTTTTCTGTCTCGAGAGAAGAGATAAAGATGGGAGTTTTGCAGATATAGCAAATCAGAAACAACCAGGCTTACCCTTACTGGGACAGTCAATTCTGTAATGCTCCAACTGAACAAAACAATTTTCAATGGACACTGTGGGATTATGGTGAGCCTTGATTGAAATCTGGGAGTAATTCAGGACTTTGATGCTGCAGTTTTACTGGTAAGGCGGTCTAAAGCAAAGTTCGTTTGAAAGTACCTTTTCCTTATTTTGGCGTGCTAGGTGATGAAAACTAACACTTAGTCTACATTGAATTTAGTTTACGCGTAAAAGAAAATCGTAAAATGTGAAATCTCGTCATTTGGTTATAACTGATGTTTCATCTCTTTTTGGAAGTATTAGTCTCCATAGAGATATATAGGAGACATTAACATACATTCAGCAGTGAGAGAACTGGCACTTGGGCCCTCAGGCACCATCTCTTGAGTGCATAAGAGGGGGAAGCAATCATCAATTTATTCACCTTGTACAGTGTGTAACATGGGAACCTAAAGTGAATTTGTCAGTGTGCTAGTTTGACTGTATTCACATGCCCCTAGCAGCTTCAAGGTCAGACATTAGGCTCTGTCCACAACCTTATGAGGGCCTACCAGCTGGTTTGAAAATTCATTGACATGGAACAGAGCAAGTACTGGTGCCATTGAAATGCCCATGGTATCCATGTAGTACACACAACACCTGGGAGCCAAATTTCCAAATAATTACATCAATTTAAACCTGAACTAGAGGAAGAAACCAAAGGAGTAGGCATTTGGTCCTTGAAGACTGCTCCATCATGCAATAAGAAGATGGCTGATCTGATCCTGGCTGTCACTTCACTTTGCTCCCTCCCTTGTAGATCCAATTAATATATTCAATCATCCAGACAATGTCCCTCCTGAAGAGGAAACTCCTCTTCAATTTCATTTCATTTGGAGCACCCTTGTTGTGAAACAGTGTCCCTTGTTCTAGATTTCCCCTCGGGGCAAAATATCTTTCAGCATCTACCCTGTCAGTATCCCTCAGAATTGTAAATGGTTTAATACGATCACCTCTTAATCTTTGAATCTCCAATGAGGACAGACCCAACCTGTTCAACCTTTCCTCATGTGATGACCCCATCAACCCAGGAATCTGCTGAGTGTACCATCTCCAAACTTCCTCTAATGCCAGAAAATTCCTTATTCAAGAAGGGGACCCAGACAGCATACAGTTCTCTTGATGTCATCTCACCAATATCTTTCACATCTGGTGTAAGCCCGCACTACATTTATACTTCTCCCCACCTCTCCCATTAACATTTCCAACCCATGGTAATGAAGACCAAGAATGTAGAATGATTCCAAAGGCTGAAAGACATTAAACCCCAAGGATAAGTTGTTTGATGCATACTTCAGTTTAGTAATCCAAAGTGAAAAACAAAATGAGAAGTTAAAATGAAAATGTAATGCAATTTGGTCGATCCTGACAATAAGAGAGGGAATGACTAAAACAAAGATAAGGGTAAGAGGCTCTAATTATTTGGGGTGATCTTGCTTCACGTGAATTCCATTGCCCTGAGAACTAAACACTAACTGGCTGAGGAGTTGAATAGTTACCATATTGTGACTAACTTCAACTCTTGCTTGTATGTTTGGACATATGCTCAATAGTGTATGTCTTCCTAAAAATCACTGCTGTTAGATTTCTTAGGGGTGTGCTTGCTGCCTGTCTGATACCTGAAATTATATCCTGGAGACATTGACTCCCTGGTTGGACACAAGCTCATAGGCAATGGACTCAGACCAGTCTCTCACTGAGAGTTTGATTGTTTATGTAGAGACCAGCGACTGTAGTAGGTTATTTAACCACATGCGACACCACACTACTGTCCAACCTCGTCCTCCACTAGCCAACCACAGCTACTTCCCAGATTTCCAAACCTAGGGATGTAGTAAAATCTCCTCAAAACTTCTCATAAAAACCTGAAGTAGCCGTTAGTATGGATGAGAACTCCACACCCCTTTTGGCAACCTGTTTGCTGCATTTCCTTTTGTGCGGCATTGATAATGTGATAACATTTTGTTTTAATATTTTGAATGAAAAAAAGGAAGATTGGTTCAATTTTATGTCAAATTCTTCTCTATTTCCATTTGGGAGTTGGTGCAAATTTTATATTTTCATAATCCTCAGCAGCAGCAGGGAATCTATTGCTGAGAGAAATAAAAATTTTCAGTTAATTTCCCTTTGTCTTTAAGGAAATGCCAAAGATAGAAACAGAATTGGGAGCCCATCTCCATTGGTGGAAAATCATTGCAGTCTAGGCTCCAGGAGACAAGCCTCATTGACAAGTGGGACTTGTGTTGATGGAATCAGTGTGTGTAATGGTGAGGTTTTAATGACTCTGTACCCTTTAGATCATCACAGCTTTTGTCCCTTTACAGAGTCCTCTTTGGCTAAAGTGGCTATAGTTTCCATTCACAGCTTTTAGACAAGTTGCCCTGTGTTGACCAGAAGGTACTGTGGTAGTTTTCCAAATGATGACAATTGTCTGGAAACATGACAAACTGCTAGAACTGATTTTTCTAATTTAATCCCCATTATAGATTAATGCAGTGTGTACACGATTAACTGTTTTCATTCACCCACATCGACAATGGAATGCAAGCAATTGCTGATAATACAATTACAACAAAATTCAGTTTGGCAAATCAATTTCAGCAGCATTGTGTTATATTCTTTTAAATGCATTTTTCTATCTTCTATTCTTCCCCCCCCCGTTCCTGTGTTTCCCTTCACCCAGACTGCGAGAGTCTGCAGTAAATGGCCTTTCCTCGGGGATTGTCCCAGCTGCTCTGTGTTGGCCAATCAGGAGCTTAGATGGTTTGCTGAAGGCTTGGTGAAGCTGACAACTTCCAGGACAGGGAGACTCCCAGTGACGGGGGCTGAGATCTGAGTGAACGCTCTGTAGGGGATGTCCCATCACCCCTCAGTAAGTCCTCAGGGACACAGAATTGAGCTGTTGGTTTATTTGAAGGGTCTGCAGTGATTATTGGCCCTCTCCCAACTGTCACATTTGGGAACCCTTTCACCCAAGGGGAGCCTTTCTGTGAAAAGGCAGCAAGTGAAGAGGGGTTTTATTCCAGTCTCTAGAGGCTGGATTGGATATTGTTAACACACCATCATCACCATCGAAAGAGGAGCAGTCACATGCTCAGACTATCACTGAGACCAATGGTGCTTTCACCTAAAGTGTACTGCTCCTATAATAAAGTGTTCAGCATCATGATAAAGCACATATTTTCATCTATATTTGGGTATCAGTTTAACTCACTGTGATCCAGACCACGCTAGAACTCAATGGGGGTGAGTTTAGACCAAGCCACCTGCGGGAAATGGGGTGAAGCTGTGTGGGATCCTCAATAACATCCAGAGCCTGGGGTTTGGTGATATTCATGAGCACTGACTGTGATGGTAACTCTATCTAGAGCAGGGGGGCACTGCTTTTTCTTTTCCCACTGAAGCAGCCCTGAAGAGGAACAGGACATCAGGAGGATGAAGGGTTGTACATTCATTTGACCAGGAAGTCTGGTCCCAACTTTGAAGGGTTAAGGCTCCAGAATCTTGATGTTTTCCCCTTTCTAATCAGTGGAACCCTGCCAAAATTTCCATCAATTCACTAGCCTGGCTTTAAACATGCTTGGCCTGATTTTTACAGCAAAGGGTATGTTTTGAACTGCCCTCATAGCACAAAATCAATCTGGTGTCATATACATTATTGTTATTGTATTAGCTTCTCAAATTCAGAATAATGATTGCATTTGTATCCCATTCACTCAACTTAAATTCCAACCTGTATTTTGTTTCTCCTCACACACAACTAAATCTCTAAAGCTGCAGAAATCAAATAATGTTTGGTTAGATCGCATGCGAGCAATATTCCACTAAGAAGCAACAGGACTTGGAATATTTTTAACTGGAATGATTATTTATGCGTTATATATGCATGCATAATATCTTAATTTTAAAGGAAGTGCTTGCAGAATAGAAATGAAAAGGTCCCCAGCGGAAGTTCTGAGAAAATATTCACCCCTTTCAAATATGTTTGCTTGGCAAGTCATTGTTGATCTCAGTAGAAAGGTGTAATTCAAAGACAGCAGATCTTTATTCTTCATTGAAAAGCTCTTGCAGTTTGAGCTTCACAAAGCATGTCATAAGTCCAGGCTCCTCCCCATCTAGCAGGTACATGGCCCCAAGAATGCACAAAGCCTTTATGTCGCCTGGGTTATTTCGAAGTCGTCTCTTTGCGATCTTTTCCAAGCTGGTGCGGCAGAGTTTTTGTTGTTTTGAGTTTCTTTTGATAGAAAATCCTTCCAGAAAATGTGTGACGGCATTCGGTTCTGATCTTTTCCAATACAGTTCAAATTTCCCAGCCTTGTAAGTGACATACTGCTTATCTTCTGGACAACCATATTCCAATTTCAGTAGGTCACTGTAGATCATTTCAGCCTCATGAATTTCTTCATTTACGATGAGGATATCTGCAAGTTTCACCTTTGCTCCTGTAAACGATGGTTTGAGCGCAACTGCCTCACTGAAGTAGTGTCTGCATTGTTCAATCAAAGTGGCCTTCTCTTGAGAAGCAGGATCATCAGGCCCATTGCTGCATCGGACTGGGCCCAGTGCTTGTAGTTTGTCATTGTAACACTGACCTATTTGATGGTACAAAAATGATGAGTTTGGTGTAATTTTTAATGCTTTCTCTAACAGCTTGAAAGCATTTTCTACATCTCCTTCTTTCCTGTAAAACATTGCTGCATATCGAAGCACATATGGATGACCAGGAGACTTCTGCAATGCTCGCTCAACTAATGTGGATGCTTCCCCCTCTTGACTTAACTCTTGTAGTTTTAAAGCTAACAGCACCATGGCTTCAGCATGATCAGAATCTAGCTCCAGCACACGTCTAAACTGTTTCATTGATTCAGTAGATTTGTGACTCACTTGGGTACCTGAAACTCCTTCTAGACGGGACAGTGCAGTGGCATAGCCAACATTCCACTCAATGTTGTCAGGATCTTCCTCCAGGGCCTTTGTAAAACATTCCTTTGCCTCTCCATAATATTGAGCGGCTGTAGTCAACAGTGACCAGCCCTTCTCCCCGTAAACCTCAGGTATCATTGCTGTAAACCGAGAGGCTTCAGGAAATAGTTTACAGACTGTCTCCAGCTTGTCGAGGTAGGACTGAGCCTCCTCCAGTCAGTCCATGTGATAATAAACCCAGGCAGAGTTTCCATAGGTGACCAAGATCCTTTTCTCAAATTCATCTCCATGTCTCTCCCTCAGAATCCTTTCAGCTTCCTTTAAATTCTGAATTGCCTCTTCACAGTTTCCTTGCAGACAGTTTATAAAGGTGAGATGGTTGTAAGACCTGGCTTGATATTTCACACCAAGCAGTATTGAATCTTCTAATTTGTGTTTCATATCACCCAAGTCAATGGTTTCTTTCTGTCGAGTCCACGTGAAGTGACATTGAAGCTGATCGAGATTCACTTTCAACAAATTTTCCCGTGTGTCACTGCAAGAAAATAAAATCTTTTACAATCTCTATTTCTGAAGCTGCAGCTTTTCCATTTTATTTTGGTCATTTGAATTAATTCTTAGCTTGGCCTTTGGTAGTATTAGATGACAGGTTAAAGATATTTATGAATGACATAATATTATATCATTCTAAAGGATTTCATTTATTCTCACGATTGGACTCTGCTGGTGTCTCTCAATATTGAAACCACAAATGATTATTAGTTAATATTACTTGTCTAATGTATCCTGTTTATAAACCTTCAAAATCGGCAAGATTTTAACTCAATCAAAAGCCATGTAGCTACACCACTGCATCTGAAACCTTTCCAGTCAGGCAGTCCTCTTTAGATTTGCCATCTTTTGTGTATCTTGACCAGAGGTTTCTTTTTAAACTAACCTTATCATGGCCACTCTTTTGAAGGCGTCGCAGTCTAAAATAGTTTGATCAGGGCAAACACCAATTGAAGGGCCATGTTTGTCATTATGGAATGCAACAGTGCCCATAATTCTCCTCCGTCTTTGTTGGTCTCTCATCGGTACTTTTGAAAACAAAAGCCATCCAGCTATGTTTTTAAACAATGCAATGATGAAGCTTCTGGGCGATGTCTAGTGGAGGCATTTGTTAGCTGATAGATACATCAAAGGACATCTCTTCCCAGTCCAGAGAATGCTTCACTCAGCAGCCCCTCGTCCCAGTTGTCCCTTCCCCATCACTCACTCACTCACTCAGCAGCCCCTCGTCCCAGTTATCCCTTTCCCATCACTCACTCACTCACTCACTCACCAGCTCCTCGTTCCAGTTATACCTTCCCCATCACTCACTCACTCACTCACTCAACCAACAGCTCCTCGTCCCAGTTATGCCTTCCCCATCACTCACTCACTCACTCAGCAGCCCCTCGTCCCAGTTACCCCTTCCCCATCACTTACTCACTCACTCACTCAGCAGTACCACCTTCCTTAATGCCAAAGTATACCCACTCCTTTGTACCTTTTGTAGCACAACTCCAGCTGGCTGGTAGCCTTGGGGAGGGAGGCCTTGCCTAACCAGCCGTCTGCTGATCTGCCGATAAATCAGGGTGCCCCCTCTCCAGCCTGAACAGTTTTTACCCAATGAGTGCTCCTCTCACAGCACCTGCTAGGCTGGTACCCGAGCTGTCATTCACCCTCCTGCTGCTCACTGCTCCTCCTCTTAAAAGCTCTTTCGCTTCCCACTGGTGCTGCTAATAGACACAACAGCCTCTCCATCACCACCTGGCATACGATCACACACTCAAAGTGCAAGACTCCAATCTCATGTTCCATGAATACAATCAGACCATCATCCTGACCAGTATCAAGGAGGAGATAATCAGTGCATAACACATCCAGCTGGCCCAATGAATGCTCCCTTTAACCTGCACCTCCTCCTGCAGCCCTGCTTTCTCCAAAGTGTTTCCTTCTTGATGGAGAAGCTAGCGTATCTATTAAGTTACACCATTCACACGTATGGGAAACACAAACCTATTTAAAGTCAGAGTGCAACAGACAGCTCCATTTTTGCAGGAGTGAGGCCTGTTTCCTGCAGTATGGTTTTGCTGGGTGAAGGTTCTGGAACTCCCTCCTAAATGGTGTTATGGGTGTATCTACACCAAATAAACTGATGGTTCAAGGTGGCAGCCCACCCCCATCTTGTTAAGAGCCATTAGAGGTGTACAATAAATGCTAGCCCAACCAGGGAATCTCACATTGTCTCTATTTTATGTCTCGGCGGAAAGCCAGCGCCTCAGACAGGGTTGAACTCCCTCAGTACTACATTAAGAGAAGGACAGGATTGTGTGATCAAATCATTGGAATATGATTCGAGCCCACATCACAATGACTCAGAGACAAGAGGGAGAGCACTGAGCTCCAGCTGTCTATACTGTACACGGTATGGATACATGAAGATCTCACTTACCCCATGGTGATCTCAGTGAATACACCAGCTGCTTCTTTACTTTTCCTTCTGCTGTCTGAGGAGCTGGATGATCAGAGTGAAAGGTGCTCAGTTTCCGAAAGTACAAATATATACACACCAACTACAACTCATGCATTATTCGGAATGCAGTGACGTTTCCTGAATTGCAGAAATTAGAGGAAAATGAAACTGAAAGGTGATTCATCAGTTTCAGATTTCCAGTATCACTAAATTAAAAGCGCCTTCCCCTGAATACTGTTTATTATGAATGAGGATTGGACAGAGCACAGGGTCTGGCTCTGTAACACGTGTGAGGGGGGGTGGTCTATCGGGAAGCAGTGATGCTGTGATGGGGCCATGCTGCTTCCCCGGTTACATCCAACACGGCCTGTGTTACAGCCCATCCTGCACATGGACCACCTCGGGCAGTGCCAGAAACCTCTACTCTTCATCCTGGCATGGCAGAGCTCAGCCCTTCCAGCTGATTGGCTGCTTTCTTTGTGAACGTCAATCAGGCAGGACCATTCCACGTGTTCACTTGTCCCTCCCCGAAGATCATTTATCCAATTTCAAACAGGGGCCTTGCTCTGGTGATGTTGAAATGGCCAGAGTTTAGATGATTGAGAATAACGTGTGTTATAGTCACATCCCAGTGAACACTGAGGTATCTTTCTGGAGATGTCACAGTGGTTTTCTGTCTTTAGCAGGAAGTATTGCTGAATCCTCATAGGGAGGCCAGACCCTCGGGTCAGCTGCTCAGTTACAGGCTGCAGCAGGTATTGGGCAGCAGGGGCAGTGCCCTCTGGGATTGTGAGACATGGATCATTTCAGTGGAGAGGCATACACCCCTCTGTCAATATGGCGCTGAACTCCTGCAGGCTTCTTGACAGTGACATGAGACAGGGAATGTACGCAGCATCTCAGTGAGTATTGTAATCAGTGTTCACTCATATATCACCCCATTAACATCGACAACCAAGTCCCGATACCAGAAGCTGTTTGTGGCCTCACTGTCACATGAATGATCCACCTCATGTGGCTACAGCTCACTCAAGCCTATACCTTCAGCAGCTGCTGATCCTGTCATTAGACATAGTCTACAAGGAACACTAAGTGCAATGATGTGAGCTGGGGCAGGGGGCGGGGAGCTATGACTGTCATGGTAAGTACTGGGACCTGTTCATTATCGCTGCGCTGTTGTTTGCTCTGCTCCCAGGGCTGGTGCAGCTGGACAAATTAGGTTTCCCTAAGCAGAGAATCAGAAGAGGCAAGCTCAGGACTGTTAATGGATTCAGTGATGGGGATGTGGTGCACTGAACAGAATGAGAGGTTGATATTGTGTTGGCCTGAAGGCCTAAGCAGGACGACAGTGATGGATTCTCCATTGGAAGCTGGATCATGAGTCAGGAATGTTCCGTGAAATAAGTTTGTGAAAAATCAGACATGACAAGGCAGGATTTGACAGGAACCATCATTCGTACCCAAGGAGTCTTTCCTCATCATTACGTCCTGATTTTCCAGCTGCAGCTGCTCTGAGGTCTCTTACCAATAATCCACTCTTCTGGACTGTGTAATGAAACTCCCATCAACAGGTGACGACAGTGAGGGAGGGCAATAAGGAGGGTAGCTCCAGCAGTTCAGGCTGGACCTCCAGAACTAGATGCAATGGTAAGGGAGGGCAGTTAGAACAGTCAAACAGGCCCTCTCTGGAAAACAAGGTGCGTTTGGGATAGAAGGAGCAGAACTACAAAGGATTCCTCAAAAAATGTCAACCACAGATTTACTTCAAGTAAATACTTTCTTGTTTAACCTTTCATGTTTGTACTGACCTGTTGTCAGTGGAATGGAGAATCCCTAATTCATGATCTTTGGGCCATATTAAAATCTCACGTTACATTTCGTTGTAGTTGACAGGATTTCATAGCACAGGCATCAAGTAATGGCAGAAACCATGGAGAAAACAGTCAAGCAGTTGAAATTAGCATTATCCATGAGGGAGACTCAGGGGTTGGCGTGGGGAATCCACTTTTCAAACTAACCTAGACATAGGATTCCCATGTACTTTCCTTTGGTTCTGTGAAGGTGGAAAGTTATCCTTCTGATCAGATAGTCTACTTGTCAATGAGTAAGACATTTTGGGGGAAAGCCACAAACACTTGCTGATCTGGCAGTTGAGGAGACACTGCCAGTTATGACATCTAGGTACCTCAACGTGAGGAATCAGGCAACGGTTGTAATGGAACATTTGTATGGAACAAGTCCATTAGAAAATAGGGCGAAGAGATACAGATGTTCTAAGAAGATGGCAGTGGGTCTTTGAGGTAATGGTAAGGGTTCTGGGGGCAACAGAAGCAAGCAAGCTGAAGGAGAGGACATGGTTTCTATACTCCTGGATTCAGTAAAGTCACTTGATCGCATCATCCTCCTGGAGTCCTCCTTTAAACTGACCAGGGACAGGCCACTGAAGGTCCATGTAGTGGACACATTGAGGAGTGGAAACATCCAGATGGACCTGAAGAGGCTTGAGTGTGAACAACATCAATTGTATTTCTTTGAGGTGCACGGTCAAGCCATCCAGATAATTGGGAGAAGCTGGACGCCCAAGATCAGAAATACACCACCTTCATGGAGATGACTGTCAGCATAGGTGGGAAGCTTCATTCCGCGTAAATACTTCCTTGTTTTGCTCCAAGGTTGTAATGATTTGATGCCAGTGGAAAAAGATCACCTGCTTCCTGATATTTGGACCATCCATGTTAAGACAGAAATCTATATCTTCACCATTTATAAACTTCTTCTCTCAACTTTATTCTTCTTTAAAAAAAAAATTGTCCTGGAGCCTTTGCTTCTGTTATCATGCTATCTTTAGATTATCCAACTTGGTCACCCTATCTTTCCAAATCTCAGCTCCAGCCCCTCAGCTATGCTAAAAGCTTCTCCTTTTTTCTGTTGCTTGTCCCTGACTTACTTGACTGACAGCTTCCTGCTGTGCCTTGCATGGCACCTTTCAATCAGCCCATTGTCACGGCTTCTTGATACAAGGCAATCCGACAAGGAGCATCCCATACAGTCTCATCCTACCCTCTTACTGACCTCCCTGTGCAGAACATTCACTGGGGGCATCCCTTTTTTTCTTAACTTCATTCATGGGATGAGGCCTCATTGGTTAGGCCACCATTTATTGCCCATGAGCAGTTAAGAGTCAACCACATTGCTTTGGGTCTGGAGTCATTTGTCATCCAGGCCAGGTAAGGATGACAGTTTCCTTCCCTACAGGATATCAGTGGACCAGATGGGCTTTTCCAACAATGGATTCATGGTCATCATTAATTTCAGATATTCTTATTCCACCATCTGCCGTGGCAGGATTCAAAACTAGGTTCTCAGAATGTGCCTGTGTCTCTGGATCAACCGTCCAGTGATAATGCCACTGGGCCATTGCCTCCCCTTGCCTGCCTTCCAATCTCCTTTCTGATCCATTGACCTCCATCCAGTATTGAGCCTGTGGGCTCTGCCTAATGGAGGTCAGTTCTCACCCCCTGTCCACCACCCTCCAAATGCCTGTTCACTTCGCAACTGGAAACCTATTGTGAAGGATTTCGGGGAATTAAAGCCCTTAAATATAATTCATTAGAAAAAGAATGTGTACCTCATCATTATTGTTAAATATGGTGATTTTGTTTTCAAAGTTCACTGGCTGTGTTGACCTAGAATACTACTCAGTATGGTTTCATTTCCAGATTGTTGACTCCTCAGTGTCAATAGAAACTGAACATGCAAAGGTAAAGCAATTACCAGTGTTTTAGTTTCTATGTTCAAACCACAAGAATATTTTTAGTTGAGATATTGTGGGTGTGTGAAACATTGCATTTCCTGAACAAAAGAGATAAGGACTGAAGTGGACA
Organism: Chiloscyllium plagiosum; assembly: GCF_004010195.1. Classification (NCBI taxonomy): domain Eukaryota; kingdom Metazoa; phylum Chordata; class Chondrichthyes; order Orectolobiformes; family Hemiscylliidae; genus Chiloscyllium; species Chiloscyllium plagiosum. The sequence goes on from NC_057731.1 coordinate 13,130,032, forward strand.
TGGTACAAGTTAGGACAGCACAGAGAATTGGATGAGGCCTTAATTGGCAATGGCTCAATTTTAGTATACCCAAAGGGTGAGAAAGCAAACAGCTAGAACAATGGTGCTCAGTTTTGTTAACCATATCCAGTTTTATGCAGGAAACAAATACTTTAGCACTGAGAACACTTCAAGTACTGTTCTCCATTAACTTACTGTTAGAGATGAAATTAAAGAAAAATATCTGTCTCATTTGCCATCAGACAATAAGATATCAGAGCAAAAGTAGACATTCAGTCCACTGAGTCTGTGCCATTATCCAATGTGATCATAGCTGATCAGATAATCCTCAACTCCACTTTCTTGCCTTTTCCCCATAACCCTTGATTCCCTTAATGATTAAAACTTGTCTATCGCAGCCTTGAATATACTTAACAATCTGATTTCAGCAGCCATCTGCTGAAAAAATCCCATAGATTCACTGCCCTTTCAGAGAATAAATTCTTGTTCTTCTCTGTCTCAAATGTGTGACCCCTAATTCTGAGAATATGCCCTTTGTTGCTAGACTTACCTACAAGGGGTAACAAATTTTCTGCATATACCCTATCAAGTCTCCAAAGAATCTTGTATGGATCAGTAACATCACCTTTTATTCGTCCAAACTCCAGTGTGGGACGGATTAGTTCATTAGGACTCATCCCCCACCCCCAGCCCTGCCCCTTTTATGCTCCATACCCTTTGAAATAATGGTCAGCATTTAATTGGATCTCCGTATTACCAACTGAATTTGGATGCTAGTCTTTTTTGTGATTCATGCATAAGGGCACCTAAAACCTCTGTTTTTTTAGCTTTCGGTAATGTTTTCTTTCCATTTAAATAATATTCAGCTCCTCTGTTCTTCCTGCCACTTTGTTTTCCATCTACAGTTTTTTCACACTCGCTTAACCTGTCTATATCACTGTGCAAACTCCTTGTGTCATCCTCACCACTTGCCTTCCCACCAATTGTTGTGTCACCTACAAACTTGGCCTTGGTACATTCACTTTCCTCACCCAAATCATTAACAAATTGACCAGCCCCTATGGGACTCCGTTAGTATGGGCTGCCATTGTCAAAATGCCCAGCCCAATTAGAACACTATGTATTTCTGATATAGATCATGGAAACTCCTTCTAAGTTTACATTTACATTTACATTTAGACAACCTGACTATAAACTGAGGATTTCCTTTGTGGGGTGGGGGGTGTAGGTTTGCTCGCTGAGCTGTAGGTTTGATATCCAGACATTTCATTACCTGGCTAGGTAACATCATCAGTGGCAACCTCCAAGTGAAGCGAAGCTGTTGTCTCCTGCTTTCTATTTATATCTTTCTCCTGGATGGGGTTCCTGGGGTTTGTGGTGATGTCATTTCCTGTTCATTTTCTGAGGGGTTGATAGATGGCATCTAGATCTATGTGTTT
>NC_057731.1:13131502-13138996 GCF_004010195.1 Chiloscyllium plagiosum
GTGTCTTTTTGTGGCTAGCTGGTGTTTGTGTATCTTGGTGGCTAACTTTCTTCCTGTTTGTCCTACGTAGTGTTTGTGGCAGTCCTTGCATGGAATTTTGTAGATGACGTTGGTTTTGTCCATGGGTTATACTGGATTCCGAGGGGTCTTAGTAGTCTGGCTATCATTTCTGAAACTTCTTTGATGTATGGTAAGGTGGTTAGGGTTTCTGACTGTGTTTGGTCTGCTTGTCGTGGTTTGTTCTTGAGGAATCTGTGCACTGTATTTTTTTTGAGTATCTGTTCTTCTTTATACGTTGTATAGATGGTTCTCCTCTGTTTTCCGAAGTTCGTCTGTGCTGCAGTGTGTGGTGGCTCGTTGGAATAGTGTTCTGATACAGCTTCATTTGAGTGTGTTGGGATGGTTTCTGGTGTAGTTAAGTATTTGGTCAGATTTTGTCGATTTTCTGTATACCCAGGTTTGTAGTTCTCCATTGTCCTTTCTTTCTACTGTGACGTCCAGGAATGCGAGGTTGTTATCGGTTTCTTCCTCCTTGGTGAACTTTATGCCTTGGTATCTCCCCTTGATTCCTCCAAAAGCTCATTAAGGCACTTGTCACTGTCTCTGTACAATACATGAATCCAAAAGCCCTTCCTAACTTACTCTGATGCTAATCCATCCCAGCTAATCCCTCGCATGCTAATGCTGACATGATGAACTCTCCCTACAAAGACCAGCTCTCACCACCTTTCAACAAGGCCTTTGTTTTCAAAGTTAAAAATCACACAACACCAGGTTATAGTCTAACAGGTTTAATTGGAAGCACACTAGCTTTCGGAGTGACGCTCTTTCATCAGGTGTCTATCACCTGATGAAGGAGCAGCGCTCCAAAAGCTAGTGTGCTTCCAATTAAACCTGTTGGACTATAACCTGGTGTTGTGTGATTTTTAACTTTGTACACCCCAGTCCAACACCGGTATCTCCAAATCATTATTTTCAAGAACTTCTTTTGATAATTGCACCACGATCATGGTCTTTAAATGTAAATTCCTGCAGAAGAGTTTATGATCAGTTGGGCAATGTGAAAGTCATAGAGTTGTACAGCACAGAAACAGATCCTTCGGTCCAACTTTTCCATGCCAACCAGGTACCCCAACCCAACCTAGTCTCACCTGCCAGCACTTGGCCCATATCCCTCCAAACCCTTCCTATTCATATACCCATCCAGATGCCTTTTAAATGTTGTAATTGTACCAGCCCCCACCACTTCCTCTAGAAGAAAAATGTGCCAAGCAAGCTAAGATAAAAGGTAGGGAGGAGGGACTTGGGGGAGGGGCATTGGAATTGCGATAGGTGGAAGGAGGTTAAGGTGAGCTTTTCCAGCAACACATTTTCAGCTCCACCACTTCCTCTGACAGCTCATTCCATACACGCACCACCCTTTGTGTGAAAAATTGCCCTTTAGATCTGTTTTATATCTTTCCCCTCTCACCCTAAACCTATGCCCTCGAGTTCTGGACTCCCTCACCCAAGATTTTGTATATTTATCCTATCCATGCCCCTCATGATTTTATAAACCTCTATAAGGTCACCCTCAGCCTCTGAAGCTTCAGGGAAAACAGTCCCAGCCTGTTCAGCCTCTCCCTATTCAGTGGAGATCAGTGATTGGTGAGCTATCAATTCCAGCTTATTTGTTTCCTCAGCATCAGTCCAGAAACACAGCCTGGTAAATGAAACAAATCACTATTGTATTGCTTTCTGGCTTCTGCCAGTATAGGCAAATGAGCAAAGGAGTGGTGGGTGAACTGGACTTGTAACCTGTAATGGCACAGGCACCAGAAAGTTGAAAGATTTCCTGGTTATGGAGGTTGGCCAGTTATGGACAGTGAAGAAAGTGGGATCTTGATCAGATGGAAAATGTGGTGCTGGAAAAACACAGCAGGCCAGGCAGCATCCGAGGAGCAGGAGAATCTCCCTCTTGATCAGATGGGCCAATGGGCCAAGGAGTGGCAGATGAAATTTAATTTAGATAAATGTGAGGTGCTGCATTTTGGGAAAGCAAATCTTAGCAGGACTTATACACTTAATGGTAAGGCCCTGGGGAGTGAAGCTGAACAAAGAGACCTTGGAGTGCAGGTTCGTAGCTCCTTAAAAGTAGAGCCGCAGGTAGATAGGATAGTGAAGAAGATGTTTGGTATGCTTTCCTTAATTGGTCAAAGCATTGAGTACAGGAGTTGGGGTTGCAGCTGTACAGGACATTGGTTAGTTCACTTTTGGAATATTGTGTGCAATTCTGGTCTCCCTCCTATCAGAAGGATGTTGTGAAACTTAGAAGGGTTCAGAAAAGATTTACAAAGATGTTGACAGAGTTTGAGGATTTGAGCTAAATGTTGAAAGGCTAGGGCTGTTTTCCCTGGAGCATCGGAGGCTGAGGGATGACCTTATAGAGGTTTATAAAATCATGAGGGACATAGGTAGGGTAAATAGGGGAGGTCCTTTCCCTGGATTAGTGGAGTCCAGAACTAGAGGTCATAGGTTTAGAATGAGAGGAGAACGATATAAAAGAGACCTAAGGGGCAACTTTTTCATGCAGAGGGTGGTGTGTGTATGGAATGAGCTGCTAGAGGAAGTGGTGGAGGCTGGTACAATTACAACAGTTAATAGGAAGGGTTTTGGGGGACATGAGCCAAGTGCTGGCAAATGGGACTAGATTAGTTTAGATATCTGGTCGGCGTGGATAATTTGGACCAAAGAGTCTGTTTCCGTGCTGTACATCTCTCTGACTCTGTGACTCTATTACTGTGCTTTACAGATAACGTAGCCACCGATGAGTGTTTCTGTAGCAGAGCTGCTGAGCCAGACATAGAACCAGGCAATATTGTGAAGACCGAAGGAAGTGATCTTGGTCTGACAGAGTGGATATGTGGTCGGAAACTTAGGGTGGAAGGTTCCAGACACTGTAGCCTTAGGAATGCAGGCAGGACACCGGGAAGATCGAAGGATGTAATTTTGGGATGGTTGTCCATCAGACTGCTACCATTAAGAATGTCTATCAGGTCATAGTGTCATTCAACATGGATCCAAATCATTTGGTCCATGCTGAACATAAACCCAAACTAAACTAGTCCCACTTGTCTGCTCCAGGCCCATATCCTTCCAAACCTTTCCCATTCACCTACTCACCTAAGGGTCTTTTTAGGTTGTAACTATGCCCACATCCACCACTTCCTCAGGAAATTCATTACATGTACAAACCATCTTCTGTGTAAAAACATTGACCTATCATATTTATTTTTCTCTCCGCTCACCTTAACAATATTCCCTCGAGTCTTGAGGTCCCCATCCTAGAAAAAGGACACCTACCATTAACTTTATCTATATCTCTCATCTAGGGATGGGCCGGAATGGGGATTGGCTACTTGGAGAAACCAACCTGCATATTTAAGGCTTTGATCAGGAGTCATTCAGAGCACTCCTGGTGTTTTACTGTTGGTGGGCATCCCTGGGGCATTCCAAAGGACTGTCAGTGCTGGCAGAGGCAGTGTAACCCTGCCCTCTACTACTGTCCTTCTTGAGTCTCTGCATTCCTCTCATTCCCAGTTGTTCCAAACCTCTGGCTTTAATCCTTGCAGCATTGCTGGCAGTCCCTTCAGCTTCGATCTAAGCTCTGATATTGCTGCCTAAACCTCAGCATCACTTTGCCAATCCTTCTTTAAGATGCTCCTTAAAAGCTGCCTTTTTTAAAAATTCAAAGTAATGCACCATATGCTTCTGGATTCTTTACAGTGATTGATGCTGTTACTGTGAGGTCTTTGTCTCTAACTCCAAATTGTCAATATCAATGAGAAACAAAAATGATCCGGCCCTAATCCTTCTTCAGCACTGAATTTAATCCTATTCCATTCTGAATAACTTGGCCCTTATCCAGACTCTGCTTTTTATATTTCTTTAAGCAATGTGGCCTCCACACAGTTATTTATTCTGTATCCTCACACCTTACACTTCATCATGAACGTATGATGTGGAACTTAATGAAAGGCAGTTAGAAGATCCAAGTTTCTGACATTTTAAAGCTTCTTTAATGTAACAAACCATCCCAAAAGTCAGAAGCATTACGAAGCAAATTGAACATCAAGCCATTTTGACACAAGAGCATACTTGGCTAATGAGAGTGGTTTTAAGGAGAATTTTAGAAGAGGAAATGGAGTTGAAGAGAGAGGACAAAGTATTGGGAGGGAATTCCAACACATAGGAATGAGGCTGCTAAAGATTCAGGCAAAGACTTTCCAATGTTCAGTAAAAGAAAGGCAGCGAGTGAGCTGTGTATCATTGTATCGCCCTGGCATGGGGCAAACTATTCCATACAATCACATGCTTCTCAGTTATACAGCAAGCGATTGTGTAAGTTACTCAACAATTCACGTAGTGAGTGTGACAGAAGTTCTCACCGTTGGCTGGAATCTACAGGCTTCCAAAGGGCATCCAGTCTCCATACCTGATGCTGCGGCCCCACACTGTGCTAGTTACCCCATAATATCAGGCACAGAAGAAAAACACAGAAGGACTCTCCTTCTCAACTTCACCCCTTGCCTGAGGAGTGCTAACCCTTAAGGTAACCCAGTCGTAGGACTGTGGCAACTGTATTGTTGGCGTTTCTACCTCATTTTTCTTTTTAGACTGATTTCATGATCACCTCCTTCTGCACTTCATCATTATTCTCTTCTCATTCTATCTTTCTTGCCTAAAACTGCCCTTCTACATTGTTCATTTGTCTGTAATTTCCCTGACAATTTAATTGCTTAATTTCTAATACAACTGAAATATTTTCCAGTTCTGATGCACGATCACTGATCTGAAACAATGTCCTCTCCACAGAACCTGCCAGACCACCTTAGCAACGTTGCCTCTGCTTCTGCGACTTGCTTTTTGAACCCACTGGTTGGTTTAAGGACTATCATTGGACAAACGTTGCTCCATGTTGCAACGTGTGTCTCTATTTTAAATCCTTGACTTCCTTACAATTCAAAGTGATCCCTAGAGATCTAATTGAGTCAAAGATTAAACACCAAACCTAGAGCCTTCTCTGGGTTTATTTGGCCCATGGGAGATTGTAAACAGTGCTTCAGTGATCTGAAAGGAATGTGGCAACATCCCACCGTGAGGGAGGATGCTGTTTTACTGCAGAATATCACCATTCTTGGTTTTAACTGGGTCCTGATCTCGGCTTCATGTTAGCCCCTTGCAGCTGGATGTCTCCCTGTTGGAGGTTTAACGCTGTACAACATGGAAACAGATCTTTCAGTTCAACTCGTCCATGTTGACCAGACATCGTAAACTGATCTGGTGCCATTTGCCAGCATTTGGTTCATGTCCCTCAAAACCCTTCCTATTCACATACCCATCGAGGTGCCTTTTAAATGTTGGAATTGAACCCATCTCTGCCATCTCCTTTGGCAACTCTTCTGAAATGTGAACTCTTTTCAAGGTTATTTAATTCCCTAAGTTCCCTAGCTTCCATATCCTTCTCCACAGTAAATACTGATGTGACATATTTGTTTAGTATCTCACCCATCTGCTGTGGTTGCACACATCGATAGCCACATTGATTTTTAAGTGGCCCTATTCTCTGCCTAGTTACTGTTTGTCTTTAATGTGTTTATAGAATCTCTTTGGAATTCTCCTTGACTCTATTCACCATAGCTATCTCATGTCCCGTATCCTGATGGCAGGGCCCACCTTGTTATGTCAGATAACCTTTCCAGCTATGATCGGCTATTCACAATTCAAATTAATTTCAATATTCATGATCATTTCAGTGGTGATGGTTATTTATATGGCAACAAAGCCTAGCCCTGTGTGTCAGTGGAAAAATATATTTAAGTGAAACGAGAAATAGTTAAAGGTAGAATATACTCCTTATAACTGGCCTGCATCTGTTAAAAGTGAGGTACATTCTGATGCCAGAAATCTCTCTGAGAGGATAGGGAAGAGGAAGTGGCACAAAAGGGCAGATTGTGTACTCAATACTGGAGCATTGCTTCAGGCTGTGCAGAGGACGAAAGAGGTCCTGTTTTTACAGAGGGCTGGGAGGCTCCCCAGACAGACACACAGACAGATTAACTCATTGGATGTAAATAGCCCAAGCAGTCAATGGTAGCAAGGACAGGGACATGGAGGTCCTGGTCAAGAGGAGAGGAGTCCTCTTCTTGGAGAATCAGCAGAGGAGGCCATGACACCAGCTCCTGCCAAACTGGTTGGAATTAACTGGGTCAGTGCCATCTTGATGGTCTGAAGGGACAGCCAGCAGTGTTATAAACAGGTTAATGACATTCTCCGCACTGTCAGGGTAAGCAGCATACTTTTCTCGCTGTCACCTTACAGTCATTCTGTCTTGTTATTGCACTCACCTCACACATCCCCACCATTCTCACTGTTGCATGTAACATCTTCCCTCACTTGCTCTCCCTTCAACCTCCCACACCACTAACAGTGCATGCCCTTTGGACTGTCTCCACAGTGCTCTGTTACATCTCACCACCTTTCCCTACGTGCACCAGAATGAACAGATTTACCATGCACTATCATCTCACTTGTTTTCCTCCTGTTTCTCATTCCAGGGAGACACAGGGCAGACAGAGCTTGTATGGGTGACGAGTGCCAACAGCTGTGTCCTCACCCCCAACAAAGGGAAAACCATGGCCCTCGCAGGACAAGGGAGGGACTGCTCCTGTGAGGAACATACAACTCTCAATACCTGAGTAAATGCCTCTCTGTGTACCACTGCCTCTCTCCTATTGACCCTGCTGTCATCCTCAATCAGTCCATACCACTTCTAACTACTGGTCACGACACCCTCTCTCTCACTTCTGTCTTGCCGGTTCTGCAAGGTTCCTGACAATGTCTCTAGAGAAGCAGCCAGCTGTGGGTGAACCCCCTGCTCCTAGATTTCCTTGGCTGAGAGTTTGGAGGCCTCAGAGGAAGCATCATTAGCAAGGCTGCCCCATCAGCTCAGACACTGAGACCTGTAGATGGAATGTGAGGGTACTCAAGCTGGTGAGCACCTCACAGTGACAGCCCTGCAGCTGGCCAAGGGGGAAACGGTCCAGACCACTGGTACTCGGAGGGCTCAGGCAGGAGGGACCAGTGGTGTCAGCGATCAGGGATTGTGTTCTAATGTACAGGGAGGGTCAGGAACAGCAGGCAGCTATCTGGGAGGCACTGGCTGTCATTGCCCAGAAACTACAGCTGTGCTGCAACATTAGAGTTTGTCTGGCTGTCTCGATGGACAAATTGGCAGTTACTATGGATACTAGGTCCAGTATCCTCAGGGACTGCAGGAGAAAAACACATGCGCGCGCACACACACACACACACACACACACACAGACACATACACTCTCTCTCTCTCACACACATACGCACACACTCTCTCTCAAACACACACACTCGCTCTCTCTCACATACTCTCTTTCTCTCACACACACGCACACTTTCTCTCTCACACACATACATACA
>NC_057731.1:13139622-13155129 GCF_004010195.1 Chiloscyllium plagiosum
TCACATACACACACTCTCTTTCTCACACACACTCTCACACACACTCTCTCACACACACACTCTCTCTCACACATACACACTCTCTCTCACACATACACACTCTCTCACACACATACACTCTCTCTCTCTCACACACACACACATTCTCTCTCACACGCACACACACAAACACCTCCTCAGGACTGAAGGCATGGTGACAGGGGCATGGGGTCCTTGAGCCCCACTCCTGTGCCATCCATCCTCACAAAGAGACATGGCAATGCCAGGAGGCACCCAGCTAGCGATGGACCACACACAGATCTTTCGCCAGTTTCCACTTGGGGCACTCCACTTCCACTCTACCTGACACTTTCTCCCCCCCCCATGGGCATTCAAGGAGAGGAGGGGCAGCTTGCCTCTAGCAAGAGGACACCTGGTGTGTGTGGGACATCTAGATACAAGACATCTCCACACCCCACCCGCGTCAGCCCTCCAAACCTTCAAGGCCAAGGTGTTTCACATCAGAGCAGACTGCCTCAACCCAGGAAGTGAACTGAGGTTTGGTGGGAGGGAGAGAATATAGCAAGCTCATTGAGGGCAAAATGGAGGCACGGGGGAAGAACACTTTGGTGTAAACAAAAATGTGCACAGGAATGTTGATGACATTAATTTGCATGGATCTGCTTTTGAATATGTTTGCGTAGGCACTGAATCTCTCTAATGCTTGTTTCGATCTGTGTGTGAATGTAAGCTGATAGACATTTGTTCAGCAGTGGCTATGCCAGGGAGGGGCCCCGCACAGAGAGAGTCAGTGCTGTAACATAGAGTCAACAATCTGCCGTGCCTGCCAACCTAATTCCCTAATCTCTCCCTCACCAACACTCTAACTTTGTTTAATTTTAACTGATTGACTTTGTTAAATTTTCAGAAAACAGTTTCATACTGAGCCACAACATTCCCAAACTCAACTTGAAATTCTCCAAATTACAACCAATCTATGCACAGATCCTTAAATCTGATGTTATTAATTAACTCTGTTTACTAGATCTAAAATAGCCTGTTCCTAGTAGTTTGAAAATACATTCTTACAGAAAACTACTTCAACTGTATTAGATAAATGCAAACCAATCCTGCTAACTTGTTTTGCCTAGTCTCACTGAAGGTTAAAGTCCCCTATCATTATTCTACTACCCTGATTACATGCTACTCTCACTTGTTCTGCTCAACACTACCATTCCTAATGGGGACCCATAAACCAAGATTTCTTGGCCTTTGTCATTATCTTCACCTGTAATGAATCTACTTCCAGATTTTCAGGTCAAGCTCCTTTCCCACTGCTGTCTTTATTTCAGCTTTTATGATCAGCATTCCCCTTTTATGATCAGCATTCCCCTCAACCGTTGCTAGGTAAAAGCATGTATCTCCATTTTAGCCATTCATTTACCTACCTTGTTAGGCATGTCTTGTACATTCAGGGATAGTGCCTATAACTTTATTTTTCCGATAATTTTCTGTGATTGGGCATTAATCATTAATAATTGCTCTTTACTTTGGTTAAGCTCACTTCATTCTGGTGGTGCAGTGGTAGTGTCCTTACCTACAAGCCAGGAGACCTGGGTTCAAGTCCCACCTGTTCCAGAGGTGTGTAATAACATCTCTAAGCAAGTCAATTAAAAAAAAATTAAAACTCTTTCACAGCTGGCTAGATTTGATCCAAATTAATACTCTCTTCATCAGCATTGACACTTGTCTTTAGGTTTGTAAAGGTATCCTTACTTCAGCCCTCCCCATCATGTGCCCTATTTTTTTTAAAGCTCTGAACATCACACCCAACTACTGGATTTGGGCCGATAATGCTGGAACCAATCTGCCAGAATATCTCCCTCTTTTGCCTGAAGAGATCCCATTAACTCCAGGCTTTTAATCTTTCATGCTACATGAATGTTGCTGCCAAGAGCAGCTCTTGTTGCCCATCTCTAATTACTCTTGAGTTGGGTGGGTCATCAGCCCCGTCAGAGGGACACGAGGAGTCCCCACTTTGCTGTGTCTCTGGAGTCAGGAGAGGACCAGCAGATTTCAGGAGGAGCGAACCCAATTGGGGTTTATGATAATTGGTGATAGTTGTTATTGTCACTATTACTGAGATGCTTTCTATTCCAGATTTATGAATTTAATTTAAAGTCTGTGAATCCATGTTGAAGGGAAACATCTGTGGATTCCTAGTCTAGTGACACTTCTACCACTTCCTGTCCTTTGTATTGAAGCACCAGCCCCCCATATCACTCTCACAGTCATGTATTTAACCCTCGACTCTTGATTCCTGACTGTGACTCAGATATCATGCAGAGGATGCTATTTTTTAAGGTTTTGCTTTCAAATTTGGATTCCAGCTCCTCAAGCTACCTCATTCGAGATTACTTTTTAAATATGTCAATGTCATTACGAGACCAATGATTACATTTCCCTCCTCATTGACCAACTTCCTCTCCAGTCACAAGTCCCTAAGTCTGACAATGCTAGGTAATATGCTGACAGATGATTGGCTGGCAGATCCCTGCAGAGAACTACAAACAGTCTCCAAAGAAGAGGAGGTTCCAGACTAAAGGCAAATATAGGCTATGGTGGGATCTGGATGACCGGTGATCCTCAAAGGAGGTATGGCCACCCCTTACCTGATACCAGCTTTTGCAGCTAAACAAGTGGGATCAAGCCATGAAGTGACCAGTTAAAAGCCTCAGTAGGCCCAAGTATAGGCACACCATCCAATTCCTCTGGCATTGTTCATCAAATAAGAGACAGGTTAGGCACAGGATGAGTTTGCTGTATTGTAAGGGCTGCACGGAGCTTCATACCCAACAGCAAGGAACTGTCAAGTTCTGCCCTTCCTTCCAAATGTGCACTCTCCTAATGGGTGTCGAATGTTCTCATATTAATCTTAATGTAATTAAGCTACATCCTTGAGTTTCAATTGAATTGAATTGAATTTATTGTCACGTGTGAGCAAAACAGGCAGATCACAGATTTAAGGAGCATAGATAGTAAATAATAGGTAAACAACAGTAAAAACAAAAACACAGGCACAGGCAAAGGTTAAGAGTTTGTGAGTCCATTCAGTATTCTAACAACAGAGTGGGCAGCTTCACCCCCATTTCCAGGCTCGGCCTAAACTCACCCCCATTGAATTCTAGTGTGTCTGGATCACAGCGAGTTAAACAGATATCCAAATATAGATGGCCTGTTGTCATCACTGATTAACATTTCAATTCGGTAAACATGGAGCAGCTTGTGCAAGAAGCAGCAAAATCTTTTCTATAGACACTGGCACTGGAAATCAGTGAGAAAAATAAATAACAAAAATGCTGCAGAAACTCAGCAACCATTTAGGACTGAGATGAGGAGAAATGTATTCACCTAGAGAATTGTGAGTGTGGAATTCATTGTCACAGAATGCACTTGAGGGCAAAACATTGAGGGTTTTTAAAAAGGCATTTGGATATGGTTCTTAGGGCTAAAGGGATCAAACGGTGTGGGATGAAAGCAGGAACAGGGTACTGAGTTGGACAATCAACTGGCCTTCTCCTGCTCTTATTTTCTTTATCATTGTAAATAAGCTTTAATGAGAACATAGCATAGATTTCACCTGGGAAACCCATTATCCAAATTGCTGTAAACAATATTAAATATTGCAGTGCCAAAATATGAGACAAAAATATGCCCACGATCTGAGTGGGCTAAGAACACAGATGCTAAGGTGGACAGATTTGCTAATAAAACATTTAATTAAACCTAGACTTTATCTTCTCTAGCCTGGTAACTGAACCTCAGCATGTCACATTTGCCAAGTAGTCCCAATTGTCCCTTATGTTGTTATTTACTTATTTTTAGAAGTCTATATAAATTTACACCTAAATGAGTTCAGCGGCTGTGTTAAAATATCAAAATAATATTCAGGCTTTTTGACGGTGGGAGCCTCCTATGTTCAACATCGTTCTGCTTCTTTCAGGTTTTCCCATGTAACATGGGTCTGCGATATTGCTGGTTGTTATCAACTGCATTCTATCAATAATAGCAGAACGAGAATGGATTTGATAACAGGATGATGCTGTACATTGTGATGGAGCAGGACAGCATCAGGGCTATGCAAGAGACTATGGGGAAAGGACAGAATAATCTGTATGAGTGAGATGTGATTGCAGAGAGCAGTAACATGTACAAAAGTGTAAATAAAAAAGTCAGCAGAGTCAGGTTAGAGTTATTCATAGGGAGAGGGAACCAATTTAGAACATCGCTCTTCTCAAATATCTTTTCAAAATAAACAAGGCAGAAGAATTTAAAAATCACCGACTTTCTTTAGCAATCTTGTTGCTCCGGCCACAATTCCCAAACTATTAATTTCAATGAAAAGCTGCATTCACAATAGTTCCTCCGACAGCACCTTCCAAACTCACCAATCTCTACCATCTAGAAAGACAAGGATGCAAGGGAACACCACCTACTGCAAGTGCTCCTCTCGACCGCTCATTATTCTTTCTTGGACCTACATTCTGTTTGCTTCATTGTTGTTGTCAAAATCTTGGAATACCCTTCCTAAGAGCACAGAAGGTGTACCTACAGCACATGGACTGTCCCAGTTCAAGAAGACAGCTCACCACCATCACCTTCTCATTGGTCATTCAAAATGGGCTGTAACCTTTGCCTTAGTCAGTGATGCCCAGATCCCATGAAATGGAGATGCCAGTGTTGGACTGGGGTGTACAAAGTTAAAAATCACACAACACCAGGTTATAGTGCAACAGGTTTAATTGGAAGCACTAGCTTTTGGAGCGCTGCTCCTTCATCAGGCAGTTGTACCACAACTACCTGATGAAGGAGCAATGCTCGAAAGCTAGTGCTTCCAATTAAACCTGTTGCAATGGAGATGCCGGTGTTGGACTGGGGTGTACAAAGTTAAAAATCACACAACACCAGGTTATAGTGCAACAGGTTTAATTGGAAGCACTAGCTTTCGAGCGTTGCTCCTTCATCAGGTAGTTGTGGTACAACTGCCTGATGAAGGAGCAGCGCTCCAAAAGCTAGTGCTTCCAATTAAACCTGTTGGACTATAACCTGGTGCTGTGTGATTTTTAACTTTGCAGATCCCATGAGGACATTTTAAAAATCCAAACTGGTTCATATGCCTTGTGTTGAAGTTCAAATTTGCTCTTTATTTACACCAGTTTTAATAAAAACAATTAAGATGTCAAATTTATAAGACACTTGTTACACCACAGCTGGAGTGATTGTGTACAATTCTGGGCATCACATTATTAAGAAGGAGAGGAACACAGTGCAGAAAGTGCAGAAGCAGCTTACTAGAGTGGTAATAAATCTCAACTATGAATTAGATTGAAAGTGCTGTGGCTGTTTTCTTTGGAATGAAGAACGCTATGACCCGATTTGGTAGAGGTTTTCAAAACCATGAGCAGCCTAGACAGAGTAGATGGGGAGAAACTGTTCCCACTTGTGAAGGATCAAGAACAAGAGGGCATAGATTTAAATTGATCTGCTAAAGAAGCAAAGGTGAAGTGAGGAAAAGCTATTTCACTCTGCAAGTAGTTAGGGCCTGAAAGTGTGTTAGAGACATGTTCAACTGAGGCATTCAAGATGGCATGAGGTGATTATTTGGATAAAAAATAATGTGTAAGAGAATGGAGGGAGGGTAGATGCAGGAGATTGGCACTGGGTAATGATGCTCAGTTGACAGACTGGTGCAAACACAAAGGGCAAAATGGCCTCCTTCTGCAGAGTAACAATTCTGTGATTCTCCAAGATTCTGAGAAATGCAGCACTGCAAACGCAGCACAACTTGGTGACTCACTATGTCAGTATACTGCCTGAATAACACTTGCAGCCACACTGTACCGGTATAATTGCCATTGAGAAATTCATGGAGAAAGTGAGAATGAGATTGGCCTAATACTGATTATTTGGGATTGTATCCCACATCTGAATTTTCCAAGAGCATGGCTGTAATTCACAACAAGAAGAGTGGTGATTTGTTTTGATAGACTTCATGCTCCACTGACCATCTCTGTCTTCAGAAACATTCACCAGTGCAATTTGCCAGTCAGGACGCAATGGGGGGAAAAGTAGAAATTTAAGAATGTCTCATAGGCCTCTGTTAATTAAAAAGAGTTACAGATTACTAGGGTCATCCATCTCATTATGTCTTTATCCCCTGCCGAAGTTTCTATTCCCTTGAGTATAGAAGATTAAATGGTAAGGTAGTCAAGATGTTTCAAATGATTTAAGAATTTGATGGGGTAAATAGTGAGGGACGGTTGGGAAAATCCTTGACAAATGGCATAGTCTTCACATTAGAGCAAAGACGTTCAATGGTAATTTCAGAGACAGCACTTCTGCACACAAGTAGCCATGGAAATCTATCTCTGTTTCTCGGTGTCAATTGAAAGCTTCAAAACTGAGATTATTGGATTATTAGTAATTGTGTAAAGGGATATAAGAGATCTTTGAGGAGAAAGTGAGGTCTGAAGATGCTGGAGGTCAGAGCTGAAAATGTGTTGCTGGAAAAGCGCAGCAGGTCAGGCAGCATCCAGGGAACAGGAGAATCGACGTTTCGGGCATAAGCCCTTCTTCAGGGCAACACCTTGTCCCAGAGGTGTTGCCTACTTGCGGAGCGTTTCAGAGAACACCTCTGGGACACCCGGACCAACCAACCCAACCATCCCGATCTTCTTCCCGACCTCTCCGCCCCCACCCCAGTCTGACCTATCACCCTCACCTTGACCTCTTTCCACCTATCTCATTTCCGACGCTCCTCCCCCAAGTCCCTCCTCCCTACCTTTTATCTTAGCCTGCTGGACAAACTTTCCTCATTCCTGAAGAAGGGCTTATGCCCGAAATGTCGATTCTCCTGTTCCCTGGATGACCTGCTGCGCTTTTCCAGCAACACATTTTCAGCTATAAGAGATCTTGTAGTGTAGTGGTAGTGTCCTTATCACTAGGCTAGGAGGCTAGAAAGCCAGTGCAAATGATTTTGAGCAATAGATCAGTTCGGGACAAGTTTAAGGGGAATGACCTATTCCTGTTCATACAATTGCCAGCAGTTATTGTTCAACTTGTATTACTTTTAGTATAAATAACAATAATAATAATAAATGTCATTAGTTCTACAGATATTCAGTTATACCTGCTTCAAGCACTCAAGAACAATAACTGAATATTGTTCTCCCAGTTTATATTTTAAAACATTCCATCGTCCAAGTGAAGCTCCTCTTCCCTGACCCATCCACTGCCACCTTTCTTGCTAAAATGGTTACTTCATATCTCTCAAATTGTCATGAAGCCTGACGTTACTCTTTCAACTGATAGTGCTCCAAATGAGCCCATCCTCGTCCCTTCGCTCCTCTGAATGTCACTCATAAATAAGGTGGCAACCCACAGCATTGTATCTATTCTTTATTGAATTACACCATCAATAAGAACTGTCCCTGATTAACTGGTTCTAAGATCACCATCTTTGGTGTGTTCTGGAGTGGGGAGGGAATCATGGCTGAGCTTTCTGACCAAGCTGGCTACCTCCTCCTCTTCCTCAGAAAGCACACATTCAAGGTGTATTCCCATTTCTCTTCATTCATTCACAGCATGTGGGCAATGCCAACATTTATTGCCCAAACAGATTTGCCCTTGAGATGGTGGTAGTCTCCTCACTGCTAACGAAAGCAGCATTGATTCACAAGAAGCTTAGAAAAATAAGAATTGCATAAAGCTTCATTCAGGTTCCTTGTGGCACTGGAGGAAGAAGAGCATTCGGGCCTGCACTACTGTCACACACCACAAACGTACGTGGCTGCACCCATCTCACATCCACACTGCCGGCTGCTTTACCCTGCCTCGGGCTGGTTTTTGGCTTCCACCGATTGGTCACAGCATCACTCACACCAGTTTCAGTCAGAGCTGAACTACAGAGAAGCCCCTCCTCCCCTTCACCCTGGTCTCATTC
This sequence comes from Chiloscyllium plagiosum, assembly GCF_004010195.1. Classification (NCBI taxonomy): domain Eukaryota; kingdom Metazoa; phylum Chordata; class Chondrichthyes; order Orectolobiformes; family Hemiscylliidae; genus Chiloscyllium; species Chiloscyllium plagiosum. The sequence continues at coordinate 13,147,604 of NC_057731.1, forward strand.
CAGCATTGCGTGAAAACAACTTTTCTAATCGAAACCTGTCAGAAGCTTGTACACTTCTATGAAAAAGCTCCTCAATCTCCTTTGATCCAAGTAAAATTACCCCAACTTCTTCAGCCTCACAGCAACTGAATTACTCCAGTCAAAGTTTATTGCCTAAATTCTAAAGACAACATTGTGGAATGGACTGCAAAAGATCAGGATCAAGGTCCTTTGCCCCGCTGTCACACTGAGGAGTTTATCCAGGATTTCTCTTGCACGTCCTATCATAGGTCTCATATTATAAACTGGACTCCATTTTCTAATCAATCTCCAGATGGAGAGATATTGGATGGTCCTTGTTTCAGATCAAGTTCCTAAACTCAGGTTGTTAGCTCTGGTTGGAGGCATTGATCATGTGACAGTCTGATCACATGTCACCTGACCATTTGATGAATCCCATCTGATCGTATGGCACAAGTTGCCAGAACTTCTTTCATGTTTCTAGGCCTACACAATGAGTCCCTGTTTGTCAGGAGATAAAGGCCCTCTCAACAAGGCATCATTCAAGAGGTCAATAGCAGGAGAGTGGTGCCACACTCCTGAATATGATGCTGCAGAAGATTAATGATGTATCAAAGGCAGGAAAAATGAATGGCATGGGATATTCAACCAAGCTAAAAATCACACAACACCAGGTTATAGCCCAACAGATTTAATTGGAAGCACAAGCTTTCGAGCGCTGCTCCTTCATTAGGTAGTTGTACCAGTGTTCCGAAATATAGTGCTTCCAATTAAATCTGTTGGACTATAACCTGGTGTTGTGTGATTTTTAACTTTGTACACCCCAGTCCAACGCCGGCGTTTCCAAATCATGATATTCAACCACATTTTGATGTAGAATCTCAAGTCACCTCACAGTGCCTGTCGAATCCTTCACTGTTGCAGAGAGTCATCAAACAAACACATCTTGCAGGTCACCCTATCTCACTCTGTCTGGGCATTCATTCACAGCACCATCTGATCACCCATCATTGACACTGATCATCATCATAATCCACACAACTCTCCTTGAATGTTCTCCTTGTAAGCCTCCATGAATGTTCTCCATCCATCCTTTCAGTCCATTCATTTCACTAACTCAGAAAGCCTCTGTTTCCACTCTTGCAGGAGAAGAGATCGGAGAACACACAGCAGAGCAGAGAACCAGAGCTGATCTTGCCACCATCTGCACACTGACATTCATGGAGAGAGAAATGTGGAAGTGGAGTCAAGTCACTTTGTGCCTGGCCATTGGACGTAGAGATCTGCTGCTGTCTTAGTGATAAAATAAAATGTCAGACAGCGACATGGTTGACAACACTCACTCTTGTTGAAATGATGGTAGCAGCCATTGAAATAGGATAACATTGTAGCACAGAAGGAGGTCAATCAGTCTTTCAAGTCTTGTCAGATATCTGGGCAGGAATCCAGTCAGTCCTTTACCCCTGCCACGATTTTAAAATGTTTACTTCCTTCGAGTGTCCTTCCAATTTCTTTTCAAAATTGTTCAGGATTTTTCCTTTCATCATTGTCATAGGAAACAGGTCATAGGTCATTACTGCTACCCATGTAAAAATAGTGTACCTCTTCATTGCATCTCTCACCCAAAATGGTAAATCTCTGCCCCTCCCCCAACCCCGCTACCTTCCTCTGTACCATTACATGGGAAGAACTTATCCTTGTCTACCGTATTGAAACCTGCCAAAAACTTGTGGAATGGACTGCAAAAGATCAGGATGAAGGCTCTTCGCCATTAACATGAAGGGAACGACTGGGGGAGAATATTCTGGAAGTGTCCACCCACTTATTGCCCAGGACTGGTTGAGGTATCCATGGTCTGGTGGATGGGTGGTGATGCTCCAGGCCAGTCCCAAGGATTGAGCAGCTTAGAGATGCTGAGATCAATTTATCATGGGAGAGCTACTGAAGTAGCTCACATCAATGGATTCCAACGAAGGGTCTGAGGAATATGGTAAACAGGTAAAATGGAGATTCGTCAAGCAGTTTGTGCTTGTTGTGTGTTTCTATGTGAGTGAACATAATTGGAACAATAGGCACCTATAACATTATGCACACCCAGGTTCTAGCACCTCTCTCCCTGGAGATAAACTGGGCTGGTTGTTTTGGTTGAACGGTCTCAGCTGCTAGTTTCACAGTCAGGGAAGAAAGCACATTGAGCGCAGTTCTCTCTCAACTCACTGCTGGACGTTTTGGTGGAGCACGAACTTGCCATTTGATCAGCATAATGAGGTAAAGAAATTATTGAAATTCTACCTGTTTTAGACAGGTAAATTTGTAGGTTATTGAAAAAGGAGCTCATTTTCAGAATTATTTTGCTATAAATGACAAAGGAACTAATACACTTAAAGCAGGATTACTTGTCACAGTGAGGCATACAGGTAAATGTTTACTGTTGCACTGGAACTAGTGAGTGTCAGAAGAAATAAGAGTCAAAAGGCAATTTATAGTGTTTTGTCAGGTACTCTTTTAAGGAAAACCAACCTTGAATGTCTGAATGAAAATTCAAAAACACACAAATTAAACTTTAATTAATCTCCACACTGTCATAATGTTGAATCAAATATTTTGTAAATGTTGAGAGAAAGTGAGGACTGCAGATGCTGGAGATCAGAATCGAGAGTGTAGTGCTGGAAAAGCACAGCAGGTCAGGCAGCATCCAATTCTCCCATTTTTCCAGCACCACATCTTGATTCTGTAAATGTTCTCAAACAGATGTGATGAAACATGACTATCTGGAGTGATAAACTTACATAAAACTGTGAATTGTGGCTCCTCCTGATGAATGAACTTAATCTCATTCAGGACTAAGAATAACACAACGCTAGGTTATAGTCCAACAGACTTATTTGGAAGCACTAGCTTTCTAAGCACTGCTCCTTCAGCAGATGGTTTAATCACAACCACCCGATGAAGGAGCAGCGTTTGGAAAGTGAGTGCTTCCAAAAAACCTGTTGGACTATAACCTGGCGTTGTGTGATTTTTAACTTTATCCACTCTGGTCCAACACCGGCTCCTCCAAAACATTCAGGACTGTAATTCCCAGGATAACAGAAAACACATAACATTGCAGAATGTAACTGGCTATCTCTGATGTGAATTTGGTTGCAGTGGTCACTGAGCTGGTAAGGAGAAGGTGGGATTAAAAACTTGCTGCAGTCACTCCTGCGAGGTACCATCGCTCCAGAGCAGCTTAATCCTGCTCTCTGCTCCAGTAACTGTTCAATCTCCATGTCTCCCCTTCTCTATTCATTAATAGGCGTCATAAATAGTCATAAATATTATTCAGATGCAAAACAAATTTACCTTTAAAATACAATTTGAGTTATTCCTAATTTTATTATCCTAATATTGTGTGTCTGTTGGTGTTTGAAGTTACTAACAATTAAATAAAAAGATAGACCTATATATAACATGTTTCACAACCTCAGAAAAGCCCAATGCATTTTGCAATCAGCAAAGCGGCTTTAAAGTGTAGTCACTGTTGTATTTTAAGAGGTAATTATAAAATGCTGCCTCACAACACCAGGGACCCAGGTTTGATTCCAGCCTCAGACAACTGTCTGTGCGGAGTTTACATGTTCTCCCCGTGTCTGCATGAGTTTCCTCTGGGTGCTCCGGTTTCCTCCCACAGTCCAAAGATGTGCAGGTTAGGTGGATTAGCCATGCTAAATTGTCCATAGAGTCTAGGGATATGCAGGTTAGGTGGAGTAGCTGTGGGAAATGCAGGGTTACTGGGATAGAGTAGATCTGGGAGGGCTGGTGTTCAGAGGGTTGGCGTGGATCTGATGGGCTGAAAGGCCTGATTCCACAGTGTAGAGATTCTATGAAGCACACATGATTTGCACATGCCAAGTTACACAATCTGTTTTGGCGATGTCTGCAAAGGGCTTACATATCAGCCGGGGCAATGTGAAGATCTCCCTTGTTCTTCCAACAGCACCATCGGAAACCTCACACCCACCTAAGAGGCCAGAGTGAGCCTTATTTGAATATCTCACTCAAATGCTGATGTCCCTACCGTGAGACACCTCCCTCAGCATCGGCAGTGCCAACCTCAGTCACAAGGCCAGTTGTGTGGAGTGGGGATTGAACCCGCAATTTGCCGACTTAGACTTAACAAATGCATGAGGTATGATAATGGCTAAGACCAGCTGGAAAAAGTTTGAAAATATTGCTCTGAAGTATCAGGGTGAACACAAATAAAGAGTGTTTTTCCCAAATTATAATGAGCAGGAGGCCACCAGAGTAAACAAAAAGCCTTAATATGGGTGCACAGTCAGCTGGGACACTGAAAAACACAACATCTGACTTTGTTTTCTGGGCCTCTGGGATGTTTGGCCAAAGGATCTCATCGCAGGCTCTCTGAGCTAGCATTGCAGAGACTAATACTTCATAGTTTTAACAAAAAACGCACAGAATTTCATACTGCACACTGCGCCTTAACCTTAGTACAGTGCAGGAAAAGCAAACTCATTTACCCGCAGGAAAAGCCAGGTGTAGTCGTTTGAAGTGAAAGGCAAAGGCTGGAAATTCACCAGGAACTGGTTGGGAATTACAGAAAGGATGGGGGCGGGGTGGAATTGGAAGAGAATGGCCACAGGCACATGGGGTAGATGGAGCAGAGAAAGAGCTGGGCTGGCTGAAGGATGAAGGATTGGACAGCAAGAAAGCATGAAAAAATTTGCATTGAACTAACACCTCATCACATCTTGTAGGAATGTCCCCTCTACCATTCCGGTGAAATTATTTATTTTGAAATACATTCATTGTAGATTTGAGGGGAAATATGATAACTCAGTTGTGTGACAATAACTTGCATTTATGTAGCACCTTCTGATATGATGTGGTTCTCTCTATGTTAGTGCTTGTAACACATACTGCAGAGAGTTGTATTGTTTTTGAAATAAATATAATTGGAGTTTATTAACAAATAACAATGAACATAATATGATACTTTAAACTTGCATACGCAGTCTGGGTTATATGCCCACTTAGATTGTTGCTATATTCCATATATTGTTGACTTTCTGATTCTCAGAATAACCAGCAGAATGGCTGGTAGTTTAGCTATCAGACTAACTGTATGACTGGACAGAGAATAAAATATAGACCGCTGTGTTATCAAGCTGCTTTAAAGATATACCATTTTTCTTAATTTAGTGTATTACAGCGGCACAGGAATGTAATCAGACAAAAACTGAGGCAAGAACTGATACAAAGAAAAAGAAGGAACTGCTTAGAGGGTGAAAATAAGTTGAATAGAATGGGTAATTTTTAAGGAGAGGTTGTCTTGAATTCTGAGATTTTGGAACTCTCGGGGCTGAACCCAACAGTGGGTGAGAGGGGGATGGACACAAAGCCAGAGATTGGTGAATGCAGAGCCCCCAGCGAATTCTAGGGCTGAAGGAGATCACAGAGACAGGCAAGGGTGAGATCATGAAGGGACTTGAACACCAGGGTGACATTATTCCTTCTGTGATATTTGCGAACTGGAGCCAATGGAAGTCAGAAAGACCAAACGTAATGGATGATGGAGGAGAGGAACTTATGCATGTCACAGAACTTTGTGAAATGCAGCAGATTGAGAAACTGGCTGGGAAGTCGTTTAGGTAATTGAGTCTAATGTGTGAGGGGTTCAGTAGAAGATGGGCTGCTGCACTTGCAGACAAGGTGATGCTAGAGGGATAGATCTAGATGGTCTTTGTGATGGCGAGGATCTGATGCTGCTTAACTTACAAAGGTGTTCAAAGGTAGCAACACAATGAATGGCCACCAGCTGTTTTCGGTGGTGTAGCTCAGGGAAAGGAAGATTGTTGGAAAGTGCAACTTTTTCTTTTGCTTCAAATAATGCCCTAGAAACCTTAACTTCATCTGAATCACCAGAACAGCTCAAGTCTGCCTTGCTGAAGAATGATTTGGAGATGCCGCTGTTGGACTGGGGTGTACAAAGTTAAAAATCACACAACACCAGGTTATAGTCCAACAGGTTTAATTGGAAGCACACTAGCTTTCGGAGGGACGCTCATTCATCAGGTGATAGTCCGGCTATCACCTGATGAAGGAGCGTCGCTCTGAAAGCTAGTGCGCTTCCAATTAAACCTGTTGGACTATAACCTGGTGTTGTGTGATTTTTAACTTTGCTGAAGAATGCGCACTGGATGATATTCATCCAGATTAGAATAAGTTTACTAAATGTAGGGCAGGATTTTATGCAGTTCTTTGGACTCTACACACTCCTCATTCTCACAAAAAGTGTCAAAGGGAGTCCACTCCAGATACAGGCAGCTGCTGCCCTTCATTAATATTTCTGGGAACAGCAGAAATTGCTTTCAAAAAAGACTTTCTCACATATCTCAGGAGTAAGGCCCTGCCTTCGAGAGCAACTGGCCATTTTTGTCAGGCAGCAGCTCTGTTGTCCCAGCAGCACCAAGGTTGGGACTGCACGAAGGTGGAAGTGGGTACTGCAGATGGTGGAGATTAGAGTCAATCCTCATTGTGGCCTCATTCCTGATGAAGGACTTTTGCCCGAAACGGTGATTTTCCTGCTCCTTGGATTCTGCCTGACCTGCTGTGCATTTCCAGCACCACTCTAATCTTGTCACTACTGGGACTGCAGGCAGTCCCCAAACAAGGTGGAGCCTTGGGGTCTGGGAGTAGGCTTTGAGAAGCTGGTGTTGGGGAGGAAACATAATAATGTAAGAAATAGGAGCAAGAGTAGGCCAATATTTAAAATCATGGCTGAACTGCCCCTGGCCTCAGATCCTCTTTAGTGCCAGCTCCTCATAGCCCTCAATTCCTTAATATTTCAAAACTCTACCTCCCTCCTCTTTAAATCCTTTCAATGATGCAGCCTCCACAACTCACTTGGATAAAGAATTCCAGACATTCACAACCCTCTGAGTGGAAGCATCGTCACAGCATCTACCCTGTCAAGTCCACTCACAATCCTGTATGTGTCAATAAGATCATTCCTCATTTTTCTAACTTGTAACAAATAAAGGCTGAACCTGATTAGCTGTCCTTGATAAGTCAACCCTTCATCCCAGCTGAGTGAATCTCTTTTGAACTGTCTCCAATACAGGGAGAAAGTGAGGATTGCAGATGCTGGAGATCAGGGTCAAAAGGTGTGGCACTGGAAAAGCACAGCAGGTCAGTCAGCATCTGAGGAGCAGAAAAGTCAACATTTAGGCCACACATGTACTCAACAACCCCACCACCCCATGGCTGACCACTTCAACGCCCCCTCCCACTCTGCCAAGGACTTGCGAGTCCTGGGCCTCCTCCACCACCAAATCCAAGTCACCTGATGCCTGGACAATGGACGCCTCATATTCTGTCTTGGAACCCTCCAACGACATGGCATCAACATTGACTTGACCAGTTTCCTCATTTCCCCTCCCCCCCCACCTTATTGCAGATCTAACCCTCCAATTTGGCACCGCCCTCTTGACCTGTCCTACCTGTCCATCTTCCTTCCCACCTCCCCG
>NC_057731.1:13155581-13170876 GCF_004010195.1 Chiloscyllium plagiosum
ATTTAAATTGATTGGCTAAATTCGGGCTTGTTGTCTTGGCAGCAAAACAAAGCTTATACCTGGGTTACAAACCTCACAGCTCTTGTGTTTTCTCATTGATTTTCTATCAGGAACGCCTTCTCCTTCGAATTCTTGTGTTAGGAATTTGGACGGTGTGCCGCAATACCATGGTAAATAGATGGTGCTTACTCTAAGAGCTGAGAGCTAATATCTCTTGGGAAGATGGCAGTTGGTTCTCCTATTAATTTTCAAATGCCCTCTTCTTTTATACTTTTGATGATCTATCAACATTTTTACAATTGGATTGGTCCTTGGTTGTCAAAACCATCAGATTTAAATTTAATAGGTTTTTGTTAGTTCAGGGTCTGATTTAAATTGATTGGCTAAATTCGGACTTGTTGTCTTGACAGCAAAACAAAGCTTATACCTGGATTACAAACCTCACAGCTCTTGTGTTTTCTCATTGATTTTCTATCAGGAACGCCTTCTCCTTCGAATTCTTGTGTTAGGAATTTGGACGGTGTGCCGCAATACCATGGTAAATAGATGGTGCTTACTCTAAGAGCTGAGAGCTAATATCTCTTGGGAAGATGGCAGTTGGTTCTCCTATTAATTTTCAAATGCCCTCTTCTTTTATACTTTTGATGATCTATCAACATTTTTACAATTGGATTGGTCCTTGGTTGTCAAAACCATCAGATTTAAATTTAATAGGTTTTTGTTAGTTCAGGGTCTGATTTAAATTGATTGGCTAAATTCGGACTTGTTGTCTTGACAGCAAAACAAAGCTTATACCTGGATTACAAACCTCACAGCTCTTTTAATACAAATGCTTCAATTCAGGGGCTCTGTGTACCTGCAAACCCACAGACGTCCTTTTTGAATCACGAAGCACAGAGAAAAAACATCTTTTAAAGGGACCACGCAATGCTTTCCCCATTTTACAATTTTATACCCACTAACTTTGCAATAACTTACATGATAACTTTTGGTGTTTCATGCACAAGAACACCCAGGTCTCTCAGCACTTTACTTTTTTTAGAGTTCTGTCTCCATTTAAATATTAGTCTGCCTTTGGATTCCTCCTACTAAAGTGCATGCGCTCAAATCTCCCTATATTAGAGTCCATCTACCAAAGTTTTGTCCACTCACTCAACCTACCTATGTCCCTTTGCAGATTCCTCATTTCCTGGTTACACCATGACCTCCCAGCTAATTCTTTTACTATAAGCAAATTTGGATACATTGCTCTCTGCTCTCCGCTCCACGTCATTAATATAGATGATAAATAGTGAAGAGAAAAGAGAAGTTGGATCTTGGAAAAGAAGGCTCCAATAGACAAACAAAACCCTAAGGGCCTTGGCTAACACCAGCCAATGCTTCCCCCAGCCCCATTCAATTTGAAATACATAAGGGCTGGGGAGGGTGGATGCTAGGAAATTGTTTCCGTTAGGCGAGGAGACTAGGACCCGTGGACACAGCCTTAGAATTAGAGGGGGGTAAATTCAGATCAGAAATGCGGAGACATTTCTTCAGCCAGAGAGTGGTGGGCCTGTGGAATTCATTGCCACAGAGTGCAGTGGAGGCTGGGACGCTAAATGTCTTCAAGGCAGAAATTGATAAATTCTTGATGTCACAAGGAATTAAGAGCTACGGGGAGAATGCGGGTAAGTGGAGTTGAAATGCCCATCAGCCATGATTGAATGGCGGAGTGGACTTGATGGGCCGAATGGCCTTACTTCCACTCCTATGTCTTATGGTCTTATGGTCTTATGGAGATCAAATAAGCAATGTTAATGCCTCATGCTGAATTTCATGAACACATGCACCTCCCCAAAACACCCAGATGCAGACAATCCAGTAAGGGAGGGAAATGAATATCTATCCAACAGTGCTGTAAAATGCTGAGGATATTTCATGATGACCTATCTTTCCTGTTTTAAAGGTATGTACATATGCTACATGTTAGGTTGGAGAATGAACATTCCCATAGTCACTCCGAGAGAGAGTCACTGAGACTGATATTGTAGGAGTGAACTACTTTTGAAATAGCACTTAGGATTTGGCAATGAGACACCTCCTGGTGAGAAGTAGACATATTTGAAAAAAAAACAGGCAGATGGAGTGCTTGAAAAATGCTCCTGTTCCTGAGATGTCGCTGTGCATTTGATGAGAAAACAGCAGGAAGTAGGTCAGCCATTAGAAAGGATACAGATGCAAAACCAGCCAAGGGAATCCTTCTCAGTTTCTGGGCTGTATAACCCGTGGTTTCATTGTCAATGAGTTTGCAGAGGTTAGGTGTTGATGGAGGGGAAATGCATAAGCTGGCATGAGCTAAATTGTGATTAATTTTATTCTCCTGCAGCGCCACACAGAAGGATGCGTTGAAAGTGAATCTCGATCAGCTCCAATGTCACTTCACATGGACTCCGAAGAAAAAAATCATCGACTTGGATGATATGAAACAAAGATTAGAAGATACAATACAGACAAGTGTGAAACCTCAAGCCCGGTTTTACAATCACTTTGCTTTTATAAACTGTCAGCAAGGAAAATATGAAGAGGCAATTCAGAATTTAAAGGAAGCTGAAAGGATTCTGAGGGAGACACATGGAGATGAATTTGAGAAAAGAATCTTGGTCACCTATGGAAACTATGTCTGGGTTTATTATCACATGGACCGACTGGAGGAGGCTCAGTCCTACCTCGACAAGCTGGAGACAGTCTGTAAACTATTTCCTGAAGCCTCTCGGTTTACAGCAATGATACCTGAGGTTTACGGGGAGAAGGGTTTGTCACTGTTGAAATCTGCTGGCCAATATTATGAAGAGGCAAAGGAATGTTTTAAAAAGGCTCTAGAGAAGGATCCTGACAACATTGAGTGGAATGTTGGCTATGCCACTGTTCTGTATCGTCTGGAAGCGTTTTCTGGAACCCCTGAGAGTCATGAACCCACTGAATCAATGAAACAGTTTAGACGTGTGCTGGAGCTAGATCCTGATCATGCTGAAGCCATGGTGTTGTTAGCTTTAAAACTACAAGAGTTAAGTCAAGAGGGGGAAGCATCCACATTAGTTGAACGAGCATTGCAGAAGTCTCCTGATCTCCCACACGTGCTTCGATATGCAGCAAAGTTTTACAGAATCAAAGGAGATGTTGAAAAAGCTTTGAAAGTGTTGAAGACAGCAATGGAAATTACCCCCAACTCTACCTTTTTACACCATCAAATCGGTTTGTGTTACAGAAAGAAACTAATGCCATTGCTCAAACATCCACTCAGCAAAAACCCTAAAGATCCTGCTTTTCAACAGAAAGTTGAACTGATCAAACTTTGCAAGTCTCATTTTAAAAATGCTTTCAAGCCTCGACCATTAACCTTTATTAGGGCACAACTGGATTTTGCAGGAATATGTTCACTAAATGAAGAGTTTCCTGAAGCAGAAAAGATCTACAACAATCTCCTGAAACTGAAAGATATCCGTCCAGAGAATAGGCAAGCAATATGTTTACAAGCTGGATTATTTCAACTGTTCCAGAAAAGAGCAGAATCAAAAGCCATCGCCCATTTTCTGGAAGGAATGAAAGTCAATTACAATTCCATAGAAAGAAAAAAATGCCGTGAAAATTTGGAGAGGACCGCAACAGGACGGCTTCACAGGAATCCACGAGATAGCGAGGCCCTTGGTGCTCTTGGCTTCCTGCATCAACTGGATGGGAAGAAGCGCAAAGCTGTCGAATACTTTGAAAAGGCCTTGCAATTTGATCAAGGCAATGAAGAATATCTCAGTGCCCTTTGTGAATTACGTCTTTCTATCTAGCTCAGTAATGAACTTGCCAGCTAAAGTTCAGCTGAAAGATGAATTAATACTCTCTAAGCTATAATCAGCTTTTACCTGGTATCCACTTCACTTATATTTTGCTTAGATATTTTTCAATTGAGCATATTATTCATGCGTATAATTTTCAGATGGCTAGTTGGATTTTAGTTATTCTAAACGTCTGCTTTATTCAGGAATGTTGTCCTCACTGGTGAACTAACCATTAGTTTCTGACACCTAGGAGTTATTGCTCTGTGTGGAAAGAAACAAAAACATTTGAGTTTTTTGGGATTTGAGTTAATTGATCCAATTGGACACAGCTGAAAAGAAACTGTTTTTAATTCAATTATGAACACTTAATGAGCCTGATTTAAACTCCAGTTTGGTTTTAGGTGTGTGGTGAAGGAGTTACAAAACTGACACTTTGCTGCTAAGGTCTGTCTCGGGATATTTTAAATTCTAAACTGCATTCATGTGCTTGGCCATCAGTGTTCAGGTGGGTGTTTTGAATTAGATTCTGGGTCCATCACATAGAATGGAAAAGGGATATGTCAGGAGACAGTGTGGGGAAGCCCCAAGTTATTATATTGGGGCCTGGTGGGGGAATTCATGTGCAAAGAAAAATAAACATTTCCCTTTGTGTCACTTCAGAGTTCCATCATGGACTCTACCAAAATCTGCGCCAGAAAACCATTTGGTAGACATTCCACAAATTCCTTTCCTTGGGATCCATGACCAACCTGTACATTGAAGTCCCCCATGATTATTGGAATAGAGCTTTTCTGATCTCCTGATTTATTTTCTTCCCAAATTCTGACTATTGGCAGGTGGCCTGGACATAACACCTATCAGGGTCTTTTTCCCTTTGTGGTTCCTCTACACACACAGGTCCTACACTTTTTGGCGATTGATTTAATTTAATTTCTTACGAACAAAGCAACCCACCCCCTCTGTCTATCTGCCTCTTCCTTTGATAGGACCCATATCATTGGATACAGGTTCTGATCCCAGCCCTGAGTGCCTTGTAGCCACACTTCTGTGATACCCACAACAACCAATTTCAATCTGCGTAACAAGCTCATTTGGAGAAAGTGAGGACTGGAGATCAGAGTCGAGAGTGTGTGCTGGAAAAACGCAACAGGTCAGGCGGCATCCGAGGAGCAGGAAAGAAAAATCTACGTTTTGGGCATAAGCCTTTCATCAGGATGTCCTCCTGATGAGAGACTTATGCCCAAAACGTCGATTCTCCTGCTCCTCAGATGCTAGAACATTATTTACCTTGTTTCATATGCTGTATACATTTAATTACAAACACCCTCATTGACTGTCCAAATTCTTACTATTGTCCCTTTATCTGCTATGCCTGAAGTTACATTCCTGATGCTTTCCATACTCTCTCTCCTATTTCTTACTCTGGAAACTTTAATCGCCTCTGCTCAGCTTTCACACCACTTAATTTTTTTCCATGCAACTGAACCCTATCCCCACAAGGCTAAAGGATTTTGGTGCCAGCATAGTTCAGGTGGAGCCCATCACATTGCTACAGCTCCCTCCTTCCCCAGGGCTGGTGCCAATGTCCCATGAATTCAAACCTGTTTCTCCCACATCAATCACACGTCTATCTCTTTGAGATCATTGACCCTGTGCCAATTTGCTCGTGGCTTAGGTTGTAGTCCAGAGATTATTAATACCTTTTTTGGTTCTGCTTTTCAATTTTGCCCCAAGCTGCTAATATTCCCTCAGCAGAATCTCTTTCCACCTGCGTCATTGATACCTCTGTGGACCACAACAATGGGATCTTCCCCTCCCATTCCAGGTTGCTCTGCAGCCCAGATGAGATAACTTGAAGCCAGGCAATACAGCATCTGGAACTGTCCATCCTGTTTATTCCCCTGCCTATACTATCCCTAATTGCGACTACATTTCTCTTTCTCCCCCCCCCAACCGAATGGTACCACAGTGCTATGGTCAGTTTGCTTATCTTCCTTACTCTCACCCACATAGGGAGCAAGAATCTCAACTCTGTTAGACAAGATCAACAGCTGAGGCTCGTTCAGCACTACCTCCTGGTCCTGTCCACTTGCCTCACTGACCGTCACCCTCTGTCCCTGTCTGCTGACTGAATTCAAGGGAGTTAAACTGAAGGTGTGACTGTCTCCTGAAACAGGTAACTCTCTGCTTCCTTGAAATATCGCAGTGTTTGAAGCTCAGACTCCAGCTCATCAACTCAGTTGGACTTGCTACAGACGTGGTCATTATGAACAACAAAGGAGTTCACCACCTCCCACATTATGCAGGTAAAACACATCACCTGGCCCTGTGTATTGGTAGGATTAAAAATGATATGGTCAAACCAAATCTTTAAGGGTTTATTATTAAGAGTTCATTGAACATAACAATGAGCAATTGAAAATCACTGGTTTAGTATGAGACAGTTGTTTCAGCTGTTGGGAAACCATGTGACACAACCACTTGGAGGATGGTTGTCTGAGAAAGTACTGAAAGCATGCAGAATGGTAGCAACATCAAGGACTAGCTAGCACTCGTTGGACACCACTTCGGACAGAAATTGCAACTGTGTCAGGAACCCTGAATTCTTCAGCCGTTCCAAAACGGGGTCCCTAATGGGCAGAAGGCACTGAGATTCATTGTTAGATATCTTGAGCATGTCTAAAGTAGATTAATAGATCTACTCATTAGTTTGCATATGTTTCTAATCTACTAAAGATATCATGTAGATCGTTAAGATGTCTTTACAACTTAATATACACTTGTTGCTTAATATATTTACTGACCAATAAATATATATATCTAATAAAGGTGTTAATTTGGATCACCTGACCTGGAGAGTTATTTTTGTGACCTCCCACCGAATTCACAATACACCCTGCAGCTCTATTTTATCTACTTAGTTCTTAATTTGATTTTTAACAGTTTCCAACTGGTCTTTTAGTTTGCAATATGTAAACATTTCTCCCATTTACCTTCAATCTGAAAGTAACCTATGAAAGTCCAATTATTTCCTGCAATGTCACTCTTTCCTTTCTGCTGCCCCCGCCCCAATCCTGGGCTTCAACTTATCCTATAAAAAGACCTTACAAAATGCAAAACAAATCTCATATTTTGTACCAAAATCCCAAGCTGCTTCCAAATTCTCAGAACTATACAGTGCTGAGCTTACTGGTCATTACTGCGATTTGTGTAAGTGTTCTTCTCCGGGACAGTGCAGCAGCTCAGTGGTTAGCACTGCTGCCTCACAGCAACGGGTTTGATTCCAACCTCGTCAGTGTGGAGTTTGCACATTCACCCTGTGGGGTTCCTTCGGGTGCTCCGTTTTCCTTTCACAGTCCAAAGACGTGCAGGTTGGGTGGATTGGCCTGTAATGTCCAGGGATGTGCAGGCTGGGTGAATTAGACATGGGGGATGCAGGGTTACAGGGACAGACTGGGCCTAGGTGGGATGCTCTTCAGAGGGTAGGTGTGAACTCAATGGGCTGAATGGCCTGCTCCCACACTGTAGGGATTCTATGCTTCTGCACTGCATTTCTTGCCCAAAATGTTAAATCTGTGCCCCCCTCAGCGCTCATTGTATCATTACGTCTACCTTGAAACCTGTCACAAGCTTGTGCACCTCCATTAAATAGCTGCTCAATCTCCTTTGCTCTAAGTAAAATTGCCCCAACTCTACAACCTGATTTACTCCAACAAACGACTATTGTATAAAATCTGAAGCCACCATTAAGGAATGAAGTGCAAAAGATCAGGATCAAGGCTCTTTGCCATTAGCATGATGGGAAAGGCTTGGGGGGAATGTTCTAGAAGTGTCCAGTCCCTTAATGCCCGGGAGTGGGGCAAAATGTCAGTGCTCAGGTGGGAGGGTGGTGCTGCCCTAGTTAAAGGGACTGAGCAGCTTAGAGTTTCCAACTCCAGGTGTTGGAGATGCTGAGGTCAATTCATCATGGGAGAGCTATTAAAGCATCTCACATCAGGGGATTCCAACAAAGGGTCTAAGGAATATGGTAAACAGGTAAAATGGAGATTCATCAAACAAGTTGCGCTTGTGTGTTTCTGTGTGAGTGCACAGGTCTGTGTGGATAATTGGAACAATAGGAACCTATGATATTATACACGTCCATATTCTAGCACCTCTTTCCCTGGACATAAGCTGTTGTAGTTACATTGATGAAATAGTTTCAGTTTCTAGTTGCATAGTCACGGAAGAAAACACCTGGAAATTGTGGCACATCGAGCATTACTTCCAATCATCTGACCAGTGAAGGTTTTGCTGTAGCAGGAATTTGCCATTTGATCAACATAATGAGGTAAAAATCATTGAAATTCTATCTGCTTTCGACAGTTAGACACATAGACTATTGAACAAGGAGTTTGCTTTTACAAATACTTCGGTATAAATTACAAAGGAGTTGAAACCCTTAAAGCAGAGTCATTTGTCACAGTGAAGCGTACAGGTAAGTGTTTACTGCTGCACGGGAGGAACTGCAAGGCAAAAGGCCGATCTATTTATAGTATTCCATCAGGTAATCTTTTAAGTAGAGATCGACCTTAATTTCCACTCAGATTTTGCAGAAAATACAAAGCGAAGCTTCAACTGTCATAATGTTGAGTAAAACATTCTACACGTGTTGTCAAGCAGATATGATCGGTCAATCCCAATCCCAAATCCCTGTTCTTCATCATTTCAATTTTACCCCAAATGTGTCTAGTTGAAACCTCCTCATTCTTTTGATTCCTGGCTGTTGACCAGTTTGCCAATTTGATCAGCTCCAAGATGGAGAACGCCACAATGAAATAATGTGATGTACCTGCTATTAATTTCCACAAAACTACAACTTCCCAGGGCAGATTCTCCAGGAATCTTTAGCCCACCTCTCTTGAAAAATTGGGTGTTTGAGGAGGGCAGAAAGATGTGTGGTTTAGTAAGATATTATGCTTCAGGACATTGGAACGAGCTAAGGGGAACGTTGAAAGTGAGTACTGATGGAAGGGTTCAACATAACAAGATGGAGGACTAAGGCAGCTCAGGGAGGGAGGTATAGGAAGGACATTGTAGGAGCAGCTTGAGGGCGAAAGGACCATTGTGGAATGGGGGTCAGGTAGTTATATTTTGAGCAGGAAAGGGACAGGAAATCTGGAACTGATAAATTGTTTCTGAACATCTTGAATATCTGTATCATTTGAAGGGCCTTGATTAAATCACTGTTTCAAAAGTAAATGAATTCAAACCAAGTTAATTTAACCTAAGCAGTTAATTTAACCTTTTAAGGGTTGGTATGCTTCTCATCGGTTTGTGCTGTAACCCCTCTCAAACCAATTTATCTTTCCTGGGTCTTGCCATGATTTTAATGCATTAGCATTATTGAATCTTCATGTTTCATGAGTAGAATGCTTGGGGCACACATCCCAACAAACTTGTGTTGGAGACAGGAAGCAAAGTAGGAAGTTTCTATTTCAGCTTATTCTGATTCCAAGTTGACAGTGTTACAAATCAAAAGCCAGAGTGAAACCCAGCTTGATAGACCACAACTTGTATTCTTCTTCCCTTTCCTATGGAGGTCAGATACTGAAAATATTAGATTAGATTCCCTACAGTATGGAAACAGGCCCTTCAGCCCAACAAGTCCACACTGACCCTCCGAAGAGCAACCTACCCAGACCCCACATTTACCCCTGACACTATGACCAATTCATCTGGCCTGCACATCTTTGGATTGTGGGAGGAAACCAGAGCACCCGGAGAAAACCCAGACAGACACGGGGAGAATGCGCAAACTCCACACAGTCACCCAAGGTGGGAATTGAACCTGGGTCCCTGGCGCTATGAGGCAGCAGTGCTAACCACTGAGCCACCATGCTGCCCAAAATATTGTCAAGAGATGGTCAGTGTACTTTTAACAAAAGCAAATAAACGTTTACTACACAAAAGGTAAAAAAAAACCACATCGTATATTAAACTATATAAAAATCATTGGAATGATTTCATTACAAAAATCAGAAAGAAAGATTCATCTCTTTTACCCCAGCAATAACTTGATAAACATGCATACCTCATTGAGTGTTTCATTTTTGTCTCCATGATAAAGTCTCTCACTCGGCTGCCACAGCTAGAGTTGGTTTCCTTTTGGCAAATTTCTGCTGCTCATTCATTCAATGCTATTTTCTTCAGTTCATGTCCCCCTCTGTGACAAAATAAATATCTAACTCAAATTACCAATTTATTTTTCATATGAAGCACCAAGAAGTTCATTTCAACTTTCTATTGTTCAGTCATTTCTATTGAAGCCTATAAGAAGCTGGGAGAATCCAGCCATTGTTATTTCACTAGCATTCTCAATCTGACTACCCTCACCAGGAGGGAGGCAAACATGACAGCTGTCAGTTGTGTTAGACAGAATCAGAGAAAGCCCAGAATGTGGAAGCAGGCCATTCAGCCCATCACGTCAACAGCGACCCTCTGAAGAACATCCCACCCAAACCCACACCCAATACCCTATCCCCTTAACCCCACATTTATTATGACTAATACACCTAACCTACACATCCTTGAACAGTATAGGAATTTAGCATGGCCAATCCACCTACCTACACATCTTTGGTTTGTGGAAGGAAACCAGGGCATCCGGAGGAAATCCATGCAGACACTGGGAAAATGCGCAAATTCCACAAAGGCAGTCACCCGAGGGTGCAATCAAACCTGGGTCTCTGGCGCTGTGAGCAACAGGGCTAACCACCAAGCCACTGTGAAAGCTTGCAGATCACACCAGCAGATTTCCGGAGGAAGCAGGACGTAAAGATATCCAGATGATGACTTTGACAACCTCTGGCCACCAGATAAAGGCTGCAGAGGTCAGCAATGACTAACAGAATTTTTCCCAGCCTCCTCAGGAGGCTTAGTGCCATGGACAGAAAGCTGAGCCATCTTCTTGTGAAATCTTCTAGAGGAGAAAGTGAGGTCTGCAGATGCTGGAGATCAGAGCTGAAAATGTGTTGCTGGAAAAGCGCAGCAGGTCAGGCAGCATCCAGGGAACAGGAGAATCGACGTTTCGGGCCTAAGCCCTAGAGGATTCTGCTTCAAGCCATCTAGAATGCTGTCTTTAACTCCTCGGTCCCGTTTAGTGACATGTAGATCAGAAGCAGGCAGCTCCTGCTCCTGTTGTCCCTGACACTGTTGTTACTGCCCCTCTTGTTGTTCATCAGAGGACCAGGATAAAGCTGCTTAAATTGTTGGTCTTCTTCAGTGAAGGGAGACAGCATGACAGTGCAGATCAAAGTGAGAAATGCCCAAAGGAGCAGACATGTTGGCAAAGTGGTGGATGTCACCTAACAATTAGTGAAGGCGAACTCCCAGCACAAATCCTGGTGTACATAATGTATTGTGCACACAAGTAAACATCATAGGCAATGTTTTATATACATAAGTATACATCCTAGGCAAAGAGGCAATTGTCTTGAATCAGTATTTGCGGTTTTTATAAAGCATCGGGTTCACCACCCTGTTCATCTTCACTGTGATCTTGCTTTATTGACCCCAGGGATCTTCCACAGTTTGAGGAACCAGGCACAGGCACTTATAGTCACAATGCAGGATTAACTCTGCAGACAGCTAACCTTTAGCATAGTTTAATTGTTCTCCGGCCTGTCTCAATGGGTTATCTCACACCTTTCCAGAAGAACAGGTCTCTGGTAATTTCTCAGCCTGCTGGCATATTGATTTTCTCCTGCACGCACTGATCTATCCCAAGGTCGATCAGGTTAAAACATTACCTTTGGAGCCCCCTTACCTGAAGTCACCATGAGAAACTTGCTAGTCCACTTGAAGCAATTTTTAGATAGGGCCTGCTGAGATTCTACGATAAGACCAAGAAGGTTCAGTGGAACACATTATTCAGGAGAGAATCCAAAAATGTTTATGTTGGAATTAATGGTGGGACATTGGTAAGTATCTTAGCTGTATCAAATGTTTATCAAAGATGTGTGTTAGACCAAATTCCAAGAATAAATATGGAAAATTGTAAAAGAAATGAATCACAGGCTCACTTTTAGGAGTGCTTTTATTTTCTTGCAGTGACACAGAGAAGGATTTGTTGAAAGTGAGTCTCAATCAGCTTCAATGTCACTTCACGTGGACTCCACAGAAAGAAGCCATCGACTTGGATGATATGAAACAAAGATTAGAAGATTCAATACAACTTGATGTGAAATATCAAGCCAGGTCTTACAACCATCTCGCCTTTATAAACTGTCTGCAAGGAAACTGTGAAGAGGCAATTCAGAATTTAAAGGAAGCTGAAAGGATTCTGAGGGAGAGACATGGAGATGAATTTGAGAAAAGGATCTTGGTCACCTATGGAAACTATGTCTGGGTTTATTATCACATGGACCGACTGGAGGAGGCTCAGTCCTACCTCGACAAGCTGGAGACAGTCTGTAAACTATTTCCTGAAGCCTCTCGGTTTACAGCAATGATACCTGAGGTTTACGGGGAGAAGGGCTGGACACTGTTGACTACAGCCGCTCAATATTATGGAGAGGCAAAGGAATGTTTTACAAAGGCCCTGGAGGAAGATCCTGACAACATTGAGTGGAATGTTGGCTATGCCACTGCACTGTCCCGTCTAGAAGGATTTTCAGGTACCCAAGTGAGTCACAAATCTACTGAATCAATGAAACAGTTTAGACGTGTGCTGGAGCTAGATCCTGATCATGCTGAAGCCATGGTGCAGTTAGCTTTAAAACTGCAAGAGTTCAATCAAAAGGAGGAAGCATCCACATTAGTTGAGCGAGCGTTGCAGAAGTCCCCTGATCTCCCATATGTGCTTCGATATGCAGCAAAGTTTTTGAGAAGAGAAGGAGATGTGGAAAAATCGTTGAAGCTGTTGAACAGAGGGCTTGAAATTACCCCGAACTCTGCCTTCCTGTACCATCAAATAGGTTTGTGTTACAAAAACAAATTGCTTCAACTGAACAAATATCCAGGCTGCAGAAACCCTCACAGACAACAGAAAGCTGAATTAATCACAAAATGCAAGTACTATTTTGAAAAGGCTTTTGAGCTCCGCCCACTAACATTTATTAATGCACAGCTAGATTTCGCTGTGATTTGTTCATTAAATAAGGAGTATCATGAAGCTGAGGTGACCTACAACAATCTACTGAAATTGGAAAATATTCATCCAGAAAATAAGCAGGCGATACGTCTTCAGGCTGGGTTATTTGAACTGTATTCCAAAAGATCAGAATCAAATGCCATCATCCATTTTCTGGAAGGACTCAAAATCAAATATAACTCAAATGAACAGAAAAGATGTCGGAGCCAGCTAGAGAGGATAGTAGAAAGACAACTTCTCAGGAATCCAAGAGACAGCAAAGCCCTTGGTCTGCAGGGGTTGCTTTTTCAGTTGAATGGGAAGAAATGCAAGGCTATTGAATACTTTGAGAAAGCCTTGGAGGTTGATTCTGACAATGAAGAATATCAAAGTGCTCTTTGTGAATTAAAATAATTCATTATTCATTACAAAGATGGGCTGAGTAGCCCAAAGCTTGAATATTGACAAGAAGAGAGACATGTTGCCACAGCTTTTGTCTTGCACTCGCCTGTACAAATGCAAGTAAAGTGCAGTTTTAAAGAGAACAATAATTTGTCACAGATAAGGGGTATGTTCAAGCCCTGAGCCTTGTATAAATTACCTGGGAGCTCAGCGAGCGTACAGTTTCCCTTTGTTTGTTCCATAGCAATGCCTCAGTTAATCTGACTGGCAAACCGATAAGCACCTTTTTTCCTTTAGTGTAGCTCAGGTTAAGTTGTTTACATCGTTAAAAATTTAGAATTCAATTATTGCTTAAATGAGTGTAAAATGAGAAGCTGTGAAGGTTCTGTTGTTTCAGTAAAATACCATGAAATGAAATTCTGCTTTACCTGAATCAGTGGTTCTCAACTGTTCTGGTTCTGAGAGCCTCTTCCATATTATAATATTGCTACGGATCTTCTGTGGAATGAAAGCATCACCTTTTCTACATAAAGTGTAGTTATGCACTTAAGCATATGATTTTAATATTAATGGATTACGACAGAGACATATCACTTCTGTGCATTTTGTGAAGATTGTTGTAGAAAATTCTCCTGAATAGCTTCCCCATCAGGGACGGCATCTTTCCAGATGTCCAGTGAGGTTTCCCATTATCCAAGGGAACCATAAATGTATCACTCAACAAATCCAGGGAAAGCCTATGGAACAAAGCAAAGAGACCTGCAGGGCTTTCATTGAACTTTTAAAGGCCTTTGACACTATCAACCAGGAAGCATTTTGGGAATTCCTCCAGAAGCCTAGATACCCAGGAAGATTCCTTACTATTCTACAACTCCAGCAACATGGCATGATGGCAACTGGCTTTTCACTACTCCTCCTCCTGTTTCTATGAGCAGCAAATCCTGTCAGGTCCAAAGGATCATCTCAGTGAACCCTGTGGATAGGAACTGCCTTCCCAGTTTTTCCCTCCACCCATAATACCCAGACTTTTTCCTCCTGACTCTATGTGTGTGAAGGGACATTTACAAGGGGCTTAGAGTTTTAACCAGTAAAGTTATATGTTAATAGTTTATAATTGTTTCTCAGTAGTTAGAATCTATTGATATGTAATAAGCAGCAATCCTAGCTATGTACAGAAACCTGATCCGTGCTTTCTGTCAATCTCAGTCTGAAACACATTGCTGAATTAGAAGTAAGTTTTAAAAATCTTTAACTTTTGTGATGACTCCTGAGACAGCAGGAATACCCAGCGAAATGTAAGAAAACACTCAGCAGCTGGTTACTTCCAGGGTTAGTTTTTGCTCCTGTGCTGGTGGTTCTCCATCTAACTCTGCCCTGGCCTCTTTCTTAGTGCCACCTTTGAGGGCACATTTTTAGGGTTGATGCAAGTGACTACCTTACTGAAGTCTCGCAGAAGGATGCCATGGCTAATAAAGTGTTGAGTATTTTCAAGGAAGAAGGGTTCAGCCAATCTTGTTTCTCTTGATTATCAGGAGCAGTCTGAGTAGGGTGGCACCGGCCAGAGCTTGAGTGCTCTTGATGATGCCAAACCCCTCTCACCAATCTTTAACCTGCTGTGCCAAAACACAGTTGTTCCACATTAGTTCTTGTTGTGCTTCATTAAGTCAGCAAGTTTGGGCCGAGTACAATCCTGATATGCATTCATGCTTTGCACCTCACACATTTTACTTGTTGTCAGGCCAGTAGGTGAAAGAAGGTAGATCGACATTTTGGGCAAAAGCCCTTCATCGGGAATAGAGGTAGGGAGCCTCCGGGGTGGAGAGATAAATGAGAGGGGGATGGGGCTGGGGTGAAGGTGGCCAAGAGTACAATAGGTGGATGGGGGTGGGGGTGAAGGTGATAGGTCGGAGAGGAGGGTGGAGCGGATAGGTGAGATGGAAGATTGGCAGGTAGGACAGGTCATGAGGATGGT
>NC_057731.1:13170983-13182383 GCF_004010195.1 Chiloscyllium plagiosum
CTCCACCCCGGAGCCTCCCTGCCTCTATTCCTGATGAAGGGCTTTTGCCCAAAACGTCGATTTTCCTGCTCCTCGGATGCTGCCTGACCTGTTGTGCTTTTCCAGCACCACTCTGATCTAGACTCTGATCTCCAGCATCTGCAATCCTTATTTTTGCCTAGTAGGTGAAAGAAGCCTGTTGCCAGCCAAGAAAAATCCTTATCTCATGCTCACAGCTGGATGTGCCGTTCATGTGCCAGCAGCGACTGCTTTGTAAATAAGTCCGCATCTTGTTCAATGCATTCAGTGCCAAATGTTTCCACTATCTAGCAGTTTTGTAAAGCTTACAGTTCCTGTGGAGATCCTGCCTTCTCAATCTCACCCCTCTCCTGAGGCGTAGTGACGCTCAGGTGAAACCAGTTGTCTCTCCCTAATCAGAGAGCTTTCTTTATTCCAAAAGTTTACTTTATTCATAAAAATGTCAATATTTACATAGTTGCTGAAGCAGTTCAGTTCTGTATGGTAGCATGTGAAGAAGCAAACATTCGAGTTTAACTTCATCCAGCAAGCAAACCCAAGGCATAAATAAAAAGACCCCCATTTAACTTTGGCAGAAAGACTTCAGACAGTGGTCTTTTCTCCACTGCACCTTGGCAGCAGCTATCCCAAGCTTCAGTCATCCCTCTGCATGTAGTCCTGGACCTTGGAAGGTGCCAGACTGTAACACTCAGTCAGGGTCAACTCCTTGTTCTGGAAGACCAGCAAGTTTCAGGCAGACCAAAGGGCGCAGTTCACTGAGTTGACGGTGCTCTGAGCACCATTGATGTTTGTCTTGCTGTATGTCCCAGAGAACAGAGTCCCACATCATGGAGCTGCTCAGTACAAACCTCGACATTGCATCTCTTTGCAGATGTCCTTTGCAAAGGCACATTCCAGCAGGAGAAAGGGCAGCGTGCAGTGGTGCGGAGAGTCTGGGAGGAAAAGAAGAATCTCCCTTCTCATCAACAGCCAAGCAATGTCTTGGTGCTTGTTGGAAAACAGCCCACTGGTCTTACAGGACTATCGTGACTTTACTTACTTATATAATATTTACCATTTTTAGGTCATGAAGTGCCAGGCCCTTATTTATTTTCACATTATATAGAGTCAGTGTTCTCTTGAGATTTGGAAGTGATCTGTCTGAAGAATATTTCTGTGTCTTCTCTATGTGAACACAATAATGAAGGTACTACCTGCCTAGTTTGTGGAAATGCAACAAAACCTCTTTAGCTGTCTTCACCAAATCTGTTGAATTCCTTAGTCAATTAGTTTCATAAAATAATTATTAATTCTCACCAGGGTTTACAACTGGTCTGCATTCCCTGCTATGTTGCCCAATCTGACACTATTTGGATAACTGCCATTAGAAGCATGTCGCAATCAAGTGAGAGAAAGCTGCCTGGGCAGCAGAATGCCAGCTAGTGTTTACACACACACTCCACTGAGTTTGTTACACTTCTATCAGACACCTTTCTTTGGAAACATTTCAAACTCTGGGATTGGTGCTGCTGAGGATTTTATTACCAGTATCCATTCCAAACGTTGACAATCAACCATTGTGGGATTTCCTCATTTTAGTCACAAGGTCAGTCGCGTCTAGCACCCATTTAGAATGGAAGTCTAATTTAGGATGGAGGTTATGAAGGATTTTAGGGAACATTGAGGGCAGGGTCATTAAGTCGGGGTGTGTTTTAGGCTGGAGCCCTGCTTTAAGTTTCAGAGTGTCTATATGGGGTGTACATTTGGAATGGGACATTTGGGTGAGGGAAAACTTTGGAGTGCTTCGGGGAGTTTAGGGATGGCAAGATTTTGAGATGGAATTAAAATTTGGGACAGGGTTTAGGGGCCGCATTACATTAATGTTTGTGGTGGGGAGTGTTAGCAATAGCAGACAGCCTTTAAGTTGGACTAGGATAAATTTCAGTTTGAGGAAAAGCGTTAGCGTGAGGGGTGTTTCCAGTTAGGATTGTGGCAGGTTGAAACAATTTTGTGGGCCTTAGGAGTTTTTTAGATTTTAGATTACTACAGTGTGGAAACAGGCCCTTCGGTCCAACAAATCCACACCGACGCGCAACACACCCAGACGCATTCCCCTATATTTACCCCTTCACCTAACACTACGGGCAATTTAGCATGGCCAATTCACCTAACCTGCACATTTTTTTTTGGATTGTGGGAGGAAACCGGAGCACCCGGAGGAAACCCACACAGATACGGGGAGAATGTGCAAACTCCACACAGAGAGTCACCTGAGGTGGGAATTGAACCCTGGTCTCTGGCACTGTGAGGCAGCAGTGCTAACCACTGTGCCACCCGAAGTTGGTCAGGATCTTTAGACAGATTGGCATTAAAGGTGCAGGTATTGAGGAAGAGGATTTATGAAGGTTTGGAGCTTCAGAAAGGGTATTTAGGATGGAGTGTGTGTTGAGGTAGTGTCTGGTTTTTAGCATATGGGTTCTGCTGTCAGACAGTGAAAACCTGGGTAAATCAGCATACATTTTGTGGTAGAGTTCAGATTTAGGATTTATGTTTCAGGTGGTATGAATAAGGTAAATTGGCTATTCTGTGCTATTGTCCAGGTGGTTGGCATAGTTCCCCTTTGGGATTAAGAATCCTGTCAGGATGGCATTTTCAAGGGTATTCTCAATTTTAGTTTGCCTGAATAAAAACTGTCCTGTCTTATTCTTGATTTCAATTTGTTGGCAACTCTGTTGTTAATTTTCCAAATCTCCATCCCCTCTTCCTTTCCTTTGTGTTGATGCCCAGTTCAGATTCATTTTCAGCTTAATGCGCAGGCTGTCCTTTGATTGCTTTGTCCTGGTTTCCTGCTCTTCTATCCAGTCACTAAAGTGTTTCCTGTTGACAGCAGATGGCACAGACTACATTGTGTTATTCACGTATTAAGCTTGCCATTTTCTCTGTGTTCATTTTGAAGCGTTTGCATGTTCCACTGCTTGTCACAATAATTTAGGGTGGATTGTGCTGTCGCTCTGCTCATGACTCATATGTTTGCCTGCTTTAAAGCCTGCTGTCCTGTTACATTCGCTCAGTGAATTGCCTTCTGCAGCACAATGGCTCAGTGGTTAGCACTGCCGCCTCACAGCGCCAGGGACCCAGGTTCGATTCCAGCCTTGGATGACTGTCTGTGTGAAGTTTGCACATTCACCCCACAACCTGCATCTGTGTGGTTTCCTCCGGGTACTCCAATTTGCTCCCACAGTCCAACGATGTGCAGGTTAGGTGGATTGGTCATGCTAAATTTGGCTGTAGTGTCTAGAGATGTCTAAGCTGAGTGTAGTAGCCTGTATTCCTGATAAAGGGCTTTTGCCCGAAATGTCAATTTTACTGCTCCTCGGATGCTGCCTGAACTGCTGTGCTGTTCCAGCACCACTCAAATCTAGACTGTAGAAGCCAAGGGAAATCCAGAGTTCTGGGGATAGGATGGGGTGTTGGTTCTGGTTCGAAGGCTTGGTATGGTCATGAGAGGCCAAATGACTTTTTTCTGTACTGTAGGGATTCTGAAACCTTTTAAATGCATCTCTAACTTTTTTTTGAGGTGGTGGGTCATTTAAACAGCATGTTTGAATTAACAGTGGCCTTCATGTTGACTTTGCAATGGAAAGTTGGCTCTCTTGAAATTTGACTCAATGGGCTGGAGTTCATGTTCTCTCGCTATGGGTGATTTTTGTTGGGGGCAGGGTGGTAAGCATGTAAAGTAGGAAGGGGGGGCAACACCACCACCTTCTTGCAGACCCCGAGTAGTACCCCCATGACACTATAAGTGGCTGGGCAGCAAATTGTGCAGAATGCCTGCTATTTGTAAGTAAATAAGCAAGGATTAGTCCACCTTGTCCCCAAGCTTACTGACTCCAATAAGGCACTGCCCACACCACAATAATGGTTGGCATGAGAAGGCAGGCAGTCTGTTACTTATCACAGACTGTTTAAGCAGTAGGGAGGGAAAGGAGTCACACCATTCAGGGTGGTGCTCTGTGTGCATCCTCGAACATGTCACCACCCTCTTAGTTCCAACTGCTTGCTCTCAAAAGTGTGTCACCTTTTCCACCTCAGCGGGCTATCCAATCCCTCATTACTCTCACTGCCCAGGATTTCTCTGATTCTGGTGCTCATGTTCTCTCCTGCCTGAGGCTTGCCTGCAGAATTCCAGTCGTGCCCAGTGCTGACCTCAGGCCCTGCTGGCGCTGCCAGAGCTGCCTGTCAATGGGACTTGCCAGCAGCCATTGAGAGGATAGGACCTCTTCCTGCCGAGGGGCTGAAGCCCCAGGCTCTCTGTTTAGCTCGGCCACAGCATGTTCTGGCTACAAAATGGCTTCTTTGGTCCGCATTAGATGCCCAGCAACAGAGCACTCAACGTCCCTGAACCACCTCCTCCCCTGCACCCCCACCGCCCGAAGCACTCAGCCCAATGTTTTTGAGAAAGCCTCCTGTGAATCCTCTCTGGCTTCCTGCAGCTTGGAGTGTCATTGCTGCCTGGTTGAAAACCTCCAACTTTGTACATATAAAGTGTGGACTCATTGGCTGCAACTTCAGCAGCCTGACGCAAGTGTGTTTAGTGCGGTGGTGTTTTGTGTGCCCGACCTCTCCGCCCCCACCCCAGTCTGACCTATCACCCTCACCTTGACCTCTTTCCACCTATCACATTTCCGACGCCCCTCCCCCAAGTCCCTCCTCCCTACCTTTTATCTTAGCCTGCTGGACAAACCTTCCTCATTCCTGAAGAAGGGCTTATGCCCGAAACGTCGATTCTCCTGTTCCCTGGATGCTGCCTGACCTGCTGCGCTTTTCCAGCAACACATTTTCAGCTCTGATCTCCAGCATCTGCAGACCTCACTTTCTCCTCAAAGATATAGAATGTGGCAAAACAGATGTTGGCATCTTGAAAAATGTCTATATTGCAGAGTCATGTTACAGAAGAGGTGGTGCTGGATGTCTTAAAGTGCAAAAGATGGATAAATCCCCAGAACTTGGTCAAATGCACCCTAGAACTCTGTAGGAAGCTAGGGAAGTGTTAGTTGGGCCTCTTGTTGAAATATTTGTATCATCAATACTCACAGATGATGTGCTGAAAGACTGGAGGCTGGCTAATGTGCTGCTACTATTTAAGAAAGGTGGTAAGAAAAAGCCATGGAACTATAAGACCAGTGAGCCTGGCATCGGTGGTGGCTAAGTCGTTGGAGGGAATCCTGAGGGACAGGATGTACATGTATTTGGAGAGGCAAGGACTGATTAGGGATAGTCAACATGGCTTTGTGCGGGAAATCATGTCTCACAAACTTGATTGAGTTTTTTGAAGAAGTAACAAAGAAGATTAATGAAGGCAGAGTGGTAGATGTGATCTATATGGACTTCAGTAAGGCGTTCAACAAGGTTCCTCATGGTAGACTGGTTAGCAAGGTCAGATCTCATGGAATACAGGGAGAACAGGTAATTTGGAAACAGAACTGCCTCAAAGGTATAAGACAGAGGGTGGTGGTGGAGGGTTGTTTTTCAGACTGGAGGCCTGTGACCAGTGGAGTGCCACAAGGATCGGTGCTGGGTCCACTACTTTTTGTCATTTATACAAATGATTTGGATGTGAACAAGGGAAGTATAGTTAGTAAGTTTGCAGATGACACCAAAATTGGAGGTGTAATGGACAGCGAAGAAGGTTACTTAAGGATCTTGATCAGATGGGCCAATGGGCTGAGAAGTGGCAGTTGGAGTTTAATTCCGATAAATGTGAGGTGCTGCACTTTGGAAAAGCAAATCTTAGCAGGACTTATACACTTAATGGTAAGGTCCTGGGGAGTGTTGCTGAACAAAAAGACCTTGGAGTACAGGTTCAACGTTCCTTGAAAGTGGAGAAGCAGGTTGATAAGATAGCGAAGAAGGAATTTGGTATGTTTTCCTTTATTGGTCAGAGCATTGAGTACAGGAGTTGGGAGGTCATGTTGCGACTATACAGGGACTTGGGTTAGGCCACTGTTGGAATATTGTGTGAAATTCTGGTCTCCCTCCTTTCAGAAGGATGTTAAGAAATTTGAAAGGGTTCAGAAAAGATTTACGAGGATGTTACCACGGTTACGGGATTTGAGTTAATGGGAGAGGCTAAGTAGAGAGGGGTTGTTTTTCCTGGAGTGTTGGAGGCTGAGAGGAGACCTTACAGAGGTTTATAAAATCATGAGGGTCATGGATAGGATTATTAGACAAGGGCTTTTCCCTGGGTTGGGGGAATGCAGAACTAGAGGGCATAGTTTTAGGTTAGAGGGAAAAAATGTAAAAAGGACCTAAGGAGCAACTTTTTCACACAGACGCTGGTGCTTGTACGAATAAGCTGTCAATGTGAGTGATTAGATTTCCTACAGTAAGGAAACAGGCCATTTGGCTCTACAAGTCCCCACCGATCCTCCGAAGGGCAACCACCCAGGCCCATTCCCCAACCCTATATTTACCCTGACTTATGCACCTAGCACTATGGGCAACTTAGCATAGTCAATTCACTTGCCCTGCAGGTCTTCGGAATGTGGGAGGAAACCGGAGCACCTGGACAGGAAGAGAATGTGCAAGCTCCACACAGACAGTCACCCAAGGCAGGAATTGAACCCAGGTCCCTGGCGTTGTGAGGCAGCAGTGCTAACTATTGAGCCACCATGCCATCCATGCTGTGAGCCTGCAGTGGTGGAGGCTGGTACAATTATAACAATTAAAAGGTATCTGAATGGGTACATGAATAAAAAGGGTTTACAGGGATATGGGCCAATGCTGTCAAATGGGACTAGATTAGGTTAGGATATGACTCTATGACTCTATGATATCCAGTCGGCATGTAAGAGTTGGACAAAAGCATTTGTTTCCGTGGCTTACATCTCTATGACTCTATGACAAATGCATCAGACCTTGGTCAGCACAAGGAATCTTCAGAGGGAGCAAGGCAGAGAATGTGCATGAAAGATACAAGCCTTTTTAACAGCATGAGTGGCCATATTCTGCTAAATGTGCCAAATGATTGGATAATGTTTAAGTTTGTAAGTGGGTCAGGCGAGTGTGGTAAATGGTTAAGGGGAGGGGAGGATACCAATTGGGTAATTGTCAGACTAGGAAAGTGGCAGCTAGGCAGGGTTGAAAGGGAGGCATCATCTATGGAGCGGGGTCAGGTGACAGGGTGGTAAGGCAGCAAGGTCACTAAATGGCGGCTGGGTAGGTGTTCAAGCTGAGTAGATTGACAGTATAAATAAAATAGCAGATGGGTACGACGGTGAGATCCGTTTGGGGGATGTCGGAAGGTCTTAGCCAGAGGACGTCTGGAGCTCTGGAAAACATTTTGTGGTTCAGTTGTGTGATTCTCCAGGAGTTAGTACAGGTTAGGTTGCAAGTCTCCAGATCATTAACTGTAATTCAGAGTAAGGGACTTTGTCAGAGCGTTCCAGATGATGGGTAATTATCTATCTGAAGTTTTAGCTTACCAGGCAATACCCACTAGTCAGTGTGTCAGGCCTTTCCAACAGATTGAATGATTATTATCGAGGTAAGTTTATTTGACAAATCAGAGCCCAGAAGATCTAGCCAATGTTAATGTACCAGCAGCTAGCGTTGCCAAAAGCAATTAAATGTATTCCTGCAGGGTTCATCATGTGACTTTACCCAGCCCTGCTCCCCGGGTGACTCATTCTCACAATGAATGCATCCTGTCAACTGGATGACTCATGACTGTCAGCCAAGCAATCTTTTTATTGATTTTTCAGAATCTTTTATATCCAGTTTCAAGGAAATAACAAAATAAAACCTTTTTTTTTCCAAACATGCTAGTGATTTCTCTCCAGGATTGCACCCAACAGCGTCCTAGAGATTTGCCTTCAATTCCTGGAGTCACCCTGTGAGTGCATTCTGTGCCAAACAGACAGACAGACGCTTTAGTTCTGAGTTTCATTTTCCAGTTTCAGTTTCATTTCACATTCAGTAAGTGACTTCAAGTGAGTCATGAAACGAAAAAATACATTTTGTTGAAAACAACACATGAAACACATCTTCCTTCCCACCTACCCATTCCATCCTCCCCTCCTAAGTATTACCACCAAACCTCCCCCCGCCTCCCCCCCGCATTGACCGATTATTTTCCCACCTGCCTTTACCTCAGCCCCAGCCCCATCCTCATCCTCCTATATATATCTCAGCCCCTTTCCACTCACACAGTCCTGACGAAGGGTTTATGACGGAAACGTTGATTCTCCTGCTCGTTGGATATACCCTGAGCTGCTGTGCTTTTCTTGTGCCACACATCTCAGCATAAAACACATTTCTCAATCAACTCACTGGAGCTGAATACAGCAAAGAAAGAAATTCAACATATTTTACATGATGAGGTCAGTAAAGTTCGCTTGAAATTCTTTAGTATTGGAATTTATGTGTAGACTATGGGGCAAGAAGCTTGTTTCTTCATAAATAAAATGTTCAGACTTAAAGTTTTATATTGACTTGTATTTATATAGGACCTGAAATGTAATTTAATTTCATAGAAAATTAATCAACAAAAATTGACACAAAAGAAAATACTTGGAAAGTGACAAGAAAGCTTAGTAAACAAGAGGTTTTTAAGGACAGGCAGTTTTTAATGAAGGAATTTTGGGGCTGTCGGTGCTGAAGCCAGTGCTGGAGTAAAATGGAGGCCAGGCATAAAGCTAGAGTTTGGTGAATGGAGAACTCTCAGAAAAATCTGGTACTGAAGGACATCACAGAGACAGGGAAAGGTGAGATTGTGAATCTCATAGAGTCATAGAGATCTACAGCACGGAAACAAACCCTTCGGTCTAACTCATCTATACCGACCAGATATCCTAGCCTAATCTAGTCCCATTTGCCCATATCCCTCCAAACCCTTCCTATTCATATACCCATCCAGATGCCTTTTAAATAGATGCCTTTTAAATGTTGTAATTGTACCAGCCTCCACCACTTCCTCTGGCAACTCATTTCATACATCTGAGTGAAAAAGTTGCCCCTTAGGTCCCTTTTATATCTTTCCTCTCTCACCCTAAATCTATGCCCTCTAGTTCTGGTCTCCCTCACCTCAGGGAAAATACCTTGTCTATTTATCCTATCCATGCCCCTCATAATTTTATAAACCTCAAGAAGGAATTGTACCAGCCTCCACCACTTCCTCTGGCAACTCATTTCATACCTCTGAGTGAAAAAGTTGCCCCTTAGGTCCCTTTTATATCTTTCCTCTCTCACCCTAAACCTATGCCCTCTAGTTCTGGTCTCCCCCACCTCAGGGAAAATACCATGTCTATTTATCCTATCCATGCCCCTCATAATTTTATAAACCTCAAGAAGGTCACCTCTCAACCTCCAACACTCCAGGAAAAGAGCCCCATCCTTTTTGGCCTCTCCCACTAGCTCAAACCCTACAACCCTGGCAACAGGCTTGTAAATTTTTTCTGAACCCTTTCAGGTTTCACAATATCCTTCCGATAGGAAAGAGACCAGAATTGCGTGCAGAATTCCAAAAGTGGCCAAATTAATGTCCTGTATCGCCGCAACATGACGCCCCAACTGCTATACTCAATCACAGAACGACAGTGTGTAAACAGGCCATTTGGCCCAACAACTCCAAACCGACCCTCTGAAGAGAAACTCACCCAGTCCCATTTCCCTACCCTATTACTCTACATTTACCCCTGACTAATGCACCTAACCTACACATCCCTGAATACTATGGTCAATTTAACATAGCCACTTCATCTAAACTGCACATCTATGGGACTGTGGGAGGAAACCAGAGGAAGCCCATACAGGCACAGAGAGAATGTGCAAACTCCACACAGTCAGTTGCTCGAGGCTGGAATCAAACCCAAGTCCCTCATGCTGCGAGGCATCAGGGCTAACCACTGTACCACCCCATGTTCTGATTATTAAAGGAAAGCATACCAAATGCCTTCTTTACTATCTTATCTACCTGCGATTCCACTTTCAAGGAATTGTGAACCGCACTCCAAGGTTTCTTTGTTCAGCAACACTCCCTAGGACCTTACCATTAAGTGTATAAGTCCTGCACTGATTTGTTTTTCCAAAATGCAGCACCTCCCATTTATCGAAATTAAACTCCTCAGTCCTTTGGCCCATCTGATCAAGATCCCATTGTAATCTTCGCTGTCCACTGCACCTCCAATTTTGGTGTCATTTAATATATGTTTACATCTGTTATCTCTTTAAAACTCAACAGGATACTGAGAGGCCTGGATAGAGTGGACGTGGAGAAGATGTTTCCACAAGAAGCAGAGACTGGGATCTGAGGACATGGCCTCAGAGTGAAGGGACTCCCCTTTAGAACTGAGTCAAGATTAGTGTGGTGCTGGAAAAGCACAGCAAGTCAGGCAGCATCCGAGGAGCAACAAAATCGACATTTCAGGCAAAAGCCCTTCATCAAGAATGAGGCTGAGAGCCTCGGGGGGTGGAGA
The DNA here is from genome assembly GCF_004010195.1 of Chiloscyllium plagiosum. Taxonomy (NCBI): domain Eukaryota; kingdom Metazoa; phylum Chordata; class Chondrichthyes; order Orectolobiformes; family Hemiscylliidae; genus Chiloscyllium; species Chiloscyllium plagiosum. The sequence goes on from NC_057731.1 coordinate 13,181,456, forward strand.
GATAAATGGGAGGGGAGTGGGGCCGGGGAGAAGGTAGCTAAGAGTGCAATAGGTAGATGGAGATGGGGGTGAAGGTGATAGGTCAGAGAGGAGGGTGGAGCGGATAGGTGGGAAGGAAGATTGACAGGTGAGACAGGTCATGAGGACAGTGCTCAGCGGATTGACGGAAGAGAAGGAGATGCATGGAGTAAATCCAACAGGCCTACTGGATACTTGAACCAGTGCTCCTCTTCAGATGTTTGGAGTTGGAGATGGTTCAGATGTGCATTTGGTGAAGATTAAGAAGTCAGCAGATAGCAGATCAGTCAGTAGAAAGGAGACAAGTGTAAGAACTGATAAGGTTATAAATTAAATTATTTCATTTTGCTCAAAGATTTGCTTAGATGATCTTTGATCTTAGATGACCAGAGGTTTCACAGTCACTGCGTCCAAAAAACAGGAGCAATGTTTAAATAAAGAAACTGGTTGGAAGGCAGGGAAAATGTAAGTTACTATCAGATGAATTTTACTGTCTTGCAGTGCCACACAGAAGGATGCGTTGAAAGTGAAGCTCAATCAGCTTCAATGTCACTTCACGTGGACTCCACAGAAAGAAAACATCGACTTGGATGATATGAAACAAAGATTAGAAGATACAATACAGACAAGTGTGAAGTATCAAGCCAGGTGCTACAATCAATTGGCTTTTATAAACTGTCTGCAAGGAAACTGTGAAGAGGCAATTCAGAATTTAAAGGAAGCTGAAAGGATTCTGAGGGAGAGACATGAAGATGAATTTGAGAAAAGGATCTTGGTCACCTATGGAAACTATGTCTGGGTTTATTATCACATGGACCGACTGGAGGAGGCACAGTCCTACCTCGACAAGCTGGAGACTGTCTGTAAACTATTTCCTGAAGCCTCTCGGTTTACAGCAATGATACCTGAG
>NC_057731.1:13182981-13214851 GCF_004010195.1 Chiloscyllium plagiosum
TTAGACGTGTGCTGGAGCTAGATCCTGATCATGCTGAAGCCATGGTGTTGTTAGCTTTAAAACTACAAGAGTTAAGTCAAGAGGGGGAAGCATCCACATTAGTTGAACGAGCATTGCAGAAGTCTCCTGATCTCCCACACGTGCTTCGATATGCAGCAAAGTTTTACAGAATCAAAGGAGATGTTGAAAAAGCTTTGAAAGTGTTGAAGACAGCAATGGAAATTACCCCCAACTCTACCTTTTTACACCATCAAATCGGTTTGTGTTACAGAAAGAAACTAATGCCATTGCTCAAACATCCACTCAGCAAAAACCCTAAAGATCCTGCTTTTCAACAGAAAGTTGAACTGATCAAACTTTGCAAGTCTCATTTTAAAAATGCTTTCAAGCCTCGACCATTAACCTTTATTAGGGCACAACTGGATTTTGCAGGAATATGTTCACTAAATGAAGAGTTTCCTGAAGCAGAAAAGATCTACAACAATCTCCTGAAACTGAAAGATATCCGTCCAGAGAATAGGCAAGCAATATGTTTACAAGCTGGATTATTTCAACTGTTCCAGAAAAGAGCAGAATCAAAAGCCATCGCCCATTTTCTGGAAGGAATGAAAGTCAATTACAATTCCATAGAAAGAAAAAAATGCCGTGAAAATTTGGAGAGGACCGCAACACGACGGCTTCACAGGAATCCACGAGATAGCGAGGCCCTTGGTGCTCTTGGCTTCCTGCATCAACTGGATGGGAAGAAGCGCAAAGCTGTCGAATACTTTGAAAAGGCCTTGCAATTTGATCAAGGCAATGAAGAATATCTCAGTGCCCTTTGTGAATTACGTCTTTCTATCTAGCTCAGTAATGAACTTGCCAGCTAAAGTTCAGCTGAAAGATGAATTAATACTCTCTAATCTATAATCAGCTTTTACCCCTGGTATCCACTTCACTTATATTTTGCTTAGATATTTTTCAATTGAGCATATTATTCATGTGTATAATTTTCAGATGGCTAGTTGTATTTTAGTTATTCTAAACGCCTGCTTTATTCAGGAATGTTGTCCTCACTGGTGAACTAACTAACCAATACCCAAGAGTTATTGCTCTGTGTGGAAAGAAACAAAAACATTTGAGTTTTTTGGGATTCATATTAACTGATTCAAACTGTTTTAAATCCAATTATAAACAGTACATGTGACTGATTTTAACTCCAGTTTGGTTTTAAGTGTGTGGTGAAGGAGTTTCAAAACTGAACCTTCGCTGCTAATTAGAAATCAAAAGAATTGCAGATGCTGTCAATCAGAAACAAAAACAGAATTTGCTGGAAAAGCTCAGTAGGTCTGGCAGCATTTGTGTAGAGAAATCAGAGTTAACGTTTTGGGTCGAGAGACCATTCCTCAGACCTACTGAGCTTGGGCTACCTGGCTTCTATAGATCAACAGCTACTCAATACATTGAGATGGAAAGACCTCAGACCGGAGCCTTTTTCCCACAAATTGGGATGTTTCTAATTCCTGGTTATATTGTTTCCATGTTTGAATTTCAATGGAGGCATCTAAGAGTTGTTAGATGTCACTGAGGTAATACCTTGGAAACATAAGTTAGCAGGTCTGGCAGCATCTGTGGAGAGAAATCAGAGTTAAAGTTTCAGGTCAGGTGACCCTTCCTCAGACATGCTGAGCTTTTCCAGCAAGTTCTGTTTTTGCCTCTGTGCTAATATCTGTCTCAGCGTATTTTAAATTCCCAACTGCATTCATGTGCTGGCTGTCAGTATTCAGGTGAGTGTTTCGAAAGAGATTCTGGGAACATCGCATTGGGATGAAAAAAAGAATGTGGTGGAAAAGGACATTGTAGGGAAGCTCCAAGTTATCATTTTAGGCCCTGGTGGGGGATTCACGCCCCCCAAAAAGTAAACCTTCCCCTTTGTTTCTCTTCTGACCTGTTTCAGTCAGGGCCAAAAGATGCAGCACTGCCCCCCTGCTCCGGACTGAGTTACCATCACAATCAGGGCTCGTGAATATCACCGAACTCCAGGCTCTGGTTGTTATTGAGGATCCCACACAGCTTCACCCCATTTACACCAAGTGGCTCCGTCTAATTTTCCCCTCATTGAGTTCTAGTGTCATCTGGGTCACAGCAAGTTAAACTGATATCCAAATGTAGATGAAAATATGTGCTTTATCATGATGCTGAACACTTTATTATAGGAGCAGTACACTTTAGGTGAAAGCACCATTGGTCTCAGTGATAGTCTGAGCATGTGACTGCTCCTCTTTCGATGGTGATGATGGTGTGTTAACAATATCCAATCCAGCCTCTAGAGACTGGAATAAAACCCCTCTTCACTTGCTGCCTTTTCACAGAAAGGCTCCCCTTGGGTGAAAGGGTTCCCAAATGTGACAGTTGGGAGAGGGCCAATAATCACTGCAGACCCTTCAAATAAACCAACAGCTCAATTCTGTGTCCCTGAGGACTTACTGAGGGGTGATGGGACATCCCCTACAGAGCGTTCACTCAGATCTCAGCCCCTGTCACTGGGAGTCTCCCTGTCCTGGAAGTTGTCAGCTTCACCAAGCCTTCAGCAAACCATCTACGGCCCTGATTGGCCAACACAGAGCAGCTGGGACAATCCCCGAGGAAAGGCCATTTACTGCAGACTCTCGCAGTCTGGGTGAAGGGAAACGCAGGAATGGTGGTGGGGGTGGGAAGGATAGAAGATAGAAAAATGGGTTCAAAAGAATATAATACTACTGGTGCAGAAACTAATCTCAGATTTTAATACCAATGGTATAACCAGAAATTAAATGTTAAAATACTCAATAAAATGAAATTGTGGCTAAAATTATCTTTCTGAATGAGGACAGTTTGCACAGTATGCAATACGGTACACGTAAAATTATAAGATCATTTCTGACATTCTGCAACATTTATCTTCACTTGTTATGAGTTAATGATCAATATTTTGTGCACTTTTATCTTGGTCTACATGGTATTTTAATCATAAACTAAAAAGATTATTTTAGGAACACTGTAAATAAAGCTCTAACTGGTTGTGGGGAAGGTTCAATTGAAGTGAAATTTTAAAAATTATAAAGAAATAGGAGAACAGAGGTTCAGGGCAGTGAAGAGATGAATGATAATTAGTGTGACAAGAAGTGGTCGAAAATATCTGCAGATGTGTGTGGAAGAAATTAGAACCAGATTAATAAATGATGATTAAAATGTCTAAGTTTAATTATTATTATCTGTATGCACATTACAGCTTCAACAAGATGGGTGAATTGACAGCTCAAATATAAATAAGTAAGTATGACTTGATAGTGTTATGGATCAAACCAAACCCCCTCAAGATATATGAAGAAGAGAACCTAGACCCCTAACTTCTTTTTATTTTAAAGGCAATTGTGAGGTGTCAGGTTTCAGATGCAATTTGATTGGTCAAACTACCAGACTTGAAGCAAAATACACTTTATTCTTACAGTATTGGTACGAATCAGACCAAACCCCCTCAAATATATATTCAGAAGATAGTCTAGATTCTGACATTTTCTAATTTTAAAGGTGTTGCATTCCAGGTGGAATTCAATTGGTCAAACTACCAGATTTAAAGTGAAACACACTTTATTCATCTACTAAAACTAAAATACAACAACAGATAGAAGGAATTGGAATAACGTAACTCGATTGGAAACTTTAACAGACCAATAGATACAGCTACTATTATTAAAGAACTGTTTCAAAATAGTAACATCCCATAAACAAATCCTTGGTAAAAGATGAATTCAGAAAACAGATTGTCTCACAGGCAACTTCCGTAACAAACAGAGAATCCACAATTTTTGGCTATAACTATGAGAATAGCTTCCACTTCTTAAAGACCCCAATAGCAACTCCTGAAAGCTCAACCTAAAATCCTTGGTTTTGTGGGAACCTGACCACACCCATTCGGGCTGCTTCTATTGTTCCAACTTTAAAACAAAACACCCAAGGCCTCACAAGCTGTTTGTTTTCTTATAGACTGCTTAGAACCTCTCATTCAATCTCTTTTTAACAAACACAAAAATCAAAATAACCTCCTAAAGCCAATATATTATTTTACTATAGTTAAAATACAAACAAAGAAAAAAGAATTGGAATAACTGTTTGGGCTGCCCGTAGGTGATACAAAATGGCTGGTGGTTGCCCATGGCTACAGCAGTTAGAGCATGTGGGAAAATCCTTGCTTAATATAACCTCCGCAAGCAGAACAATAGCAGGTCTTTATAATCAAGATTGCTTAAATGAGTTAGAATGAGCAGCAGCAATTGCTTACATGGATAAGAACATTTCAGATTTATTAGTTGTTTCTCTTGGATTATTTAATCAACATGTTACAACATAAAGAGTAAGTTTTAGTTAAGATTCTTCAGATAATCATAGATATAGATTCCAAAATAGGCATAGATCAACTTATGTATACAAATAAAATCACTAAAAATGTTAGAGGAAAAGAATCAAACCAGATTCAGAAAGCAAAAATGCCCTCACCCCCTCATCATTACAGGGAGGAATGGCAGAAACATTGGACTATGAACGCACTGAGGCACAATTTGTTAGCTAAGGAATTCTAACATTAGGTCTAACCACATAACTTTGTTGGAACTGATCAAAAATTAATATTCTGTAGTTAAGTATGTAAGTTAGCTCACTGAGCTTGAAGGTTTGTTTTCAGATGTTTCGTCACCATACCAGGAGGAATTGGCAGATTGTGTTTATTGGGTTCCCGATTTTCTTGAAAACGTTGTATACATATCTTTCTTCTGCTTTTTGTAGTTCTTGGGGGCTACAGTGTGATGTAGCTCGTTGAAATAATGTCTTGCTGAAACTCCAATTGTGGGTGTTGGGATGATTGCTTCTGAAGTTAAGTATTTGGTCAGTGTGTGTTGTTTTTCTGTAGACGCTGGTTTGAAGCTCTCCGTTAACTGTATGTTCAACTGTCACATCTAGGAATGGGAGTCTGTTGCATTCTCCTCCTCTTTTGTGAATTTTATGCCTGTCAGGATATTGTTGATGGTGTTGTATGTTTCCTCTAATTTGTTCTGTTTTGTGATAATAAAGGTGTCATCTACATATTTTCCTTCCTATCTATCTTCCCTTGAAAAAATGAACTGGAATTGACATCACCCACCTTAAGAAACCAAGACCTATAAATAGAGAGGTGGGATATACCACCAGCTCTTCACCAGAGACTCTCATTGATGATGTTACCTAGTCATAGTGATGAAATGTCTGAAAACAAACCTTGCAGCTCAGTGAGCTAACTTACATACTTATCGTCAATCTGAGCTACAAATCTTCTCAAAAATCGCTAATATTCTTTTGTATTCCCTGTAATGAGAAATTTAAAAGTTCCTGATTTAGCTAGTTAGAAATCAACACGGTGCATCTGCTTAATGTTATCCACTGTGAAAAGCCTCAGGTAGAAAGATAAAATCTGGGAAAAGATCATGAAGGACGGGGACTGGGCCACAAGCCTGCCCATCTCAGTGATTAACAAGTTTGTACTGTGAAAGATGCTGTACCAGACAGCCAATCACAGTGGGATAACTCTGCACCACTGACCAACAGTATCAAAGGTGGGGTGTGCTTTAGGTTTTGACTGTATACAAGTTCTTGTGTGCCTTTTTGCTGTGTGTAACTGATGTGAAACTGCAATAAAGGTTCTCTGAATCTACCACCGGACTCGGACGTTTATTGGAAAATATGAGATCTAACAACAATTAACTCTATTGGAAAATTTAACAGCATAATAGATTATTTAACTATGAAACAACTGTTCCAATATAGTGATGTTCCATAAACATATCCTTGGCAAAGGCAAATTCAGTAAACTCGATAGTCTCACATGCAATTCTAGCAGCAGGAGGAGAGCCCCAGTTTTTAGCTGTAACAGAGAGAGGAATAAAAGCTTCCGAATCCAGCTTGAAAACCACAGCAACTACTGAAAGTTAAACTAAAATCCTGGTTTTGTGGGAGCCTGACCCATTCAGGCTGCTTCTATTGTTCCAACTTCAAAAAAAAATCCAAGACCTCAGAAGCTGTTTTTTGGCTTGGACCAGACCACTTGGCACCTCTGCCTAAACCTCTCTTTATAAAAAAAAAACAGGACAACATATACCTTTTAAAGCCGGAGTATTGTCACAATAGCTATTACAGACATGTGGTTGCAATGTAACCAAGACTGGGATCTCAATTATCAAGGGTATTTGGTATTCTGGAAGAATTGGCAGAAAAGAAAAGTGAGGTGGGAGTAACTTTGTCAAGTTATCAGTGAAAGAAGTTATTAGTGTCATGATTAGTAATGATATGGGTGTAATAGATCAGTTTGGGTGGAATCAGTTTGGGTGGAAATAAGGAATAGAAAGGGAAAAAAGTTACAGGTGAGATTATTCTAAAGGCCCTGAAAGTTCCCCCACGATAGGACATTAGCATAAATCAGCAAATAGTGGAGGGCACATAGGAAAGGCATTACAATAGCCATGGGTAATTGAATTTATCTATTGACTGGATAAATCAAATGGGCATGACTAACATTGAAGACAGTAGACAATTAAGCAGATTTTTTCCTAATGGTCAGCAAACATTTATTCCAATCAAAACGGACCCAACAAAAAGGAAGAACAACCCATAGATAAGAAAGATGGAGCACTGGGAAGTTTATTTAGGAACAAACAGCAAATGACTTAAAACTCAATAAAGAGGGAGAAAATTGATTATAAAAATAAATTTGCAAGAAATATAAAAACAAATCATAAAACCTTCTGTGAGTGTATAAAAGGAAAGTAGCTGATGTAAGTGTGCGACTCTTGGAGGACGCAACTGGGCAATTATTAATGGTGAATAGGAAAATGTTAAATATTTAACACAATATTTTGCAATCAGCTTCATGGTGAAGGACACTAAATATTCCAAAGATAACAAAACAGCACGGTACTATTGAGAGGAAAGCTCTTGTAACAATCCCTATCATGAGGAAAAGGTATTTGACAAACAAATAGTATTGAAGGTGGACAAGTCCACATCCAAGGAAGTGGTTGCAGAGATAATGGAGGCATTGATCAAAATATTCTAGAACTCACAGGGTTCCAAGAGAGGCCAGTGGACTGGATCATTACTAATATGGTGTCCCTGTTCAACCAGGAAACTACAAGCCAGTTAGTCTAAAATCTCTCAATAGAAAAATGCTGGAGTGCATTATTAAGAAAGAAACAATGGATCACTTCGGAAAACTTAAAGACAATCAGAGTCAACATGGATTTTTGGAAAAAAAATCATGTTTGACAAATTTGCGCAAAGCAGATTTGAATAAGGGGAACTGGGCAGTTATAGTGTTTTTGGATTCCCAGCAGATAAAAGGTTAATGCACAAGATAGGAGCTTATAGTATGAGGGGTAAAGTCTTCGCATGGATTAGCAGGATTTGTTAACACACAGATGATGGAGAGTCAGATTGAATTAATCCTTTTCAGGATGGAAAGGTGTAACTAGTGGAGTGCTGTAAGTATCAGTCGCAGGACAATGGATCCAAATTTCCTGTCTAAGAAATTAGTGGGAGGGGATATTATGATGAGGACATAATGGATCCACAAGGGGATGTTAATAGGTTGAGTGAATGGGCAAAAACGTAGCAGATGGAGTCTAGTGTAGGAAAGTGTGAGGTCATGTATTTTGGTAGGAAGAATCAAAAAGCAGAATATTATTTAAATGGAGACAGAGAGACTTCCAAACGTGAAGTACAGGAAGTTAGCATGCATGTTCAGTAAGTAATTTAGAGGCAAAATGGAATTTTAGCTTTTAACGCTGGAGCTTAAAAACAGGGAAATTACAGCTGTACAGGGTGTTGGCAAGGCTACACCTGGAGTACCATGCATAGTTTGGGTCCCTATATTTAAGAAAGGATGCATTGGCATTGGAGGCAGTTCACTAAACTGATTCCTGAGAATTTGTTAGAATGGAGGGGTGATCTTATTAACACGTACACAATGCTAAGGGGGCTTGAAAGGGTAGATGTTGAGAAAATATTTCCAATCATAGGGGATTCTCAAACTACATACATGTTAAAGGATGAGGGGACACTTATTTAAGACTGACATGTGAAGGAATTTCTTCTCCCAGGGGAGAGTGAATGTCTGGAATTCTCTAGCCTGGCTGGCTGTGGAGCTGGATCACTGAAAATATTTGAAGAACAGATGGATAGACTTTTCAAGCAATTGGGCAGTTGAGGGCTATGAGAATCTTACACAAAAAGAGAAGTGACATCCTGGGTCAGATCAGCCATGATCTTGCTGAATAGTTGAGCAGGCTTGAGGGACCCATCTCTGCTAAGTGAGGACACAACAGTCGGAGGAAAGCTATCATGACAGAAGATGAGATAGCAAAGGGTCTTGGGCTCGGTGGTAATATCCCTACTTCTGAATCAGGCAGTCTAGGGTCAAGTCCCATTTGCTCCAAATAATGCCTCTAACAGGTTGATTAGAAAATATCTATAAGGTGATGTGGAAATTACTTAAAACTTAATCATTGTAGACACAAATTTACTGACAAACTCCAACAATCACTAACGAAAACAGAAATTGCTGGTGAAACTCAGCAGGTCTGGCAACATCTGTAGGAAGAAAACAGAGTTTCTTCATTAAGGTTATCAGGCTTGAAATGTTAACTTTGCTTTCTTCCAATAGATGATATCAGACCTACTGAGTTTCACCAAGCAATTTTGTTTTTGTTTCAGATATCCAGCATCCATGATTCTTTGTTTTATCATGCAAGTCAATGGCACCTTTACATAATACATCCCAATAATGAAGGCACTTCACAGAAGTATTATAAAACAAAACAGCATCTCCATCTTGCCTTGCCTTTTTGCATGTTGCCACCTCAACAGAACCACCATCCTCACAATCTTTCAGTCTTCCCTTGGCCTTTAGTCCAGGTGCAAAGCTAGGCCTGTTTATTAGCAGTGATCAGGCAAGGGATTGGGCATGTTACTGCATGGCATTATGCTTTATCAATGTCACGCCATCACCATGCACTAGCAGTTTATGCAGCAAACCAACTGATGGTGCTTTACCCAGATCACCACATTTCAAAATCCAAGGGGAATTGTCCTTAGTCATATCAAGGGAGAGTGTCATCACATTCAAAGGTTCCAGTGCAGTCCATCAAAGGGAACGTCCAATTTTAGTCCAGGGGGTTGGACGTGGTTAGTTAGGCATTGGGGGCAGTTAGGATCAGTCTTCCATATCAAACACAGTTCAGGGAGTGGGCTACACTCAGCCCTGCAGGTCCAGTGCAACCAATCGTGGGAGTAGCAGTAAGTCAGTCTGGGAGCTCCACAGAGAGGAGACAGGGATATGGTCACAGTCAATACAGTCATTGTAAGTCAGTCTGGGGGTCGGCTACAGTCGATCCTGGGGGTTTATTCACTGATACCCAGTGGGGGTTTATCAAGGGCTGTTGCTGTGGTGGGGAAGTCAGTTCTGGGGATTGGATGCAGCATGCTGGGATACTGAGAGGACAATCACTGTCAAGAAGGGCAACACCACACAAAAGGGTGGGAGATGGTAGAGCAGGGCTTCTTGAACCTTTTGCCGTCTCTGACATCAACTGCTGCACGGCATTTCCGTGTGTTATACCTGGGTGTGTTATGCTGCATCCAGTTCCCCCCCACACATCCATAAATGCACAATACCTCCATATCACCTGTCTCTGTTCAGCTGCAAAGGGGGTTGCCACAATGCTCTGCCCTTTTGGGGGTGGGGTGGGCGGGGCATGCTTTCCACTTATGTCCACCTTCTCCTTGCTTCTGCAGAATTTTTTAAAAATAGCATCAGTCTTTGAGAGGTTGTCCCTCCATATGTCAGACAACTATGTACAAATTAGCACTGTAAGAGAGGTTACCCTTTTAGTCAAAGAAAACTCCTTTCCAAAAATTCACCCCCTCTTTTTTCTTGAAAAAAGATTATACCCATTTTCCTATATTGTATCACCTCACCCTTCCCATTCCTTTTGTCAAGTCATCTCCTGTTTTCCCACAGTTTAAAACACTCAATCTCTCTTGAAGGAGGATCTGTCCACACATAAGAGTGGGAGCTGATACAACAGTGTTTCTCAACACATTTTACTGGCTACTGCAGGGCATTGGTGTTTCACCAGATTTGTAATCAAAGTGATTAGAACACTGAGTGGAAATTTAATCTAAACCAATTTGGCATTCCAGCAGTGCCCTACATTGACAGTTTTTCAAGTATCTTATTGTATTTCACTGTAAAATACACGTGACAATAAATAATTCATTCATTCAAGTACCAAATCAATTTTATGACTTATCCATTTCGATTACTTATCCCCTTCAAGACGAGTCGGAATTCACAATGGGAAATTTACTATAACCAGTGTTAATACATCTACTGTACAATGAAAATCAAAATTTCAGGGAAAATGTAAAACACTTTCGCGCACACACCCCAAAATCTTTATTGCATGTATCCTTTTGACTCATCGTTTTAGTGAAGAAGACGTTTGGTATACTTTCCTTTATTGGTCAGAGTATTGAGTACAGGAGTTGGGAGGTCATGTTGTGGCTGTACAGGGCATCGGTGAGGCCACTGTTGGAATATTACATGCAATTCTGGTCTCCTTCCTGTTGGAAAGATATTGTCAAACTTGAAAGGGTTCAGAAAAGATTTACAAGGATGTTGCCAGGGTTGGAGGACTTGAGCTATAGGGAGAGGCTGAACAGGTTGGGGCTGTTTTCCCTGGAGCGTCGGAGGCTGAGGGGTGACCTTATAGAGGTTTACAAAATTATGAGGGGCACGGATAGGGTAAATAGGTAAAGTCTTTTCCTTGGGGTCGGGGAGTCCAGAACGAGAGGGAAAAGATTTAGCGTGAGAGGGGAAAGATATAAAAGAGACCTAACGGGCAACATTTTCACACAGAGGGTGGTACGTGTATGGAATGGGCTGCCACAGGAATGGTGGAGGCTGGTACAATTGCAACATTTTATAGGCATTTGGATGGGTATATGAATAGGAAGGGTTTGGAGGGATATGGGCCAGGTGCTGGCAGGTGGGACTAGATTGGATTGGGATATCTGGTGGGTATGGATGGGTTGGACCGAAGGGTCTGTTTCTGTGCTGTACATCTCTATGACTCTATAACTCTATCTCCAGAACATTCTTCTAACTCTAACAACGCAAATCAATTAACGGGGCACACGCTTCTAACAAAAAAACTAAAGAAGAAAAGCTAGGTGTTGAGTTCTCACCAACTTCGTTCCTTGAGATATCATTTTGAGCAACTGAAAGAACTCAAGATACAGGTGAATTTTCTCAGTGAAAGATGCTAACTTGAGACAAAATTTAAACTGAACTGCAGGCTCAGATGGAATGGAATAGTCATCCCAACACCTCCAAATCTCTCTCTTTCAGTGTACAGAACAAAATGAGTTCTTTTACAGTCTGTGTTACATTGAAATGTACAACAAGGAACAGGCCCTTCAGCCTACCATGTCTGTGCTGACCATGATAACAGATTTATCACTAGGAAATGGTCGCAGCAGGACTTGAACTGAAATCTTCTGATAGCACTGCGGTTAAAACCAAAATCATATGTTTTATCTTTTAGGCCATGTGATTACCACTTATTCTATTCTATCCTAAATGTGCAACAATTAATTTTATAAAGCACTTTGAGTGACCAACTGTTTCAAACCTACATATATGGGATTACGCAACTTTGAAATGACCCAGAGTCTATCTTTCAAAATGAACAGTGACATCTGCATCAAAAAACAGTCTCTTTCCATCTCACTCACTGACTTGGCGCAGGAGCCAAACACAATGGGGTTTCAACACTTCCAATATTCACTCGGAATCTAAACCAGAATCCAAAATACTCACTCAGCAGCACAAAACCACAAACATCAAACAGGAAATCCAAGCACACAAATAAATCTGCAGCGAGGTTTTTGTTTAACAATTGCACCACATTTTAGAATCGGACACAAAGCCTCCAAGCTTATCTAAACAACATGGTATTTAAACGCAAACCTCAACAGTTTCAACTTTTTTCTCTTTACTTTATTTATCTCTGTTTTAGATCTGATTCTATCCTTAATTTCTTTTGTTCACTGTGGTCAAGCCATTTTTCATGTTGTGTTCTAATGCCCAAAAGTAAAGCAGACCTGCTGCATTGCTCTTCAACCTTTAACTCTTGCCTACCTGCTTTCATGACTTCTAATGAGGTTAGCCAGTTTATTGCCTTAGGATTTGGACTGGGGTGTACAAAGTTAAAAATCACACAACACCAGGTTATAGTCCAACCAGTTTATTTGGAAGCACTAGCTTTCGGAGCAACGCTCCTTCATCAGTTGGTTGTGAAGTGTAAGATCATAAGACACTGAATTTCTAATGCAGCCAATTCAACCCTCATACTTTTGTAATTTGCTCTGTTTAGAATTACGATCCTAGTTTTGGATTGAACTACTTTACTTTCTATCCCAATTAAGAATTTGATCACATTATGGTCCTTATTGCTTGAAGGACCTCTCACAACAAGATTCTTATTTAGCCCCTTTCTCATAGACTGCCTCAAATTGGTTCCTCGGTGAATTCGTTCTTCAACAAGTTTGTCTAAAAATCCATCTTATACATTTACCAGGAATACCACAGTATTGTTGTAGCCGATAGGTAGGTTAAAATTAACCATGATTATTATGCATGCATCTTTAATTTCCTGGTAAGTGCCAGCCCTCATTACGAGGCCTATTTTTAAGATGAGAGGAGAAAGGTTTAAAAGGGACACGAAAGGCAACTTTTTTTTATACAGAAAGTATGTGGAATGAACTGCCCGAGGAAGTAGTGGCTGTAGGTACAGTTGCAACATTTAAAAGACATTTGGATAACAACATAAATAGGAAAGGTTTGAAGGGATATTGGCCGAACAGAAGTGAATGGGACTAGTTTAGTTTAGGAACATGCTTGGCGTAGACGAGTTGGACTGAAGGGTCTGTTTCCATGCTATAATATTCGGACTTCATAACAAAACTTCTGTTGCCTCTGAAATGTTTTCCTGGTCTTAATCGTTTCTGTGTTAGACTGGTAATGTTTCTTTTTTTATATTCCCAAATTTTATATAAAATTTTGATTTTGCAGTTGCATTATATAGCACCCATTAGGACTGCAGGAGTGCTATTTTCCCGTTAAGTCCCCCTATGTTACTTTTCAAGCCTGGAAATTTTATGCAGTTCATTTAAGTTTTTGACCCTTTCCCTTATTGTTGGAGCTTCAATGTTGAACTACATCTCAGCCAATTCCTGGTGGAGATCTGCTCCCTTAGTACCCAAGTGTTGCTTTCTGTCTCCAAGTCTGGCTTTTATCATTGGATCTGGCTGCCTTTTCACTAAACCTTCCAGGGTTCTGCACTGACTGAACTCTTTCAGCTGAATGATGAGGCCTTGCTTAAAACAGCAAAACTTTTAAAATGGTAACCCACTTGTCTACAAAAAAAAGTCTTTTCCTTTCAAGTTCTTCTGGGTTTTTTTCTCCTTGTGGTAAAGGTTATATCCACTGGTCCAACCACACTGTAACGTGATGTGAAACCTGTTATTGTTATCTTGTTATGATGTGACGCCTGGGTTGCAACCACTTGTGGTTGGGATGGACTGCTACCTCAGAGACTGTCGTCTGCAATGGAAGATGATGTTGATTTTTTTCTTGGGGGCTGGTGGTGTTCTGTGTAGTCACAGCTAGGAAGTCAACAATTAGTAGCAATTGTCTGATAGTTTCTTGAGTTAGTTAAGAAGCAGCAGGTTAATTAGACAAACTACATGACTGTGATGAGTGGCAGCATGGTGGCTCAGTGTTTAGCACTGCTGTCTCACAGCGTAAGGGACCCGGGTTCAATTTCAGCCTGAGGTAACTGTCCGTGCGGAGTTTACAAATTCTGCCCTGTGGGTTTCCACCAGGTGCTCCGGATTCCACCCACCATCTAAAGATGTGCAAATTAAGTGGACTGGTCATGCTAAATTGCCCATAGAGTTCAGGGATGTGCAGGCTAGGTTGCTTAACAATGGGAAACGCAGGATTACAGGGATAGAGGGGGGAGCATGAAAGTCAGGCTGGTTACTGGATATCTCCAGCTCACTGCTTGCTCCTGCAGACCACCATCTTGGAGGCCCAGCACCAATGTCTCAGGACACTCTCTGTGGGCAGCAGCTGCACACACCCCACAGACATTGGCATCTGACACATGCCAGACTCACCACCCATCCCCCTCCATGAACCATTATAATATAAATAAGCCCTTACCACCAATCTCCTGGACCTGAATAGATTCCCCAGTCACGCAGTACTGTTGAATACTTTTTAACTGGCCCATTATCCCTTTAAGAAACTAATTGACAAAACAGCGCTTCTGTGAAGTTACATAAATGAACGAAACTCAGACTGGCAAATAGCAAATAAATCTCACAACCCAGCTGCAGTAGTCAGTTTACTATTCTTTGTTCTGTTATTAAGTACAGGCATAACTTCTCAAGTATTTAGAGCATATAGGCTTAGTACTTTTACTAACATTTATTAATTTAAAAGACAAAAGGACTAACACCTGTTAATTATGCAAGCAGACTGGACAGACACTCTTAACCCCATCAGGAGTAGCAGCCAACATTTAGCACGTTTTAACCCATCTCCTGTCTCCCAGGACAGAAGCCCCTCAAATCTTTGTGTACGATAGAAAAAACTGTTACACCATAGGAATGGAATTTTAATATCTGTAAGAACTGTGTATAAAGGTCTCTTGTAAGAACTATATTGTGTGATTCTATTGTCGCCTCGAGCTTGTGTTCTGATTGCTGAATAAAAGAGGCTATTTTCGCCACACACTGATTTCGGATGTTATTTGAACACGATCCCAGACTAGGAAAAGGTGGTATACAGAGGAACCTCGATTTTCTGAAGGACACGGGCAGGGAGAATTTTGTTTGATTAATCAATTGCCGGATAATTCAGAACCAGATAGCATAGTTAACCAAGCATCAGGACCTTGCGATATTGTTCAGATAAACCGAAATTTGGTTCATCAAATACTGGGTAATCGTGGTTCTTCTGTAATAGCTGATGACAGGAGGTGGGGAGAAAAGGGGTGAGCAAATGGGTGGAGGTGGATCCCAGAGAGAGAGAGAGAGAGAGAAAGACAGCTCACCAGACAAAGGGCTGGTTGATCCTAAGCCGGGGGAAGAAAAGCTGATAATGGGAACTGTGAGTAGGTAAAGATAGGTTGGCAATGCTAAAAACAGCTTGTGTTATGATGGGGAGGTTAAAGGATATAGAAGAAGATTGCAGAGTTCCTAAGTGGGAAATGAGGTGCTGTTGTTTCAGCTGGCGCTGAGCTTCAGTGGAACACTGCGGCAAGCCTGAGACAGAGACGTTGGCCAAGGAATAGGGTGGGGTGTTAAAATGGCAGGCAATTGGAAGCTCAGGGTCTTTTTTATGGATAAAGTCTAGGTGTTTTGTAAAGTGATTGCTCAGCCTGCATTTCATCTCCTCAGTGTGGAGGAGAGCACTTTGTGAGTGGTGAGTACAGTAGACTAGCTAAAGTGAAGGGCAGGTATAAATCATTGCTTCTCCTGGTACATGTGTCAGGAACCTTGGACAGTGAGCTGGGAGGGAGTAAGTGGATAGGTGATAACCCTCTGCTCTGGGAGATGTTGGAGAAGTTGTGAAGCACAGTGTCCCAGAGGGAACAGTCACTACTGAATCCTGCCAAAGGATGGAAGGGAATATGTGGATAATGGTGGCATTCCGCTGCAAGTAGCAATACAGCTGCTTATGATCCTTTGCGCGTGGATGTTGGTGCAGTGGAAAGATAGGATCGGGGGACCCATTCGGTGATATGGGAGGGAAGAGAAGGAGTGAGGGCAGACATGCAGGAAATGGATCAGACACAACTGAGGGCCCCATCAACTATAGTCATGGGAAATACTTGGTTGAGGAAAAAGGTGGACATTTCTGAGGCCTCCCCCTTATGGAAGGTGGTATCATCAGAACAGACACAACAGAGATGGCGAAACTGAGAGAATGGAATGGAGTCTTTACAGGAAGCAGGGTGTGAGGAAGGTTCTGGTTACATCATCGATGGTTCATAAGTAGGTGGGGAAAGGTGGCGAAGTCTCCCCAGCAAGTGAACAGGCAGCACTGACAGCATTCTGGGTAGGTGCTATGAGTGGATTGGGTATGTGACGGAAGATGTTTCCAACAGGGTGCAGAGCAGAGATAGAGTCAATGTGAAGCATCAGAGAGAAGGTGGAAGTTAGTCTGACAGAATAGAGTAGGTCATTGATCTTCTTCTAACACTGTTGGGTGCTCCTCAAGATGATTGAGGCTGCACTGACCTGGATGGCAACATTGGAACAGGCTAGCAAGTTCAGACATCATGGGCTCCTCTGCCAGTGCTGGGGCATGATGACATGCATCCCCTGCATTACTCTATCCACCAGAACTTGCAGGTCCCCGTTTGCACACTGGAGCATCAGCTTAATCTTTTCTGGCATGTCCAGAGTAGCTCTGTACTGACAGTTCCTGACAGGGTCCATAAATCAACGGCAGTGCCAGGAATCCTCAGATATCAGGCAATGGGGAGTAAGTTGCAGCTGCAGTGAGTGAGCTCAGTGGTTAGCACTGCTGCCTCACAGCTCCAGGGACCTGGGTTCAATTCCAGCCTCAGGCAACTTCTGTGTGGAATTCCCACATGCTTCCCATGTCCGCATGGGTTTCCTCTGGGTTCTCTGGTTTCCTCCCACAATCCAAAGATGTGCAGGTTAGGTGAATTGGCCATGCTAAATTGCCCATAGTGTTCAGGGATGTGTAGGTTAGGTGCATTAGTCAGAGGTAAATGTAGAGCAATAGAGTAGGGGAAGGTGTTTGAGTGGGATACACTTTGGAGGGTCACTGTGGACTTGTTGAGCCAAATGGCTTGTTTCCACACTGTAGGGATTCTATGATTCTATGATTCTGCAATCGGTCCAACTTCAGATAAGATTGGTGCAATATGGGTGTGGTAGATGGTGATAAAGCAACTTTGAGACAACAGCGAGAGAAAACACACCACGCCTTGTGAAGAGAAACCCTCCATCAAACTCAACTAAAATGATACTGAGCCAAGATATGGTAAGATACAGCCTCTGTTTACATCAGACAGATCTAGAGCCAGGTAGCTTGGGAAACCTCATTCTAAACTGATAGGCCTGTAACTATTGAAATGAATATAGAACAGTTTTTTTAAAGCAGGGATTAGTGCTGACAGTGTAGACCTTGTCGCTTTCTAACATGCTCTCTACTTCCTCTTCCATCTCTATAAGAAATGGCATTGATGAAGGCATCATACATTCCAGAGGGTCAACATTCACATTCTTTCAGTTTGAACTATGTTTTTGAACACAGTTGAAAATATCCAAGTATGTTGCTAATTGCTACCTGAAAGGTATATTGGTTTATAACAATAACCATATATCATGCTCATGTGCCATTTAATTCTTTAGTGGGTAGAGGGGAGATCCAGAAGGGAAAATAATTTGTTTAGCTTTGGGAGAACCACTTGCGATGAAGGGTCAAGCTGAGTTGTGTCTGTGGTCTAGGAGAAAAGGTGCAGCATCCTGAGAAGGAGGTTATTAGAAAATAATGGCTCTCTTGGTCAAGTTGAGCAGGTTAACAGCCATCTGTTTAACTTTGAGTCCTTGGCGGGAGTGCCTGGACTGGAGGGTCCCATACGTGTCTCGAGCAAACACATCCACAGTTCATGTCACCGCCTCAGTCCCCCAGCCTTTGAGTCACTGAGCTGGAGGTTGGAGACTCTGACATGTAAGAGATGGGGCAAATTAAGCATGGGGTAGTCCAGATTGCAATCATACTTTGTAGAGAGGTACAAGATTAGAAAGGGTTTGCTGTGACCATTTGAGTGCAAGGACCACCAGGTGAAACTGAGAACAAAAATCTGCTGAATATCCAATTGGGGCGTGGAACACTCAAAGAATGTTCAAATAAACTAGAAACTGCAGGTCTGTTCCTTGTGAGCTCAGTAGGTTTCTTACTGTGTGTTACCAAACTGTGAATCTCGTGACAGGTAGTATCACAAGTTTTTAATTTGTGGAGTTCTATTCTTGGCAGATGTTTCGAAATCTTTTCATAGATTCCTATGGGGTTGAAGTAACTAGCCATTAAGATATGGAAAAAAACATCAGATTACAGCCAAGTCTCTAGAAGGCACGCTCTCACATGTATTGCTGCAGAGGACTCAATGGTGGTTTTGATGGCACTGTATGCAGATGTAAGCAGGCCCAGGGATATGGAAAGGAGAGTGGCCATAACTGGGAACAAGTGAGCTGAGCAGAGTCCTTGAAGTCGGAATCAAGACCTTAAGCATTCCCTGGGAACTTCAACAGGTAGCTGTACACACCTCATTACATTTCCACTGACTCAGCATCAATCAGCAGACAATCATCAGCAACTTACTTCAGAGTGGGTGAGAATTCTTTTAAAAGCTTTTGGAGGGATAGTGAGGATATTGTAAGTGCTGTTGAATTCTTGTTCGTTTGTGCAAGGTTGACAGAGGACATTAATGTTGAGATGGAAAATAGCACTGTTAGAGTCAAATTAGGTCACACAAACTGATTTCAATCTGCAAATTCTGCACATTCCCAGCATCTGTGTTATCAGCCGACTCACATTTGCACCTTGTACCCCGTTCACCTGAAGTGAGCACGTGCTGCACAGACATGATACTGAACCTGAAATGACACCAGTAGCAATGAAAATACTACAAACATGATACAAGATGAATAATTGGAGCCTACAGTTAAGGAAAGAGTGATTGAGTATCGTGAAGATTTTCAGCTAGGCAGATATGACAGGGATGTATGTGTATTATCTGATGAGGTGATGGAAGTATTTGAAGTGGAGATTGAAGTCATAGGTAGGGAATGTCAATGGGTGTTACTAAGGTGAACTTCCAAAAGGCACTTAATCAAAGTCCTTATGAGGGACTGCTGGTTAAAGTTGAAACTCATGCAATCGAAACTGACTGTGGAACTGTCTAAGAATTAGGAAACAGAGAGTAGAGTTAATGGGCAGGTATTCTTAGAATGTGACTAGCCATGCCTTATAGGATATTCATTCACAGCTTTGATGATGCAAGGAGAAAGCCAAATATCCAACTTTGCTACTGAACAGAGATAGGTAGAATTGTGAATGATGTAACTAAAACATAAATTGCATAGATTCATTTTGCAGATTAAATTAATGCAGAATACTTTATAAATTGTGAATATACAGAAACAGTGGATGTTCAGGATTGAAATATGTACAGACACTGGTCAGATGAAGAAAAGCAAGCTATGCATTGATGTTTGTAGCAAAACAAGTGAAATGACATGTAGAGCAGGTATTGAAAGCTGACTTTGATTGACTCAGCATGGCTTAAACTGGCAGATTGAATCAACAGCGGAAAATATAGGGTCATCCACTAAGAAAGATAGGTCTGAATAATCTTAAAACACATTTTATGTACTGCAAGCAATAAAAGTAGTGTACAGGTACAAGAAAGGATCAGAGGTGAATGCATTGTTAGGAATGTAATAGGTAAAAGGAATTCTCTAGACAATTTCATTCCTGCTATAGAGTTTGCTTTAAATGGTGTGTTTTATAACAGGGTATGTTCTTCCATACTTAGAAAGAAAGGCTTTAAGACAAAAGTTACTGTGTGTCATTTTTGATGATGTTTTGGGCTACAAAGAATTAGTTTGTACTTGTAAATGATAAAAGTCAGACATTGACTCCGCTGGAGAGCAGGGATAAACACAGGGACAGATACCAATACTGATAGGAGCAAATTACTACAGATACTGGAATTTGTACTGAAAACAACCAGTCCTGGAGATCACAGCAGGTCAGACAGCATCCATAGAGAGAGAGCAAGCTAATGTATTGATTCGAGATGACACTCCATCAGAGTCACCTGCTGTGATCTCCAACACGTGTTGTTTTCAGTACCAAAACTGATATGTTGGATATACCAAAGTCAGTGAGCTAGTTAAAATGTAAAGAGGTTATTTAGAACTAAACCACTTTAAATCATGGATAGACATATGCAAGTGCAGTGTGTTCAATAATTATGTCTTCCTTCAAAACCGTACATTATTGATTGGAATTAGTGCATTTGACCATAACTGTAGCACATTGTATTAAGTTGCTATTAGACGATCTAGCTTTATGAATAGTGTTTTCACAGATATTGAAAGATTCTCAGTGAAAAAGATGTCAGCATCTGGTTCAGGGCTGAAGCTGATACCATTGTAATGATCCTGGGTGTAGCTACAAATAAATTTCAGGCAATCAGATGCAGAGAACAATTAAGGTAACAATGAACACCCACTGAACAGGAGCAGATTGGAATTTAAAATGTGGGTGTAATTTCTATAGCTTGAGAGTTATTGGAGAAGAAAAGTCAAATTATTAGAAAGGTGTTGCCAAGTCTGACAATCAAAGGCACAATTATACAATATGTATTTTATATATATATATACCAGTGGCCATCTAGAGAGAGAGACTCATGTACAGTCACCCCTAAAGATGTAAGGGGAAATTCAAACAACTACCCTTCAAAGGGGAAGAGGGAAGTAAAAACAGACTGGACTCTGATCGTGTGAATCTACAGTGACACTGAGTCCTTAATCTACAACCACACATCCTACAGATTCTTAAGTAGAGAAGTATTTTGAGTTGTTCCCTTTGAAAAATACACATTAAAAAAACTATTTTGATTTTACCGGAGTCTGCTAATGAGACTGAATGTTTTTATGCGAGCTGGTAGCTGGCATTTGATGTATCATGGAGGCTGGTTCACTCTGTTGCTGACCTCAATGCCTTTCGAAAGCAGCTGCCCTGACCTCTGGCCCAGCCAGTACAGCGTTCAGCCAACCCGAGATCCACTTTAATACTATTCCACTCAAAACTCAGGCATTCTTAGAGGTTTTATCTCCTCCAGCCCATGAGACAGCCTCTGCTCCTGGCCTCAGGCTGAATCTTTCCAAATCAATTTTCAACTCCTTCCTGGATTTTCAACCTCACAGCGAAATCACCAGTAGTGAAATCTTAATTTTATTTCATTTAAGATCCCCCCTGATACTTGGGACAATGACCTGAGAATCTGTTTGATCTATTCAAGTTGCTCATGTCTGGTTGATGAGTTAATTTGCTGCTCCCTGATTTCACCAAATTCTGCAGTTCGACATGCAGGAAAGCAATCGGTTGTATTTACGCCAATAGAATTGGGTTTTCAATTCTGCACTTTGACTGATATGACGTTGCACTTATTCATTTATAGGTATCGTTGGCTGTGCCAGCTTTTCCTGCCTGTCCCTAATTGCTCTTGCTAAGGTGGAGATGAGCTTCCTTCCTGAACCACTACAATCCATGTGTTGTAGGTAGGCCTGCTGCTAAATACAGAAAATCATCACACCATCTCCAGAAAGAGTCCACTGTTAAGATAGAAATGAAGAGGATTTCTTCACTTGGAGAGTAGTGAATCTACGAAATTCCTAACTGCAGAGGGCTGTCAGGTCTGGGAATTAATGGATATAGAGGAAAGTCAGGAATATGGAGTTGAGGATTGTCAGGTCTCATTGAACAGCAGAGTAGGCTCAATCACATTTCCAACGCCCCTCCCCCAAGTCCCTCCTCCCTACCTTTTATCTTAGCCTGCTGGACACACTTTCCTCATTCCTGAAGAAGGGCTTATGCCCGAAACGTCGATTCTCCTGTTCCTTGGATGCTGCCTGACCTGCTGCGCTTTTCCAGCAACATATTTTCAGCTCAATAGGCTGAATGGCCTACTTCTCCTATATCCAGTGGGCTCATACTATTTACAGCGACATCAGCACAAGCTTTTCTCAATCTTTTTAACTCTACAGCAAGTCTCTGGCCATTTTAGCATCACCAGAGCTGGCTCTTGTTTGAAATTGGATAAATGATCTTCGGGGAGGGACAAGTGAACACGTGGAATGGTCCTGCCTGATTGACGTTCACAAAGAAAGCAGCCAATCAGCTGGAAGGGCTGAGCTCTGCCATGCCAGGATGAAGAGCAGAGGTTTCTGGCACTGCCCGAGGTGGTCTTGGTGCAGGATGGGTTGTTACACAGGCCGTGCTGGATGTAACCGGGGAAGCAGCATGGCCCCATCACAGCATCACTGCTTCCCGGAATACCACACCCCCATGTTACAGAGCCAGACCCTATGCTCTGTGCAATCCTCATTCACAGTAAATCGTAATCAGGGGAAGGCTCCTTTGTCTTAGTGACGTTGGAATTCTGAACCTGAAGAATTACCTTTTAGTTTCAATTCCTTGTCTTTGTATATTTCAGTCAACATCACCTGACTCTTAATGATAGGTGTAGGTGTAATTGGTGTTTGTATGGATATATAAATATACGCATGTGCGTGTGTATCTTCAGAAACTGAGCACCCTTCACTCTGATCATCCAGGTCCTCAGACAGCAGAAGGAAAAGTAAAGAAGCAGCCAGTGTATTCACCGAGATCACCATGGGGTAAATGAGATCTTCATGTATCCATACCGTGTACAGTATAGACAGCTGGAGCTCAGTGCTCTCCCTCCTGTCTCTGAGTCATTATGATGTGGGCTCAAATCATACTCCAGCGATTTGATCACACCATCCTGGCCTTTTCTCAATGTAGTACTGAGGGAGTTCAACTCTGTCTGAGGTGCTGGCTTTCAACTGGCATAAAACAGTGACAATGCGTGTCCCCAGAGTTAGATATAAAGCATTGCATGAGCTATGTCAAACAAAAGCTCAGAGGGTTCTCCCGGTGTATTGATCCCTCCCAATGAAAATCACTCAATTAGATTATCCCAGGCCGTATCTCAACTTCACTAGGATAGTAAAGGGAGCAGTTACAACAACAGTTGATGCACAGATGTTAATCATCGAAGAATATTTAGGTTCTGTAAAAATCCTAGAGGATTATAAGCTGCCAATGCAGCACCATAACACATAAAGATAGTGAGGCAAAACAGACTTAACATAGGACAAATTAGTTTAACATCCGTCATTGTGAACACTTTACATTCTGATATAATGGATGTAATAGCTGAGCATTTAAATTGCTTTATGGAACCAAGCAGATTCCTAAACCAGCTGGATGGGGAGAAGAGTAAAGCGATTAAATGCTTTGAAAAGGCTTTAGAGTTTGATCCTGATGATGATGAATATCTCAGTGCTCTTTGTGCATTACGCCTTTCCATCGAGGTCAGAAGCAACCTTCCCAACAAAAACTAAACAATTTGTTGGCAATGCTTTAATTCCCCGGAACTACAAACTCTCATTTAGTCAGGTTCATTTTCATTTGTGTACGATAGGCAGTTTCTTTGAAGAGAGCAATTTACTCCACACTCTTCAATTTTCACAAATCTCTTATTGCAATAATTCTAAAAATGCTTCATTCAGGAATATTGATCATAGTTTAACTAGCCAAATCACATTTTCTTTTTATTGTTAAAGATTTAGCTTGTGTGTGAACAGGAACAAAGTAATGTCACTCATGAGGAAATAGAAAAATTGAACCAAATGGACAGATTCACAGTAATTTTTTGGGGGAATTATATGAATGCAGATATTTAAAACAATCATAAAATAGCCTGGACCTGAATTAAACTCCAGATGGGTTTTAGGTGTTTGATTAGATTAGATTCCCTACAGTGTGGAAACAGGCCCTTTGGCCCAACCAGTCCACACCGACCCTCCAAAGAGTAACTCACCCAGACCCATTTCCCTCTGACTAATGTACCTAGCACTATGGGCAATTTAGCATGGCCAATTCACCTGACCTGCAAATCTTTGTGACTGTGGGAGGAAGCCGGAGCACCCGGAGGAAACCCATTCTCCCAACGGGGAGAATGTGCAAACTCCACACAGACAGTCACCTGAGGTTGGAATCGAACCCGGAAGCCTGGTGCTGTGAGGCAACAGTGCTAACCACTGAGTGACCGTGCCATTTGGTGAGAGCATTTCAAAACAAAATATTTTTTCTATTTCCCAACTTGGACTCAGGTCAGAATTAATATCACAGGATGGCCAGAAGATATTGAGCATGAAGGTTAGAAAAATGTGTTGAGAGCATGAAAATACAATGGCCGCATGTACTGAATTTCCAGGCAAATTATAATTGTAATTGCATCATCAGCAATTATATGTCAAAGTGACCAATAAAATGACACCGTGGCTAACATTCCATTGATGTTGTCAATGTGGGTGAATGAAAACAGTTAATGTGGTGCACACTGCATTAACCCATAGTGGGGATTAAATTAACAAAGTAATTTCTAGCAGTCTGTCAGATTTCTAGAGTTTGTCACCATTTGGAAAACTACCACACTTGCTTCTGGTCAACACAGAACAACTTGTCTAAAAGCTGTGAATGGAAATTGGAGACATCTTGGGCAAAGAGGTCATTACAAAGGGGCAAAAGCTGTGATGATATAAAGATTTCAGAATCATTAAAACCTCATCATTACACACACTGATTCTATCAACACAAGTCCCACTTGTCAATGAGGCTTGTCTCCTGGAGCCTAGACTGCAATGATTTTCCACCAGTGGAGATGGGTTCCTATCACTACTTACATCTTTGGCATTTATTTAAAATTAATTGTAACTTTAGATTTCTCTCAGTAATCGATTCCCTGCTGCTGACGAGGATCAAACGTTTTAAATTATAAAATAATCATCATTTCCCAATGGAAGTAAATAAAATTGACTAAATGTTCCTTTCTTTTCATTCAAAATATGAAAAGAAATTCCAATCACAATATTGATCCCGAACTAAAAGGAAATGCAGCAAATAAGTTGCAACCAGGAGTTTGGGGTTCACATCCATTTTATAGTTTGCTTCATTTTTATTTTGGAAAGGTTTTGGTGAGCTTACACAATTTTTTGAGGTTTAGAAATATGGGAAGTAGCTGTGGTTGGCTGGTGAAGGATGGGTTTAGACAGTAGTGTGGTGCCCCACATGGTTAAATAACCTGCTACAGTCGCTGGTCTCCACATAAACAATCAAACCCTCAGTGAGAGACTGGTCTGAGATCAGTGCCTATGGGTTTGAGACTAACCAGTGAGTCAATGTCTCTAGGATGTAATTTCAGATACCAGATAGGCAACAAGTGCACTTCCAATTAAACTAATTGTTGTAATTTCTGGAAAGTATGCACCATTGTATAGTTGCACAAAATTGCCAAGCAACCATTGAAGTGGTAATCACAACATCGTACAATTGTATATT
This sequence comes from Chiloscyllium plagiosum, assembly GCF_004010195.1. Lineage (NCBI taxonomy): Eukaryota > Metazoa > Chordata > Chondrichthyes > Orectolobiformes > Hemiscylliidae > Chiloscyllium > Chiloscyllium plagiosum. The sequence goes on from NC_057731.1 coordinate 13,208,351, forward strand.
GCATCAGCCAGTTATGATTAGATTACATTACAGTGTGGAAACAGGCCCTTCGGCCCAACAAGTCAACACCGACTTGCCGAAGCATAACCCACCCATACCCCTACATTTGCCCTTTACCTAACACTACGGGCAATTTAGCATGGCCAATTCACCTGACCTGCACATCTTTGGACTGTAGGAGGAAACCAGAGGAAACCCACGCAGACACGGGGAGAACGTGCAAACTCCACACAGACAGTCGCCTGAGGTGGGAATTGAACCCAGGTCTCTGGCGCTGTGAGGCAGCAGTGCTAACCACTGTGCCACCGTGCTCTGTACCTTTAGCTTGAAAGTACCTAACAGGTGCTTTAAGGTCTGATCAAAATGAAAACAAGAAGATACGATTGCTTCAAATAGCAAATTCATTAGCTCATTCTACTTTATATACAAACTAATGAGCGAATGTTTTCAATTAACCTACTTTATAACTGTGGAAACCAATGAGCCTCTTGCAATAGCTGACACTTGCAGCTCTATTTCAGAATCTATGACCCTAGTCTTGCGATTCCCAGCCCATAGTGAATGTATATTGTGTGGGACAAGGTTTCTGCTTTAATACTGTTCAGAATCTAATGTTACACGTGTATCACTATTTTGTAGCATTTTCCATACTTTTCCAGGCATTCTATTGTCCTAAAAACAAATTGAAAAACACTTCCGGGTGTCTCTGTGTTGACTGCATAATGTTCTAGTTTCCCTCCCAGCCAGGGTCATGCAGTTACCGCCCAGACAAGTAAGAACAGAAGAAATAGGAGCAGGAGTTGACCATCTGGGTGACCAGCCTGCTCTGCCATTCAATAACATCATGGTTGATCTTTTTGTGGACTCCACTCCACTCACCCACAACCACTCACCATAACCTTTAATTCCTTCGCTGTTCAAAAATCTTTGCCTTAAAAACATTCAGTGAGGTAGCTTCAACTGCTTCACTGGGCAGGGAGCTCTGCAGATTCACAGCCCTTTGGATGAAGAGGTTCTTCCTCAACTCAGCCCTATGTCTGCTCCCCCTTATTTTGAGGCTATGTCCCCTTGTTCTAGTTCCGCCGGTCAGTGGAAACAACTTCCCTGTTTCTATCTTACTGGTCCCCTTCATAATTTTATATACAGTAGCGCCTCGATATACGAACGACCCCGTTCACATACAAATCGGTTTACGAACAAGAATGTATGTAAAATTTTGCTTCAACGTACGTACAAAATTCAAGGTACGAATGCAAAAAGCCTGTGTGCGACCACGTGGTTTCATTGTTCTGCTTTGCTACGCGCTTGTTGAACGCAAAAGCTCTCGGGTCCCGCGTGATCTCATTCAGTTTGTCTTTGGCGCGTGTGCTGTGAACAGCCATCCAAGCATTCTTACACTATCCAAACAACGGGAAAAATTGATTCAGTTCACAAACTTTTCGGTTCACGAACCGGGTCCCAGAATGGATTAAGCTCGTAAGTCAAGGTGCTACTGTATTTCTGTAAGATCCTCTCCCACTCCCATCTTTCTTCTCAGGCTGTATCTACACTAGGCTTGCTTTCCATGTAATTTTCTACTTGATACAATTACTCATTTTCCTGTCCAATTAACCCTTCATGATGAATACTTAACAATCAAATTTTATGCCTGACACTATGCACCACCCTTCCAACTGATGAACAAAACCCAATACAAGCACATACATATTGTTCAATAGTTGCACATTGATCATGTGATAAAGTTACAAGCCATTACTGTTCAAAACTATTTGCCTAAAAACATTCAATGAAGTAGCCTCAATTAGGGGTGACATAGTGGCTCAGTCGTTAGCACTGCTGCCGCGCAGCACCTGGAACCTAGTTCAATTCCACCCTTGGGCAGCTATTTATATGGAGTTTACACATTCTGCCGTGTCTGTATGGGTTTCGTCCTCCAGTCCAAAGATGTGCAGGTTAGGTGGATTGACCATATTAAGTTGGTCATAGTGTCCAGGAATATGTAGGTGAGGTGGATTAGCCATGGGAAAAAAATGCATGGTTACAGGGGCAGGGAATGAGGGTGAGTCTGGATGCGCTGCACTTCAGAGGGTTGGTGTGAACTTGTTGGGCTGAATGTTTCCACACTTCAAGGGATTCTATTCTATGGATTACACCGAAACGAGAAGTTAACAATGCTACAACAACCAGATGCTATAAAATTGAGAGTACTGCTGAAGCTTTAAGTGAGCAGTCCTTAAACATGTCCCACCAATGATGCACAGTAAGGGATTCCTCAACTGACTGCTTTGTGAATCAATTAATCAGGGCTGTAAGTTATGGCAGTTTCTTGCTGTCAGAGTCCATGGTGTATTGTTGCCAAATGAGAACACGTCTGCAGATGCTCTGCAAGAAAGACACGCAATCTCCTAAATGTCACATATGGGCCTCCTACTCTTTGATTATTAGAGTTTATGTCTAATTGAATCATAGATAGCATAAAGTCTGTCTCTACATAGGTTAACAGGTCATTCCTCTCTCTTATCGTTAAGATAGACAGTATGTGTGCTAGTCACACACATATGGTTAGGGCCAATTTTATGAATGATTGTATCATTAAGTTGTAGCATCCTCCATATGCAGGTATCTCTGCTATAGTGTGATGTACATAGTTCAAAGATAGGGGGATGGAAGGTCCTGGTTCATAATCATCCTGTTGTTGGGTTTGGTTGTTATCATCCATCTATTTGCTATAAAATATAGATGTCCACAACAAACAGATGGGATACAGTAGTAAACTAGCTCCATATGTGCTGCTGTGATGGACTGAAAATCAAAAAGATAGCATTACATACTGTGACATTACAATTAGTTTTAAACAAATCAGGATTCAGCACTAAGTTAGCTTGGGAAATTAAATAATCAACTCCAAGACAACAAATGCCCAGATAGCAAAGAAGTGGCTAGTTCATGTCATTGTGTCAAACCACATAGCTCTAAAAAAAACAGTGCACTCAATAGGCTTCAGTGCCATCACCGGCTGTGATACATTTCCCAGACCGTTCTATTAGTAAACTTCCAAACTATATTGGCCAGAAACCAATTTACTAAATCCCTATATGCTAATGGTTCAGTCCATACAGCAAATAATTTATTTTTCTTTTTTTTCCAGCACAATCAGTTTCTTAAACTGAGGGGATTCTAAATCTCTTGGTTACATATGTTGCTTTCCCCATATTTGATTAGATTAGATTCCCTACAGTGTGGAAACAAGACATCCAGCCCAACCAGTCCACACTGACCCTCTGAAGAGTGACCCACCCCCCTCTGACTAATGCACCTACCACTCTGGGCAATTTTAGCACTGGACTTGCACATCTTTGGACTGTGGGAGGAAACCGGAGCACCCGGAGAAAACCTACACAGACATGGGGAGAATGTACAAACTCCACACAGACAACCACCCGAGGCTGGAATTGAACCTGGGGCCGTGAGGCTGCAGTGCTAACCACTGGAGTCAACATGCCACCCATTGTGAGCATGTAGGTGTAGGACACAGTGAAGAACAACAAGTGCGTAAATCTTTATTTACACTTGAATAAATAGGTTTAATAGCTTCCCTAGTTAACTGCCAATCTTGGTAATCTTATTTTGTAGGGTCTCAACATTCATAGAATTGAATGCATCTCCCAACAAGGCAGCAAACATTTCATTTTGTGCTTTCTCCTGCTTACATTTTTTTTCCGAAGGTTCCCTTACTTCACTCTTCTGTACCACCTCAACCTTCTTTCACATTCTCCAACTGTTCCAAGACATTCCAAATTCACCAACTACTTTAAAGGCTGTCACATGTACAACTGCTGAAGATAAATAACACATTAGATGGGTCACCTAACGGACCCTTCCACATACCACACTGTAACCCTCCCCTCACCCCAAGGGTCCACTTGTTCCAATTTTTAAAGATGAGAATCTTGGGGGAATTGCATTATAGCTTAGCATGGCTCAGTGAAATAAAAATCATGTTTGGGAATAACATGTTTGCAGAAGATAGGATGATTCCAGATAAGATTTTCAATTCACGCAAACTTGTGTGATTTGGCCCAGCACCAATACAGAGGGAATGAGCAGCAGTTGGGAACAAGGTGACATCCTCAGTGCTTGGGAGCCTCCTGTGAAGCGCTTCTGTGGTGTTTCCTCCGGCACTTATAGTGGCCTGTCCCTGCCGCTTCCAGTTGTCAGTTTCAGCTGTCCGCTGTAGTGGCCGGTATATTGGGTCCAGGTCGATGTGTTTGTTGATGGAAATTGTGGATGAGTGCCAAGCTTCTAGGAATTCCCTGGCTGTTCTTTGTTTGGCTTGCCCTATAATGGTAGTGTTGTCCCAGTCGAATTCATGTTGCTTGTCGCCCGCGTGTGTGGCTACTAAGGATAGCTGGTCGTGGCGTTTCATGGAACATCAACTAGCCACAAAACGCCACGACCAGCTATCCTTAGTAGCCACACACGCGGACGACAAGCAACATGAATTCGACTGGGACAACACTACCATTGTAGGGCAAGCCAAACAAAGAACAGCCAGGGAATTCCTAGAAGCATGGCACTCATTCACAAACTCCATCAACACCACAGAAGTGCTTCACAGGAGGCTCCCAAGCACTGAGGATGTCACCTAGACAGGGACGAAACGTTTGCAACAAAAATTTCCAGCTCGGCGAACAGAACCACAACAACGAGCACCCGAGCTACAAATCTTCACCCAAACTTTGAAGTTGGGAACAAACGTTATCTGCAGTATAGCAGTTAGTCATGTTAGAATACTCATGAGAAGGAACAGAGAGTCCAAAAACCAAACAACAATCAGCGAAAATGAAATCAATGAGGCCATTGTGACATGATGATATTACATGATTAATTTAAGCAGTCATGAGATAACAAGAAATCCACAGACTAGATCACAACCAGGGCATAAGTCAATAGAGTTTACTGAAGGGATATGGTTATTCGTGTCTTTAATCTGTTAAGCTATGATGAGATCAATGTGGCGTGTGGCTACTGTGGCACAAGTATATATAAATATGCTGCATTTGATTGGGACTGTTAAGAGTACCTTACAGACTGCATCCTGAGACGTCTCCCATGCTATGTTGGTAAGGAGTTCCAAACAAAGATCGAATTGTACCATTGAACATGGGACTCAAGACTTCTCTTTGAGAATTTCATGTAACCTACCTTTTTGTCACCAATATCAATTTTGTTGTTATAAAGGCAATTTCTCTATGGTTATTATGAGTCAATGCCTCATCAATTAAACTATGCTTTTTTTAATTTTCAAAGCCGCAATAATCATTTTGACAAGTCGGTGTACATCTGTGACCCGTTCTTCAGTGCATTTACATCACATGTTCCCTCATGTTCGTAATGCCAGGATGGGAGGGTTTGAACTATGTGGAGAGGCTGAATAGGCTGAGGACTGTTTCTGTGGAGTGTCGAAAATGTGGGTGATCTTGTAGAGATTTATAAAATAATGAGGGGCATGGATAGGGTGAATAGCCAAGAACATGTTCCTGGGGTGGAGGAGTTCAAAACTAGAGAACTTGGTTTAAGATGAGAGGGCAAGAATTGGAAAAGGACCTGAGGGGTAATCTTTTCATGAAGAGGATAGTGCGTGTGTGGAGCGAACTGCCAGAGAAAGTGGGGGAGGCTGGTACAATTACAACATTTAAAAAGCATCTGGATGGGCATATGAATAGAAGGGGTTTTGATGAATATAGGCCAAATGCTGGCAAATGGGACTCGGTCAGATTGGAATGCCTGGTCAGCATGGATGAGTTGGACCGAAAGGTTTGGTTCCTTGTTGTATGACTCTATAACTCTATGACTTCAGATGTAACAATCCCTTTTGCACACTTACATCAATACCCCAAGATCATGCCATTACTCCTCGAATTTTAACTGATCTTTTGGAAGCTCAAAGATCTGTGGATCGTGCCTGTGTGTTGTAAGACTTCCAGCTACATTGTTGTGTTCTTGAAACCTGTTCAAGAAACAAATTCCACTGTGGCCCTCGGACTTCGGTGTTGTTACGAGGAGAGATTATATAAATCAGGTCTGTTTCCTCAAGAATTTAGAAGGTTAGGGGGTGATCTGGTCAAAGCCTTCATGATGTTTAGCAGGAAAAGTTAGGACAGATAAAGATAATTTCTTTTCTACTGATTGCGGATTCTAGAACTCAGGAGCACAGCTCAAAAGGTGAGGCAAGGCCATTTCTGATGAACATTAGGGAGCATTTCTACACACAAAGAGTAGCTGAGCTTTGAAACTCTCTTCCACAAATGGCAGTTGATGCTAGATTCTGGATCAGTGGTGCTGGAAGAGCACAGCAATTCAGGCAGCATCCGAGGACAGGCAAAATCGACGTTTCGGGCAAAAGCCCTTCATCAGGAATAAAGGCAGAGAGCCTGAAGCGTGGAAAGATAAGCTTTTGCCCGAAATGTCGATTTTGCCTGTCCTCGGATGCTGCCTGAA